>NC_054371.1:34217691-34527691 GCF_017654675.1 Xenopus laevis | reverse complement strand
TAGTTTTATTAAAATTTTAACTGGGGAGTCCCAGCAATCTAAATTGTGGTTACTAAACACTTCCCTGACAGTCTGGAAAGTGTTTAATGAATAGTTCCATTTATCAAAGCAGATCAATGTGTCAGTTCACTAGAATATGTTTGATTGCTTTGAGTTACTTTGGAGTGTTTAAAGTATGCATTTTATCATCTTTTATGTCATGAATAAATGGTTCTTCACTATATATCTTCTCTCTGTTCAGTTTAAGATGATGACATGATGATGAAAGTGGGATATACACATTGGAATGAGTTGTTTAACATGATATGTCAGTAGGTTCACTGGGAGCTCCCAGGCAAGTGTGAGAAGAATTTACCCTGGGTGCATGAAAGCTGAAATTCTGCTTTTTGCCACTATGTTGAGATTGTATAGCATTTACAGGGGCCCACAAGCTTTACAAGCATTGCATTTTTTGTAGTATATTGCTGCTGACATTTCAGAACAGCAATGTATCCCTTCCAAAGCAGGTACAATATAAATACTGAAATACACATACACACATACATACACACATACATACATACATACATACAAACAATCATGGAAAAAAAACCTCTAATACCTCAAATTTGTGAGTTTACAAACTCAACAAATACTTACATTTGTGAGTTTACAAGCTCAAAAAACTTGAATTTTTGCCTTTACAAGTTCAAAAATGTTTGCCTAGGACAACTCCCATTGACTTCTACATGAACTTTGCAGCTTTTAAATGCTTCGAGTTTACATTCGAGTTTTTCAAGCTTAATAAATAGCAAACATTTAAGTTTTTGAAAATATGATTCGAGTTTTGAATTCCAACCTTGATAAACCACCCCTTATTGTGCCAATTAACAAATATTTGCATTTTTCATGAATCAAATTTTTTTCAATTTTTTTTTTCTCTAAAAGTCTCTAAAGTCAAGATTTATGAAGTGGAAAAATCATGTAAAAATGTAAGAAACCTACCCTGGTGGTCTAGTGAGCAGCACCGCTCCTGTTCTCCCCTTGCGCCATCTTGGATCCCTAGGGCACGCAACTGGCGTGATTGCGCCAGCGCGCAATGGCGCGAAATTGCGCACGTTTTGGCATGAATTGGGACCCTATTTAAGGCCCATTCAGACCTGTAGCCAGTGCCCATTATAGGATCCTATCCTGTGGTTTCCTGAGCTTTGTGCTACCTGTTCCTGAATCTGCTATCCTGACTCATTCTCCGTGTTTGACCCTGCCTGTTCCTGACTATTCTGCATTCTGTATCCTGACCCTTGCCTGCCTATGACAACTCTTCCTGCTTAACCCCTTGATTGACAACCCGGTTTGACCCTTGCCTGCCTGATGATTCTGATATCCGCCTGCCTCGACCCAGCCTGTCCGACCATCCTTCTGCCTTATCCAGTCTGTCTGATTATCTGGTTTTGACCCCTTGCTTGCCTGACGATTCTGTTATCTGCCTGTCCTGATCCGGTCTGTTCCGTTTCCTCCAGACGCCTTGTCCTTGACCTTCTGCCCAAAGACTCTTGCTATCCGGTCGTGCCCCTTTGCCAGCCAGAACACCTTGCCTTGTACCCCTCGTTGAGTCCAGGTGGCACCCAATTAAGCTGAGGGCTCCTCCCGAAGCCCAAAGGTGGTCACAGTACTGGTGAAGCCGAGTCGAGACCAGGGTCCTTGGCATTTGTTCTGGTATTGGGTGCCGGCCGTGACAAAAAGTCAAGGTAATTTTTCAACCATTCAGACTTTTAGAGGTTTACAGATTTTTTTTTTTATGCTACTTTCCAAAAATCGAATTTTAGAGGGTTTAAAAGTATTTGTATTTTTTAGCACATTCTTTAGTTTCTTTTGTTCATACTTTTTATATTTGGGTCTCTTAATAAATTACATGGAATTGGTGGTTTAGAGAAAATGAGTTTTATCATGGTTTCAAAAACCTCTAAAACCACTAAAATTAAAATATTGATAAATGGGCCTTCCCACTGTGTGCTCATAAATAAACCATTCAGAAAAGTGGATCCATCTTCACATGTCACATATAACTAAACACCCCCAAAATAAATTGCAATTTGAATTATTATTTTTTTAATAGCATTAGAATTCAACGACTTCTGCCATAATCAGCCAACATCTACCTATGGTTGGACGACTGGCAAGCTGGCTGCTAGAAAGTTAAGTTACTGATGCAGAAAACATCTCCTGACTTCTCTACTATCATTCAGCTTGTTATGTTATATGGTGTGCCAGGAGAGACAGAACTGAACAATCAAATCTAATCAAATACTTACTTTTATCTTATTCTGCTGAAGTGGTTTAGATAGTTCTAATTCTCATTATTCGTTAGTAGCTGTCAACTTGATTCAAGCTCTCCTTACGGTTAATTGGATAGAGAAAATACCCACATTTGTCTTCAGATTATACAAAAGCTACATACAGTATGTACAGAGTTATCGAATGCATGAACTCTACAGCACATATTCTAAACATGGCACAGTTTATTGTATGAGATGGCTAATTAAGAGAACAGAAAGTAGCAATAACCCTATGTTACAATATTGCTGAATGTGATGGAGCCTTTCATAACTGTATGTTGATTTGTATCATGGCTCTGCTTTGGATTTATAATAAGAATGCACAAAGTTGATGATATGTTTTTTTTATAAATGTCTCTGTAACATCCACGCAGAGGTCACACTTCCTGACCTGTGCTGTAGAATTAGAGGCACAATATGATTTGACCACTGTCATTTTTTTTCTTCAGATATTTAAGTCATGAAAATGAAAAACTGACACTTTTACATCGGTGTCATACCAAAAAGCCTTAATATACAGTTATTTAAGTCATTCTCAATTAAAATTCTATTTGAAGATCATCATTAACTAGAAAGATAATTGGCCACTTATGTTACTACATTCTGCCACATGTTTTATTGATACATATGTCTCACTGCTCCCCTCTTCAATGCTATTTCTTCTTTCCACTTGTATTTGTTTATTTGCTTTCATTTAAAATTGTAAATGTATTCCCCTTTAAAACTTCAACTAGAATAAATGGAGGTTTAATAAAAAGGCCCCTAAATAAACTCAACAGAATTGTTCTTTGTCACCAATATGGGTTCATGCAGCTTCCAGTATAAGGACGGTTTTATTATTACAGAGGAAAAAATAAGTCAATTATTAAGAATTATTTGCGTAAAACTGATTCTATGGGGGATATGTTTCCTCTTACTCAGGACTTTCTTGATAATGAGTATCCCATACCTGTAGTGAAAACTGTGCAAACTGCAATATCTAGTTACATCCCCTTGTAAAAACACACATTTTTGCAAATTTGCACCTGGGCAGTAATCCATGGCAACCAATCTGATCTTTACTGTATTTTAATTGCAGTTGACTGAAAAACAGCTTTGTTGCAAAGATTGGTTTGCTGTGATTTACATCCCAGAATGTATGTTGAGAACATTTTTTTTGAGAAAATGCCAATGCGATTTTCATTCAAATGTATTTCTTGGCCATAGCACATTCATCTTATAAATTCCAGTCATACAGTAGAGGCTTGCTAAATGATGAGACTAATTTAGTACTGCAGCCCAAATCAGTAGTGATGAGTGAAATCTTTCACCAGGCATAGACTTGCACAAAAAAAACACCTGAGAAAAATATCCCATTCTGAACCTTGATACGATTTGCATAAAAAAAATGTACTTCAATGTACTTTATGCAAAAAAAAACAAAAAACGTCAGTTGACTTTAATGAATTTCACAAATTTTCATGAAATGTATTAGTGTTTTCTCAAGATATTTTTTTGTGCAAAACACATTCAGATTTTTTCATGACTGCAAATGAGGGAATGATGGCTGAGCTTGAGATCCAGTTACTGGTAAATTCCTTTGTTATGAGATGGGGGGCCAATAATAAGCTGGAAAGGGGGCAACCATTGCCATAAAATGTTTGAGAAAGCATGTCTTGTTGCATGAGCAATTTAAATTTGATGCATCATTTTTACTATAAATTATTTTTGCAAGGGGGCATCTTTGTTCTACTGTAGCTGCTATAACTGTCTAGAGGAATGAAAAACAGAGCGCATACCTCAGTACAATATATTTTAAATTCTACTTGGGGAAAAAAAAACAAATCATCACCCTACCTTTTTTGAAAATCAAACCATTTAGACATGATAAAATGCCAAAATTACATTTGTCAATCTTCAACAATGGATTAAACATTTAAATATTTGTATTTAGTTTCATAACTTTTTTTTACAAACTTAATGGGAAGGAAGATAATGGGGGCTGTCAGAGAAACCCAAGAAACCCAATAAACGAAGTCTCATATGCAAATTGTAAGTCAAGGGAGGTTTAAACTGGAAATGCACATATCTATTATACATGAGCCATATAAATATTGGTTGTATTACAAATATCTTTGTAATTGTTTGTTATAGAAGGAATTTGATTGTAAAAGTTAGTTAAGATAATAGTTAAAAATAAATAAGTTGCGGTAAAGAACCTAGGAGGTGGGCTTAAATCGATGTTCTGCACTGTTTGGTACAACTTATGCTGAAAACCTATAGGCAGAATACATTTACAACTTCTGTTTTTAAATTGGAGCCATTAAAGACTATTTTTTTACTTTAATTGGAGTATGTGCTGCTGCCCAAACTTTGAGGAGTAAGTTTGAGGTCTTGGGAAGCTTGAGGACTGTGTAGCCTCTCCAAATACAGGTGGTGAGTAGAGATGGGCGAATCTGTCCAGTTTTGCTTCGCCACGAATTTCTAAAGTTTCCATCGAAACTGGCGGAAAATTCACGTAACGGCGAATTTGATGCCGGTGACAATTCAGCAGCGTCAAAATTTTCGCCAGCGAATTTTCACTGCAAATTTTATAAATTATTCGCCGACGGTGAAACGGCCAAATTCGCATCGATTACGCGTCTACTGAATAAATTCACCCATCACTAATGGTGAGCCGGGAGCAGCTAATCTTTGCATTGCCTATTCCAGAATGCATTTACAACACAAGCCCTTTTTATTGACCTTATGCTGAATGCAGGTACAGTCAGGACCAGGATTTGACAGATCGGACATTATGCAGGTAATAGAATGCTTAAAAAGGCTGTGAATATAAAATAACCCTAGAGAACTGGTACAAAAAGTTTTCACAATAGCAGTGTTTTAGAAAAAGTAGGTCAAAAACAACTTCTGAGTATTTGAAAGAAAAAACTGAATGGTGCAGGAAACTGGAAAAGTAGCAAAACATCACCCATTAAAGCTGGAACAAAACAAGATACACAAGTGATCTACTGAAGAAGATGAGGGAGACATGATCTAGGCAGGGTTAGATACAAATGAAAGTTGCTACAGAAGAAGTCAGGGGCTGTTTGGTGGGAAAGGTGGTGAGAAATAACTGATAAAAAGCATTTAATGGTAATAGAGAAATATATATTGTTTAAATCACAAATACAATATTTTCAAAAGAATAATGGATCTCTATTACCATTACAAGCCACAATATTGCTTACATTCCAGTACAAAGGATGCTAGTTGAACCAGGTAGTGTATATACTTCCCAAAACGTCAGACATGTAATTAATGGTTATTGCTGAGGCTTCTCAGAAAAAAATTTATTTGGCACTGATCAATATCAGATAAAAGGTCTACGGAAATGTAGTAGCCAGGAACATAAATCATGTAGGGAGAAAAACCTATTAGTCATTCAGGTATAAGTTAGAGAAATTACAGTACAGACAGAGTTTGCCATAGATTATTGTGTCCCAAACTGATCATATGGAAAGTATCAAAGGAGAGAATGTGTTGTGTTTAAAGAGAGGAAATAAGATCAAAATAAGAAAGTACATTTTGAAAAAAAGCTGAATGGTGTCACGTCATGTACATTTTGGAACTAACTCTGGACTTTGTTTTGAAACATACCTGAACTAATCCACTGAGTCACTGGGGGTTTTCTGAGTTAGAATGGGTGATTATGTTTCCTCTACCTGCTGCACTCTCAACTCTGCCCACCTTGTTAACATAGCGTGTTCCCAATAAATTAATTTAGGGGCTTTATAAGCTTCCTCTCAGTACTCAATCATTGATACTCTTGTCTTGATTCCTGGTTCCTGAGCTCCTGTTCCTTGTCTTGTTCCTGTGCCCTCGTTTTTGATCCTTGCCTGTTTACAACTGACCTGGCCTGCCTTTCGGACATCCCTTGTTTTCTGCCTGTACAGACCTTTGGACTATTTAATGGACTCTCCTTGCTAGCCATCTGCCTCTGACCACTCGCCTGGTAAAAGGATTTGTGTATTTTGTTACCTTGCATTGAATTGGTTATATTGTTTACTGCTTCAATAATGAATCATCATTCTTCATAATATGTCATCTGTTTATCATCAATCCCGATTCCTGTATTACCCTTGTTACACAGCACATAGGCTCCTACCTGCCAACTACTCACCTGTGGCCAAACCTGACATCATGTTGTTTTTTTGTCTTCACTGATGCCTAGCATGTATTATTGTTTTGAAGGCATTCTGCCTGTTATGTTTTGAGTAGCCGAGGATGAGGAGAGTATAACAGTGCTTTATTAGCAGAGACTCATGCAGGCATTACACAACAGTAACTTTCACTTTTAAGCTACCAGGAAGTATGCAAAGTATGTCTGAACACAGTGACATCTACAGGCCATTTGTATAAACACCACACTGCCCCTATAACAATGATAACTATGCGAAATGTATTCAAAGTTTGTGCATATTATTTAAATTGTTTACACTACTTGAAACCCTGAATTGTCTAATTCGTATAAGAATGATGTATTGTGTATTTGGTACTGATGAAGTTATATAACATATTGAGTAAATTATACTTGACAAAATTTACTTTAGTCCCTTCTACAGTAACCATGAGATATATCTTGACATTCCTGCCATGTAGGGCAAGTGGAATGAAAGAGTTAATTTATCTCCAGCCCCACCCATAAATGAAACCAACCAGTAAGAAACCTCAGTGTATAAAAAAGTAGACACACCAGAATTATGCTGAATTTATTTAATGGGAAAGGAATCTTTTAGCTGCAGAAGGGGCTAAGGGAAAAGTAAATGTTAGTAAGTATAAATTTACTCAATCGCTTCCATCGCATACGGCAACAACCATGAGAGCTAGTGAGTATCCAATAGAGTGTAGGATTCAACGTCACAGTTCAATCACAAATACTTCCGTCCAATGAAGAAGATTAATCCAAATAAAGTGGTAGTGATGAACTTCAATAATACGCAGTGGGTTGCTGCAAAAAGGTGCTGTTTATTTAAACACTACTGTACATGTTTCGAGCGTAGCTCTTTATCAATTGTTCACTAGCAGAAATAGCTGATATCTGCACATTCAGTGAGTTTACTACCAGGCCTTTTTATTGGCTGCGGGGGGGGGGGGGTAAAAGGGAGGCACATTAATCTCTGCCTATATCAGAATTTTGGGATTTTCCTAACTCAGAATATGTGCTCTGGTTCCACCCTGCCTGTTTATGTAGGCCACTGTTGTCAAATTGTCTCTGTGAAATGCCCTGAGCTGTGAGCCTGTTGAAATGAGCACCCCAATCCTTCTGAGATGTGGTGGTAGTCAATACAGTCCATTTCAGCTGCTGGAATGACTGGTCACAGACAAGATTCTCTTTCCGCAGCCACCAATGTAGGAGAGACCTGTAATCCTGACTTAGACAGACAAGCGTCATCAACCTGTGGTAGTACTCTCAGTCCTTGCTAAATTGTCCATCTGAACAGTGTCACTTAATGGGGGACCAATCCAACTGCTCTCAGCAGCTCTTACAGCAACTGTCCTTGTAGAGCGACTTACACACTCTACTCTGTAGCCATCTTGGAAGAGGGCAGCCATCACACAAACACCTCCACCTAAGAGGCATAAGCCTTGCTTCCGAACAATCCACCTCTTGGGGGGTCAATTCTACAGTCCTCAAGCCCCTTATGGACCCAGAAATAAACCTAAAAATATACCACTTGCTTACCACAGGTAGAACAAAAAATACTCAGGGCTCTTACTGGTTGATTCTATTTATAGGTGGAGTTTGGACATAAATTAACTCTTTCTTTCCACTTGTCCTACATGGCAGAAAGGCCAAAATATATCTCATGGCTGCTGCCTTATGGGATGTACGTGAATATATGTTTTGCTAGGCAGAATTTGGAACAACCTATCCACTTAAGTAAGGATACTGGTTTTGCCTGGCACATTTTCTTGATACCGCAAGTTGTTAAAATTTGAGTCTCCCAAAATGTAAATTAAAAACATGTAAAAATTCTAATGTGAAAATTCAGCAACTAAAACCTACTAAGCTATAAGTCGAAGGGGAATGTATTTTCAACATTTTCATTTTATTTTTCAATTTTAGAACAGTTAAACTTTTTAAAAAATTAATGGAACAATGCACTTTTTGTTGCAATAGAAGTTGTTTGTAACAATGCAATGAAGTTCTTTGAGTTTTTTTTTTTAAATATTCTAGCAATCAAGAAAATAATACTGTGATAACTCTATCGCTCCATAAGAAGTTTTGTTCTCAATTTGGTGTACTGGTGTACAGTGGTATATTGATTTAGGGGCCTACTTATCAACAGTCTTATTTTTGTGGTTTTAATGATTTTGGAAACCATGACCAAACTCACAAACTCTAAAACTATGAATGCCATGAGATTTATTAAAAATCGCAATAAAAAAAAGTATGAACTGAAAAGTACTCTAGAAAATTGATTCCCACTGACTTCTATAGGACCTCAACAATTTTACCTGGCAAAGTTTTGTCTTAGTGGTTTTCGTGGGTTTTTGGAGCTTTTTAAAATGATTTTGCTGCATAGATTAGGTACTCATGTACAATACAATAATATTTACTACAATATTTAGTAGAAAACTATATTTATTAAAAAAATATATATGTTCATTGCTTGACTACTTCAGTTACTACTTATCCCTATATGAAAGGTCTCACAAATAATAAATTGCCCCTCCTTTCCAGACACAAAATCCCCTGATGAGGTTGTTCTATAATAGAAGCTGATGCTACAGGGCTGATTATTAAATTCTGATGCTAATTGCACTGGTTTCTGTGCTGCCATGTAGTAATTATCTGTATTAATTACTAAACAGCCTTATATTGTGACATCTCTATTCTATATGTACTGTATATTGTGAGTGGGTCCCTAAGCTCAGTAAGTGACAGCAGCACAGAGCATGTGCAGCGAATCAGCAGAAAAGAAGATGGGAAGCTACTGGGGCATCTTTGGAGACACAGATCTTTACTGTGAAAGGGATGTGGCTTCCTTGGGCTGGTACAGAAGCACAAAACATAATGTTCAACATTTCTAGCTTATTCTTTAGTTAGGCTTTAGTTCTCCTTTAAGTAATATACAACAGTGAGCTTACCTAGCACTGGGTATTGTTCAGTGAGACAGGCAATGTTATCTCTGAGTGTTGCAAACTCTATGGCTGTGATTCTGTGAATAACAACTGATTTGAGAAAGTATCTGAGTTTTACTGACTTGATATTGAACCATCAAAGTCAGCTCCCACCAATTCTAAAGTGTATCATCTGTCCAATAAATAGTTCATCTGTTTCAAAGAACCACTGGTACCCAAGTTATTTGAAGAAATACAGTGCAGTTAACCCTTCCTCCAACAGTACAGCGAGAGCCCACCTGAGAATTAAGAGTCACATGTACCACGTGCCCTACCAGGAGTTGCTGGGAGTTGAACGTAATCTACCAGGTCTGAGGTACACATATTGGGGTACCACTGTCCCATGTACCTGTTACATACATCTTGTATACTTTTAATTCACAATCATGGAATAAATGTCAGTGTTTACTTGTTCTGCTAAACATAGCATTCCTTTACTAAAAAAAACATTCTTAAGCCTCCGTGACACAACAGATTATAACTTTAAATGAGCGCAGCATTAACGGTCATTATGGGATCTGTCAGAATGACTGTGGCATTGTGGTAACTATTATACTTTAACTGAGGGCAGCATATATGTATAGTGCATCTATATTACATTTTGAATGTGATATATACTACAGCCCTCGAGTTCCTTAACAAAGCATTGCTGGAATACTGTATGTATAGCAACACTAAACAGATGGCATGAGTGAATGAATATAATTAATTGCACCCCAAGCACTTAGATGGAAACAGCTATGGCAAAATTGTTTTAATGTAGCAATGTTTCTTTGATTTATAATACTAAAGTACTTGAAAATTCCTGTCCCTTTCGGACCCTTCTACAGGGCTAGGATCTATTACCCAGAATGCTTGCCACCAGAAGCTTTAAAAATTGCGTGAAAGAAAATAACCATTAAAAACCCAAAAGCATTATTTCATCATCATGGATTTGCACTTAACTATGAAAGTTAACGTCAAGTACAGTGTGCTGCCTTATTGCAGAAGAAAAGAAAATCATACAGAGCTTTCTGGAGAACACCTAACAGCTTTCAGAATAATAAATCCAATAGCTGTATCAGCAACACATGGTATCTTAGAAATCATATTTCATATTCTAATTCTCATTAAGCCTAAGTGTGTGTGTGTTTGCATGCAGTAAATGCTCATCCTAGGATAATTTAGGATCCCCATTCCTAAGGCCCCCATACACGGGCCTATAAAAGCTGCCGCCAGACCAATCCGGCAGCTTATGGGGCCATGTGTAGAGCACTCCGACAGGCTTTCCTGATCCATATCTGGACGAAAGTGACAATCGGGCAGGGTAAAAAATCCCGTCGGATCGCGGCCGCATTTGTTCGGTGATGTGGTCCCTCGATCTGACGATCAATATAGCCTTCATTCTGATCCAATTGGTCGGCCCTAGGGTCCACGATTGGATCAGTCCAATATCGGCCACCTCAATGTGGGCATACCGGGGAGAGATTCGCTTGTTTGGCGACATCACCAAATGAGCGAATCTCCCTGTGTATGGCCACCTTAAGTTTACTGATAAACAACCTAATTAATCAGTGCCAATAATGGAACCATAGAACCCAGATCGCCAGACAAAGGGATTTTTAAAATCCCATTAAAACACAATAACAATGAATGTACAAAGCGCATGAACAAATAATATAAAGCAGTCATATAGTGAATATATTTACCTTGCGCATGGTTATTTTTATAAAGTTGAATATTTACATAAATATTTGCAATTTGCATTTTTTTTGCCATATTTAAAAAGCTCTTATAGGCAGTGTGAAAAAAATTTGCAATTCAGTTTGCACACTTACTTACTTTCTTTATAAATATAATCAGGCGCAAGGTAAATATATTCACTGTGCAAACCAATCTGCCCTGCGCAAAATTTATAAATGAGCCCCAGTAGTATTAAAAATATTGCATTTTCTTGCCATTTAAAAACAATCATAATTACTTTACTATGTCAACAGATCAGATTTGTTCAGGACTGGAGTGCAAGCTATTGTGTGTTATCGTAGTGAATGGATAGGTATGTTGGAATGATTTGTCTTATAAAGTGGCATAATAATTTGCTAATCTTACCTGTTCAGCAGCTGCTTAGATTACACTGAGCGTGTGCAGTGTAGCTGACATTCATAACAAAATCCAAGATGGGGAGCTCCTATGACAACTCTGAAGCTTGCATCATTACTGCTATCAAAATGCTGATCCTTTAGGCTGGCTCAAAAAGTTCAGTACATAAAATGTGGCATTTCTAGCCATATTCATTTTTTAAGAGTTAAGTTTTTCTTTAAGGAAGACTAAAAATAAATAAATTGAATTCTTAATATAGAAAATCTGGACTTTCCATCACTGGCTGAACTAGTTGCATCTTAAACCTGTGTAAATTATTAATTTATTATATTGTATATTATACTAATGTATTTATTTATGTATTTGTGTGTACGTATCTTCCCTTGCTTTGACGGTAAGATGCACGCAGTATCCTGTACATTTCTGATTTGGAGCTAATAATGCTAATTCAGTTACAGTATTTAAATCCTATCTTAATCCTTTGGGGAAAAGGACATGAATGAATGGATGTTGCATTAAATATTAAGCTGGGAAAAAAAACACTGGTCAGCAATGTTAATTGGAAAACAAATTAAATTAGCATTTGCCACTGTAATCACTGGATAAAAAGTTATAGTACAAAAACTCACATTTTTAAGAATTGCAAAACAGAAAATGCCACAAATTGAAGAAAAGGAGTATGTAATGGAATAGAGCCTTGCTGGTTGCTGCGAACACTGTGAAGGCTCTAGGTTTTTTAACCCTTTGCATCACAAAAGTAAATTCTGAGAAAGAGTTCAAGCTTTTAAAACGTTTAAAAAATTTCTAGGGGGACCTTGCTTTTTTGAGGGACTAAGAAATTGCATTCCCCGGTATGGACAAGCAACTTTGTATTTTCTGGGCAATACATTCTGCCAGGTAGTGATGCAAATCTACTTCCCTTTAGAATTTAATCGAAGTGCTCTATTACCTATTGAAACTACTACCTATCCTAAGCATGATTAGGACTAAAGTACAGGACTAAAGTCTCTTGAATATACTGTTGGAACAATTCCCAACAATAGGTGAGAAGGATCGTGTCATTCTTCCCTGAAAGTTGGCGAGATTCCAGTGTAATGTGCTAGCGAGCTCTAGACAAGGTCCTTTCAAGAACAGATAGCAGGGGTCTGGTTTGAAGTGTGATTCTATTTAATATACTTTGCCCAATTATTAAATTAAATCAGTCATGAATGGAACATGGAACAGAGCAAGGAAAATCTTGCAACTTTGCCCACCAAAACCTGAGATAAATAAAATAGAAATATGATGATTTTTTTTTATTTTGCATTTAGAAATACATTATTTTAGGGTAGGGTTACCACCTTTTAAAAAAATCTTCACCAGCAGGTGGAGGGGGCGGGGTTAAAATGTTGTGACGCTAAAGGGGGTGGACATTGGCGCACTATTGGCTGGCTGGATCGTGACGTCAAAGGGGGCGGAGCCAAACACGCGCATTTGGCAAGAAGCCCATGAAAAAAGGTGAGTTTTGAGCAGGCTGGGGGCAGGCCGCGGGCTTTTTTTAGGTGCATTACAAATTTACCGGCAGCTACATTGCCGGTAAATTTGTAATACCGGCCCCGGCCTTGCCTGGTGTTTCCCTTGAGGGAAAATTCACATTTATTATGCCCCAAAGCTGCTACAAATCTGAACACAAAAATACTGTACTCCAGGTAAAACCTGTCAAGGTCATGTAGAAGTCAATGGCAAATGTCCCTGAAGTTGTTTCTGGACATTCTGATCTGCTCTGGATAATCCAAGAGCCAGATTCAATTAAGTGAGAAAAAGGTTTATCACATGAAAATTCATGGACGAGATTCAATTTGTTATGCAATTCAGAAAAACGTTATCATGTGAAAACTCCAATGAAGTCTATGAAAAAAACTGACTGAATTTGGAGAAAAGTTTTTTCTCCTTGAATCGAACTACATCTATGAGTTTTCACGTGATAAACCAGAAAATAAGCTTTTCTCACTAAATTGAATCTGGCACATAGTCAGGCGATAACTCAAAAAGATTGATTCGGACGACAATTCACACAATTCGAATCGCATGATTCTGTCGCTACTTTATCCTGCATGCATTCTCAAGCTGATTTCTTGATAAATGAGTTACGTTTGTTGATGGTAGCTAGGTCGACTTTGTTTTAATTTAAAAAAAATAGATAAATTTGAGTTTTAGTAAATACCCCTCTAAGTATTGTTTTTGTCTTTGGGGGTGAAGGTTATCAGGATTAAGAGATAGTTATTGACTAAATAGAGAGTTACCTTGATTTAGAGTCAATGTACAAAACTGCCAAACACAGCACAAGAATCCAAATTACAGAAAGATCCCTTATCCAGGAAACCCTTGGTTCCAAGCATTCTGTTTAATAGATCCTATATATAGAATTAAAGATTTTCCTTGCAGAATCATATCTTCAAGGGCTGCAGGAAGCATGACTCCACTCCCCAGACTTAAAACATATAGTAGATCTACAGAAGGTTTTTTAATAAAAGAAGATACTGGGGCCAAGGCACAATGCACCATTTAGGGGTTAATGGATATGGCTGGATATATGAAGTATGAAACTTGGGTTTCAGCTGTTTTACTGAAGGAAACTAAAAAAGTAATCTAGTGACCTACCCTTTAACATCGACAAAAAGTAAATCAGCTGCTTTAATGAAAAAATCTAAAAAAGGAATCTAGTGACCTACCCTTTTACAGTGACACAGAGTAAATTCATTATGTTGGTATTATATAATAATTTAAAAATAATTCATACGTAAAAGATATGAAGATGAATGCTTTGGCATTGTTTTACTCTTTAGGGCAAAGTTATGGTTTGATGCTTCCATTACATTTACAATGAGAATGGAGTCAGGCAAAGCGCAGTGACGGCACGCTGCATGCACCGTGCTCTAATTCTCCACAATAAACATTCCCATTTAGGCCATTTACAAGAAATAAAGATGTTCCTTGCTTGCTGTAAATTAAGGAGTTTATTATATGAACCCATTAAAAAGTCATCGTTAATAATCACTGAAGCATGGAACAAACATAAAAAGATTTGCAGGTTATGGCACTGTCACACCAACCTCATTTGTTTGGCGATTTATTAAAAATATGACCGTGCAGAATAAAACATCAGTGGAGATGATAATATTTATCTGGATTTCACAAATCCATTCAAATAAGCTTTACATATAAGCATTATGTGAGTTTTTTGAAGACAAAAAAGGCAAAGTAAAATGGAGTTTAAACAGATGTTTGAGGTTAGTGTGGGGAATAACTATTTAAATAGTGATATTAAACATATACAGGTATGGGACCTGTTATCCAGAATGCTCGGGACCTGGGGTTTTCTGGATAATGGATCTTTCCGTAATTTGGGTCTTCATGCCTTAAGTCTACTAGAAATTCATCTAAACATGAAATAAACCCAATAAGGATTAATTATATCTTAGTTGGGATCAAGTACAAGCTACCGTTTTTTTTTTATTACAGAGAAAAAGGAAATCATTTTTAAAAAATTGGATTATTTTGATAACATGGAGTCTATGGGAGACAGCCATTCTGTAATTTGGAGCTTTCTGGATATCGGGTTTCCAGATAAGGGATCCTATACCTGCATATCCTTATGTATGGTCATAATGTCATTTATAGGGAACTTAGGAACTAAGGAACTTTTTTAAGGTAACATACAACATAGTAAGATAATTATAATGCACATAATACAACCTGATACAATAAAAGATGTATTTATTATCATTAGACGTTTATTCTGATAACCCAGATTAGGCTTTTGGTGGACAAAATATCCCCTACAGACATGTCATTATAACAGTAAGCACCTTATTAAGAAATGTTTGTCATCTTTTCTACTTTGAATAAACTTGAAATGTTATTAAACTCAAATGTAACCTTATTTATTAAAAAATCCAAATAAAAAATGGGACTGAATAAATCCTTGAAAAAAAAAACTTCAAAACTTGAATAAATAACCCACATAAATTTTGCCTAGGACAGTTTCCATTGATTACACTTGGGGGCAGATTTATCAAGGGTCGATTTCGAAGTAGAAAAACTTCGAAATTCGACCATCGAATTGGAATACTTCGACTTCGAATATCGAAGTCAACGGTTTTTTCAGTGAATTTTTGGTATCCTGCGGTCGAAGTAAAATCGTTCGAACGAACAATCAAATCCATCGAACGATGTTACTTCGACTTCCAAAAACTTAGAAAAATGCTCTAGAAGGCAATAAGCCTTATCAGTGTTTGGTCTTATTATTTGGACAAGGTTAGAGTTTAGAATCTGTGTTCTTTGTTGTAGGAATACACAAACCCTATGCACTCGTTATATACTTTGAAGATTATGTTCCTCCTGTCTATGCAGAGAAGATTTGCAAAACGCTCTGCTATTGTAAGTAAAGACTTTGCCTCCTATTCTGTTATTCCCCTGTATTTATTATCATACACAAATATGAAAATTTGTTTGTAAATGCATTGTATTGGGCCTGGCTGCTTAATGGTTCTTCTGGTCCCTTAAATCAGTTGTTTTGTAAAGTTGGCATTGCCTGTCCCAAAGAAGCTTAACAAGTAGTAAAAAAGATCAAGTATTGCTGTTTTTTTAAATACCTTTTATATACTTTTTGCAGACAACCCAAAGAGCAACATAAACACAGTTTAAAGTCAAACTAGTCATGCATACATACAGAGTTTGCTTGGTTAAACTTTATGGAAAATCATGTCTAGAGACTGAAATGCCCTTGGGTACATAATATTGTGGCTAACGCAGAAATTGCACAGCAGAAAGAAATCTATTGTATTATAACCAAGGCATCTAACTCTGATCTCAGATGCTTTAACAGCAGTTCCATGGTTTACCTTGTATGGAGGCCATTTGTGAATCTCTTTATGAAGCTCTGGTTTGCACCACGATTTTTCATGTACTCATAAGAAACTGTTATATTAACAGACATTTTTCAGTTTTCAGATTAAATCTCACCAAAGGATGGAACATACTATATTTTGTTTAAAGGTGGCAACAATCCTAAAAAACAGCAGTGTATACTCTACCCTGTCAGTTAGATCTGGGCATACAGTACATAGTATTTTAATTTGGGTTTGTGTTTTGCTTTGAAGGAAATATAAAGTTTGAGTTGCATTTCTTCTACTGAACTGTTGAACAGATTTATTTTAAAGTGGCTGTCTTAAAAAATGGGCCACTGTCTACCCCAAAATGACTTATTCCTTACGATTGACAAAATGTTGCACTGGAAAAAACAGTATCTAAAGTTTTTTTTATTTCTTGCTCTAAACTTGGCAACATTTAAAATGGAAACGAAAGTAACATTCTACAGACTCGTCCAAGCTCATTCAAAACAAATTAGCAGTCTACTGAGAAGCCCTTTGTATAAATAAACCCCTCCCGTACCCCAGCTGCAGACAAGGCTGTGAGATAAGGCTGTAAGAAAAAGAGCAGCTCATTGGACAGAGGCTTCTCAGTAGACGGCTAACACTTTTTCTGATACTTTCTGTGCATACAAGTCAACAAGGAGAAGGTGACTAGAAGGACTTTTCTGATTTCAATGTAATTATAATTTTAAATAATTATGCAATCCTGTACCATCCATTATTATCATTCATTATTATCATTCATTTCTAGTTACTCTTTTATATCTTCAAGATATGTATGCTTTTACTCAAAGAGAATTTTTGACTATAGGAGCATGGATGCAGTCGATTTATGTAGATTCCTTTTAAGTACTGTATGTATAAGGCATCACATGCAAATATCTAACATAATTAACATAAAGTGGTTTCCATACATTATTCTTCTAAAGGTGTTTATAATAGAATGGTATTGTTGGGACATCAAGTATGATAACAATTAAGCTTTTTATTTTTACGCAGTGGGAACAGAACATTCATAAAGACTCATTAAAATTCATTGTGTTTATTAAAACAATGTGAAAATGAATTTACACAGTATCAAATGCTAGTAATTAGTGAAGTTTTATGGACTGTATCAAGTTGACAAGAAAATATCTCAAAATCATTTTACAGCAATGAAGTGGAATGGCCACTAATATGCATGGAAGTGATAATAAGGTAACATTAGTATGGGGTGCCGTTTGTCCCAAATACATTCTGTATACAAAACTATCCCTAATACACAGAATGAATGTCTCTCATGTTATATAAGAATTTGCGACCATACACAGAGAAAAAAATATACAAAAGACTTATTTCTATTAAAGAATGAAAACAAAATCTGGTTTGTGCACAAAAGGATGTCATTATATCACAAACTCCATTCTGTACAGTTTAACAAGCAATCTGTCGCACAAATGTTTAACCTCCATGTAACGGACGCACTTATGTGCAAAGTTACTTACAGAATGAATTATGTAAAAACCAAAGTTGGACATAATATATAATACTGTAACTAACTAGTGCTTGTCAAGCTAGATTTGATTGACAAAATAGATATCTGTGACAGAAATCAAGATTTTATAGTACAGGATTCATTCTTTCCACAAAATGACAGTTTTGTTCCACAAAACAGATAAAATAACCATTCTGTGAAGCAACACTGTCAGTCACATTCCTGAACCAATAAGAACAAAGCTTATTGCCATATACAAACAAGATGAGAAGTGGCCAGCTCTGCTCCACATGGCTAAGGCAAAGTATCTGGCGTGCTATAGAGGGCGCCCTCTAATGTCCCCTCTGCTGCATAGTAATGAACATGAACAAACCTTTCCTAAAAGAGCTGCTGTTAAACACTACAGGTTCATAAATGGAAGTTTTTACAAATGGCTGACAAATATAATGCTGCACTTATAATGATTGTAGAGAAAGAAAAGTATGCAAAACTTATATAAATATGATCATTTTAGGTGATATGGCTATTCTTATTGTAGTAACCTGCTTGTGTGGCCATTTTGGTTAAGGTCATTCCTGCTGTTTTGCCATTATCTTATGACTCACTTCTATTCCTCTTCCTGTCTAAGCTGAGAGCAATAATGGGACAGGCCACACCCACCTGCGATGTTGTATTAAATGTACCAGAAGTTACTGTGCTTGTCTGGCTGCTTTGCCTGACTCTCAGAGTCAGTTATAAGTTTTGTATATGATAGTTAGACTCCAATGTCTCCTCCTAGCTGTAATCTTGCACCAATTAGCTTGTAGTAGTCTCTTAATAATGTGCTTAGCTATAGTTTAACTACTACATAATAGCTTTAGCCAGACACTTGGGACTGATCATGTGCACACATACCTCCCAACTGTCCCTTTTTCAGAGGGACAGCCCCTCTTTTGACAGCTCAACCCGAGGTCCCTCATTTGAACTGGAAAGTCCCTCTTTTCTCTGCACTGAACAGCCAGAAACAAAACAAAGTTTCTAATTTAATTGGCTTTTGGCAGAGAGGCCTGTACAGCTAACAGGTGCAACTAAGATGCTTTATAACAATTAGACATAAGAAAATAAGTAATTTTAACAGTTTAGATAAGGAGAAATATTTTCACATTTTTATAACCTGACAAACTTTGTAAAATGAACATGGTAATTAGGGGGTGTGGCCACAAAATGGGTGTGGTCAAAAAATTGCTGCACTACATGCAAAATAATTTTTTGTCTCTCTTTTTATTTCCAAAATGTTGGGAGGTATGGTTCAACTACTACATAATAGCTTTAGCCAGAGACTTGGGACTGATCATGTGCACAGTCGCATTCTGAATAGTATGATGTGTAGGTTATATGAGCAGCCACTCCTGAGTACGGTGTGTAAAGAAAAGGGGGTCATTTAGGCAGGGGCAATTTTAGGTTATCATAATCTATTTATATAGAAGCAACAAGCTATACAATGCTTTATATTTATTTATAACAAAAGACTCTAACGATGCCGTCCCCTTACCTGCCCAGTGCTTAACCCTTTCACATCAGAGTGGGTGGAGGGGGGCACAACACTAGAGCAGAGAGCACAACTGCGCCCATGTCACATGCATGTCCAGGGCCGCCAGCAGGGGGGACAAGTGTTCCTTGCCTGAAGGGGGGCCCAGAAGTGCTGCATTTTTCAAAGAGCCGGGTCCCCTTTACGAGCACCCAAGCCATGCGGCCATTTCGCATATTACCGAATGCGGAAGTGCCGAAAAGACGAAGCTGAAGTCCCGAAGCGGCGAAAAGACTCGAATTCATGAAAGGAGGTGAAGTTGAAGTCCTGAAGCCTTTTGTTTACACACAGTACTCAGGAGTGGCTGCTCATATAACCTACACATCATACTAAACACAAAGTGTGTGCACATGATCAGTCCCAAGTAGGGTTGCCACCTTTTTTAAAATGTTTTACCGGCTGCTGGGCTGCGGGGACACAAAGGGGCGGGCCGTGATGTCAAAAGGGGCGGGCCGTGACATCAAAGTGGGTGGGGCCACGCCACGGACGCTAGAAGAAGTAAAAGAAACGGTAAGTTCCAGGGGATTGGGGGCAGGCCGAGGGCTCCTTTTAATCGTATTACAAATTTACCAGCAGCTACATTGCCGGTAAATTTGTAATACCGGCCCCGGCCTTGGCAGGTATTTTACCGGCTAGGCCGGTAAAATACCCGGCCGGGTGGCAACCCTAGTCCCAAGTCTCTGGCTAAAGCTATTATGTAGTAGTTAAACTATAGCTATGCACATTATTAAGAGATTACTACAAGCTAATTGGTGCAAGATTACAGCTAGGAGGAGACATTGGAGTCTAACTATCATATACAAAACTTATAACTGACTCTGAGAGTCAGGCAAAGCAGCCAGACAAGCACAGTAACTTCTGGTACATTTAATACAACATCGCAGGTGGGTGTGGCCTGTCCCATTATTGCTCTCAGCTTAGACAGGAAGAGGAATAGAAGTGAGTCATAAGATAATGGCAAAACAGCAGGAATGACCTTAACCAAAATGGCCACACAAGCAGGTTACTACAATAAGAATAGCCATATCACCTAAAATGATCATATTTATATAAGTTTTGCATACTTTTCTTTCTCTACAATCATTATAAGTGCAGCATTATATTTGTCAGCCATTTGTAAAAACTTCCATTTATGAACCTGTAGTGTTTAACAGCAGCTCTTTTAGGAAAGGTTTGTTCATGTTTATTACTATGCAGCAGAGGGGACATTAGAGGGCGCCCTCTATAGCACGCCAGATACTTTGCCTTAGCCATGTGGAGCAGAGCTGGCCACTTCTCATCTTGTTTGTATATGGCAATAAGCTTTGTTCTTATTGGTTCAGGAATGTGACTGACAGTGTTGCTTCACAGAATGGTTATTTTATCTGTTTTGTGGAACAAAACTGTCATTTTGTGGAAAGAATGAATCCTGTACTATAAAATCTTGCTTTCTGTCACAGATATCTATTTTGTCAATCAAATCTAGCTTGACAAGCACTAGTTAGTTACAGTATTATATATTATGTCCAACTTTGTTTTTACATAATTCATTCTGTAAGTAACTTTGCACATAAGTGCGTCCGTTACATGGAGGTTATATATTTGTGCGACAGATTGCTTGTTAAACTGTACAGAATGGAGTTTGTGATATAATGACATCCTTTTGTGCACTAACCAGATTTTGTTTTCATTCTTTAATAGAAATAAGTCTTTTGTATATCTTTTTTCTCTGTGTATGGCCACAAATATTTATATAACATGAGAGACATTCATTCTGTGTATTAGGGATAGTTTTGTATTCAGAATGTATTTGGGACAAACGGCACCCCATACATTAGAGCCTAAGAGTAGGAGCAGATAATGCTTGCTGAGCATCAAGGAAAATACACTAAAATTAAGTTTACCAATTAATCCCAATGCATCATTAGATTTTGTTTTAAGCTTGCAATGCTTTTCTTCTTTTTTTAATAATGGACCTTAATAAACAAGAATGTCCCTTGACTTAAATCGTAAAGATATTACAATATTTTAGAGGGAGGACTAACTATTTACTTTCCTATGGTAGCCACAAATGGGCCAGAGTCTTAATAAGACTACTCTATCTGTGGCATTATTGGCAGGATTTTGGTTCAGTTTGGATAGTCAAATTATACGGATACAAGGGTTTCCCCTCCCTTGGTTTTCAAACCATTAGGTAGAAGTGTTAATCATGGAGTTCAGGACCGAATTCAATCACTGGTCAGTCTGGTTTTTGTTTTAGCTAGCTCAGTTTAGGGCAATCACAGTAGATGAAGATCTGCTGCATCATGTTTAGGGCTCACAAATATATCATTACAGACTTTGATTTGTCTGATGTTTTTTGAAAACTATAATAAGGAGCTCTGTAGTGACAGTATTTCTGTACCTCTACCTGTGCTTTGAGCTAAGGTGTTCTAAACAAATAATGAAGTACTAGCTCTTGTAGCTCTCATGTAGTGATGGGCGAATTTATTCGCCAGGCGTGAATTTGCGGCGAATTCCCGCGATTCGCCACCGACAAATACATTTGCAAAACTGCTGCGAAAATCCGCCGGCGTGAAAAAAAACGGATGCCAGCATAAAAAACTAGATGCCGGCACCATTTTGTGAATTTTTCGACGTTTCTCGAATTGCGCCAAATTCACCCATCACTACTCTCATGTTATTCTATGTGATATGTTCAGAAATGGCAAAAACAGAAAGTAATACTGACACATTCCTATAATTAATAGAATAAAATAAAAATAAAACAATTTCAGATTTTGATAACTAGGCCTCCCCACCTAAATGAAACGAGTTCAACAAAACTTGCAACAGTATTGAGCATGGGCTTCCTAGGTATGGCTGCAATATATATTGGAACAATTAGATATTCATTGTAGGACTGGCACAAACCTCCAATGCTTTTGCAATTTAAAGTACATTTTATTTAGCAAGAAACATCTCAAATGATGTAGCCTTACGCATTTTGGGCCATGTGGACACTTAATCATAGGCCTAATCTTTGAAAAAGCAAAAAAAAATTATGTGCGAATCGGTTTGGTTTACCACAAAATTCAGGTAACGGCACAAAATTTGCTTAACTTATCAACAATATAATGGTTGCAGTCATGCCAGCCCATTTCATTGCAGGGAAAAATTATCTGTAAACCCATTATCCAGATAGCTCAGAATTCCTGAAGGTCATCTACCAAGTAAATACACATATATATATATATATATATATATATATATATATAGGCAGCAGTATGGCTGGGCTCATTGTTGGCTGCTGGCTCAGGTACAGATCATGGGGGGCTTGGGCGTGCCTGCTGCCTTGGGGGAAATATTGATGGCTGCTGGGCTGGCACAGGTACAGGTGGGGGTGTGGGTGTGGGCTTGGGCAGCAGTATTGATGTACTGTATATGGCTGGGCTCATTGTTGGCTATAGGCATGGTTACAGATGGGGCCTGCTGTCTTGGGGGCAATCATATAAAGGTACTGAGAGATTCAGCCAGACGCAGTACTTGCTGCTTGAATGTGTTTATTACCACAACATGTTTCGGGCGGTTAAGCATACCGCCCGAAACATGTTGTGGTAATAAACACATTCAAGCAGCAAGTACTGCGTCTGGCTGAATCTCTCAGTACATTTATATGTTTGACTAAGTTTCCTACACCAGGTGGAGGTGTAATACTGAGATTGAAAGAGCCTATGAATTAAACATTACAAGTGCAGTCAATCCAATTGTGTGGTCTTGGGGGCAATATTGATGGCTAATGGCTGCTGGGCTGGCATAGGTGGGGCTTGGGCAGTATTGATGGATATGGGCTCATTGCCTGCTTGTACATGTACAGATGGGGGGGGCCTTGGGCCTTGGGTCAATATTGATACATAATGGCTGCTGGCACAGGAACAGACGGGGGGCTTGGAGCAATATTGATGGCTAATGGCTGATGGCACAGTTATGGTGGCATGAACCTTGGGGCAATATTGATGGATATCATATTGACTGTTGGCACAGGTACATAATGATAAGGTGGGAAATGCTAATGCAGGCTGGCGGGGGAGGGGACTGATCAGAACCCTTGCCTAGGGTGCCAAACTGCCTTGACCCGGCCCTGTTTACAGGCACTTTTATGACAAGCAAAATAATAATAGCAGAAGTGAAACAGAAGTGAAATTAGGCAAGATATCATGCTCCTGGGGCAAATCCTCCCATAAAGTAGAGTTTTGTGTGCAGGGATACTCAGCCTGGGGTCTTGTATCTTGGCACCCTGATTGGTCCTCAACTCACCCACTAAAAAACCCACCACAGGGTCCTTATCCCACTATTTCTCCTCGCTGGAGTGGAAGCTGCTCACTATCCTCCCTGAGCCTTCCACTTGCTCCTAGAGCAACTATATCAAAACTTACTAGCACTATATAACTCTTTCTAACTTTGACCAAACTGCAGCTCTGGGCCTGTAACACCTCACAGAGAGGTGAGGTCTCAGGAAAGACCTTTAGCCCATGGGGTTAAACCCCTTTATATTTTTACATGCTGCCACCTAGTAGGCAAACCATAGCTTAGAGTAAATCTCTAAATGGACCCAAGAAGGGAGACATAGCTGCCTCAGTATACTAAAGGACCACTGCCTGAGTTGCTATACCTAAAACTCAGGGTTCCTACATCTAAAAATGTTAGTTTTTTCCACACTAAAAATTAAGAGTTTTCCCCTTTAAAAACTCAACCAGAAGAAATCTAGGTTTAATAAATAGGCCCCTAAATGTCCAATTTGCTGTTAGAGGTAGCAAGTTACTGTGTGTTTGAATTTCCTCAAGAATAAATGCCCTTACATTTCAGTGTATGTTACCAACGAATCATGAAAATGTTCCATAATAATTTTTTTCTCCCTCTGAGGACATGAATACTAAACATGTAAATGTTTCTACAGATGCCCCATGCTGGTAGGCCTGCATGGCAATATTTTTATCTTATTATATGGAAAGTTATGAAACATTTTATGGAGTATTATACCCAATAGCACTAAAATGACTCTATATGACGGACAAAGCTAGTTTTAATGTTAATCTTTTGCCAGCTATATTTTATTATCTCCAGGGAAGGATGGCAACCCTTAAAGGGTAATTATTAATTGACCGACTCTTTAAACTATATATATTTTATTCAAAATGTATAAAATTATCATATAAAAAATAAAATATAAAAGGGCAATACATTTACATTTTAATAAAAATCAATGTAGCTATCCTGGTATTGTATTTCTCTTATAAATTGTACAAGGTGTATAAGAAAAATAAATACATGAGAAACATTTAAGCTCCATTAACACTGTACAAAATTATTTCACTCAATATACCTCCTTATGGCACAAAGTGAATAATTAATCTTGTTCTCATTAGAGATGTCTCATTTGGACAACTAGTACTTATACTGTATATTCATACTTTAGATTGGCAAGAAGTGAAAAACATTTTTTCTAAATGCTATTTAATTTGTATCTTTTCCAAAGGTTTCATGTTGAGGAGGATTTATTCTCAATTATTTATTCCGATCTGAAAATGTGCTTTGAAAATGTTATTTGCAGTGTGAATGTGTATTGCATGTGTACACTCGTGCACAAGTTTGTGTATGTCCATGTGTGTCAGCAAGTGTGTTTGTGTAGATGTGAGAAATAGTGAGGGGCGAATAAATTCGCCAGGTGCACATTTGCGGTGAATTTCCACATTTTGCCGCTGAATAAATTTGTGAAATTGTGGAGAAAGTTCGCCAGCAAAAAAAAAAATTTGGGCACGCATCAGAATAGTCGGGCATAAAAATTGTCGCTCGTGAAAATTATTCGGACACCCTTTGACTTTAAAGCATTTGGACAAAATAGGCATGCGTATAAAAATTGTCGTGGGCATCAAAATTGAAATGCATCAAAATAATTCACTTCACTTCAATGGTTTCGCAAATTTTTCGCGTTTCGTGAATTTCAAAAATTTTTCCTTGAAGCTAAATGGGACAAATTCACCCATCGCTACTGAGAAACAATTTGTGCATACAGTTGTGTGGATGTGCATTCCTGTGTGTTTATAAGATTTATAATCAAGATGCCAATATAGGTATTGAAGAACACTGCTTATTACATTCTATGCAGAATAATATGAATAAAGTGCTTCCTCTGACAGTAATAACCCTGTACAAATACAAGAAGCTGCGTACTTTTATGAAATATACTATATTTTCAGGTGGGTGACAAATTATGTGTGCCATTAATGGGATCTTTTGGAATTCATTAATTGAATGATTTGTTTTGTGGTTGTATTTCTTTTGAGCTGTTGTTGGATTTTTAATCCACTGATTAAAAATAACAGCCTACTTTTCAGGTATGGCAGAGCATTGGGCAGGTTATGATTAACAAAATAGAATTCTCTGCTTCCCTTCCTGCCCAAGCAAGTTAAGATTGGGACCATAGAAAGACTTCCACTTGCCTAGTCTCTTGTCTAGACTAGATGCATAAAAAAGTAGCCATTAATATACCATATATTTGTTGTATGTATGTTTATTAGGTCAACCTCTACACTGGCAACAAGCCTACTACCAAGAAAACCTCATTAAAAGGTATTATAATTTGAACTTCTCTGCACTTTTGGGTGTTGTTTATGCAGTTTATTGCATTGAATAATCGAAATGAATATATGAGACTTTATATGAGATGGCTGTACATAGGTCATAATTGGCTTCTGTTTAGTGGCCAAAAGTAATGGCCTGTTTTATCAATATTTGATCTTGGCTTGGCCAGAGAGCATTTGGGAGAGTTGGAAAATTATATAAAGTAAGGGCTGCATCAGGCTAAACATACAGCCCCTCCCAATAAGTCTGCAAATGTCTCCATATGATATGAACATTAGTATAGGGCCAGTCAATTGATCAGCCTAATCTGAGGCACCTCTTGAGAATTTGTTTGCCCAGATTAAGTCTAATTACCTCATAAATAATAGCCGTTAATACTAACAACTTTAAAATTGGGGATGTCTACAGACAGATTTCAAATTCAAGGGTAAAAAACAAAAACTGTGGTACCGTGTTAGCCAGTAGCAAAAATAACAAATAAAAAAACAAACAAATACAAAAAGTATTGTAGAAGTGATACCTATATTGGCTAACAATAAAAATACGTTGCAAGCTTTCAAGGTTGAATTTTTGGAATCTGCTGGCTTGAAAGATGGTGGAGGCATATTTGTTAGAGTGGCTGCTATCTTTTTGATGCTTCTGATGTTAAAGAGCATTGACCATTAGTGATGGGCGAATTTATTCGCCAGGCGTGAATTCGCGCGATTGACGAAACTGCTGGCAAAATTCGCCGGCGTAAAAAAAATGAATGCCGTTTTGGACGCCAGCGAATTTGCCATTTCGCAAATTTTTTGCCGTTCCGCGAATTTCACTGGAAATTTGAGAATTTTTCGGCAAAGCGGAATGTTGTTTATTTTCTTGGATCTTAAGCAAGGGAGGCATTATATTGGAAAGTGAATTATATGCGGCCAAGGCCCCAAGATGCAGCTGAACATGATTATGTCACTATGACCATTGCATTTTGTTGGACACCTGCTAAGGGTAAGTGGGTCACTGGTTCCCTTTAGACAGAGATAAAATACAAAGCCAAATAATCAAATATGAAAATGTTGAAATGCATGGGTAACTTCCAGGTGCAAAATGAATAATAATTCTTCCCCTTTTTTCTAGGCAAATATATTCTTCTCAAACTTCCTAAAGGCTTGGCAAACATAACTAGGAATTTCCATTTAAAACATGAGAAAACTACAAGATAAGAATTACAAGACCACTTGGACCAGTAACTAACAATATAAGATGCAGCACAAGTCACTGTGACAAACACACTTTCACCAAAGAATTAAAAAGGATAAAACAACCTGACTTATATAACAAACCTTGCAGATAAAATGCTGAAGGCATCAAAACAGCTTTACCCACAGGATTTTTGCAAAAGTACTACAGATATTTGGGGAAAAAAATCAAAGCGTTTGAAGGACATAAAATCGTGTGAAATACATATTGTGGGAATGAAGGATATTTCTATTTTCAAAGTTATTCAGGTTATAAAAACAAACAAAAGACATCCTATCAATTTTTATCCCTCCCTTAGGACTCTTGAATGCTCTCAGAAACTGTTCACCAGACAATGTGTTAGGCCCAGAAAGATTTTTCCCATAAGATTATATAAAGCATTTTGTGAAGAAGTAAGTCAGCTTCAAAATCCCTTTGAAAGGCAAACTTTAGATTTTCACATAACCTTTGTCTCCGGAGTAGGCACAAAAGCCACACGCTAGGCCATACTGTACAAAACTGGAGGAAATATAAGGGAAAATGACAGCTGTATTAACCGTATTGAATAGTTGTAGTCGTGAATGTGGCCCTGTACAGATTTAATTGCACCACTCATTAAATGACTTTGCAAAGAGGACACCAACATCTTCAATCTATCAAAAGGCCAACTCCACTCAATTCAAAGTCTCAAAACCAGCATCACAATAATCACTGTATTTGCTGTATCCCTACAGAAGCAAGAAAATTAAAAGTTACAATAACAATAGTTTCTTTTCAGCTTGAACATATCTAAGCAACTTAGCCTTTGGACTTCATTGGTGTCTTATTTTAATTTCTCTATATACAGATGATTTGTGGCTCCAGCAACTAGAAAGAAGACCAACTGGGAGGTGACATTTTCATTAATATTGTTATTATTATTGCTCATTTTTCTCTATCGACCCTGTATTATCCATACTTTATTAGGACATTAAAATATATGCTTGATTGCTAGGACCAATAAAGCTAGCAAGTAGATAGCAGTTAAAACGACAATTACAATCTAGAGAGCTGTAGAAAACAGAGATGAGTAAAAGATCAAGGCCAGTTGCATACATATTACAATTTGAGTTTTTATTATCGAAAGAGAATGTTTTCAATATTTCATACATAACACGGTATATTCAAACCGTGGAAGTGTTAATGAAATTAAACATGGCTCATTTTATTTACATATTTTATTTAGCATACTTAATGCATATACTAAGTTAAAATTAAATGTTTTTAGAGTCTTTAGAATGTTTTAAGAATATTTCTTTTCACCTTAGTAATGTCATGTTTCTGGTTCATATCTAACTGCACATTATTGATTACTAATGAGCAATGAGTACTTATTGAGTACTAATGTGCAATTCTTACGATAAACTAGTTAATTCATGTATTTTTAAGCTGATTGGAGTTCAACCTGGGACTACTCTAGTCGTTGTCAGACTGGCCCACCGGGATACCAGGAAAACTCCTGGTGGGCCCATGCGTCAGTGGGACTCTTGCTTCTAACCATTTGGCCTATTTCCTGGTCATTCCCTATTTCTTTATGGTAAAAAGAGGCTAAATAATGGAAGAATAAAATATAGTAAGTAGATATAAAAGACTAGGAGAATAAAGAGGTCGACTGAGGGGAGGAGGAATAATAGTTTTAAAAGTGGGCCCACAGTCTAAGGTTTTCTGGTGGGCCCCTGGCATTCCAGTCCAACACCGACCCTAATGGATGTAAGACAGAGTTGGTAAGAGTTGGCCAGCTTAAATATATTGCAATATATGTAGAATCTGCATTAATAAATATTTTGTCTATGGATTCTGCAAGATGCTGCATGTGTTAATGATATGCATTCACACATTTATTTATATGGACAATCCCTGTTTTGTTTAAAGGGTAAAGCATTTTTCAGTAGCAGTATGCACAAAATGTCTCTGTCTTAAATATATTGATAATGGGTTGAGTGCAGAGGACTCTTGTATTTGTCTATATGTGTTTTGTGGTCACAGCCTCATTGCACCCCCGGATATGTTTTTGAAAATTAGTGGTGAGCACAACTTTCCCTTGTTTGTTATAGTTATACAGGAGCAGTGACCAGCTCCATGTTGTAGCTCCCACCCTTCCCAGCTATAGTCAGGTGATCCCACTGGTGTCTAATAAAATGGCAGCCAAGTTTGGGAGTTTTACTTTGAAAGCAGCTAGTAAGTTGCAGGTAAAACTTAGTCCCTTTGTAAAATGTATAATGAAGCAATAGAATTCTTAATGATCAGATGAAAATTGAGCATAGGACTGGCCAGATATGGGATGACTTTGACGTAGTTGGCCAGCTTAAATATATTGCAAAATATGGACAAACAATCCCTGTGTTGTTTAAAGGGTAAAGCATTTTTTAGTAGCAGTATGCACAAAATGTCTCTGTCTTAAATATATTGATAATGGGTTGAGTGCAGAGGAATCTTGTATTTGTCTATATGTATTTTGTGGTCACAGCCTCATTGCACCCCCTCCTAATGGTTTTAAAAATTAGTGGTGAGCACAAGTTTCCCTTGTTTGTTTCTAATGGATGTAAGGACATAGATAGTGATGGGTGAATCTGTGGCGAAAAATTCATGAAACGTATTGAAGTGAATGGGCGTCAAAATAATTTTGACGCACTACAATTTTGACACAAGCGACAATTTTTATATCTGCGACTATTTTGGCCAAATGCATTAATGTCAATGGGTGTCCGAATAATTTTGACGAGCGACAATTTTATGTGCGCGACTATTACTGACGTACGACAGCTCTTTTTTTGCCGCTGTGGCTATTTCCGCAGTTTCGCAAATTTATTTCGCTGGCGGAGAGACACGGAAATTTGCTGCAAATTCATGCTTGGCGAATTTATTCGCCCATCACTAAACATTGCAATATACTGTACAGGTATGGCATCTGTTATACAGAAAGCTCTGAATTACGGAAAGGCCATCTCCCATAGACTCCGTTTTATCCAAATAATTCAAATTTGTAAGAAAAAAATTGCCAATTCTGACATGAATTTGTATCAGCCAAAAAAAAATGTTCATCACTTTTCCGGAGCACTTTACAGAAATTTTACATCATTCCCAGCAGAGTAGATTCTTCGAATGAACATAGTTACAGTGCATTTTAGAGAGGTAAGAAATAATTATGAAATCACATGCAATTGAAATAAAAAGGGCGCAGCTTACCCTGTACTCTAGTTCTAATTTTCAGTACCTAATGCAATCTTAGGAAATGGCTCACTGCTACAGCCAGATGCTTACTTATGCACAGAATTAATGCTATCATTTTAAACTATTATCCTGACAGTAAAATAACTGCACAGATTTCAGTACACGTTTTGTCAAAAAACTTGTAATCATTTATTAATAGAAAGTATAATTGTATCACATTAACCAGCACAACGACCAATTCTGTCTGTACATTTCACAAAAACGGCATTCCTTTTGTGTTTCAACGTATGTATCTCTAATGATATCAGTTTCAATGAACATAAGATGGAGAAAAGAAAGTAATGCAATGTTCCCCCCTTGAAGTGTACATCTGTTCATGGCTAAAGGCTGTCTAGATCTCTCGCACATGTTATTCTTCTAATACACTCTACAGCAGTTAATACTCTGCTACTACAAACAGTGTTTTCTGCAGTCCTTTTTTTCCTGCTGAGAGGTTAAGCAAATAAAACAGAGATAGGACAGGAAACTCTTGAACATCCCAGTAGTTTTCAGTAGGACACAAATCAATTATCTAAAAATGCAGAGCACTGCCATACAAAACTGGAGCGTTTTTTGCCTCCTACAGCAATGGATAACAGCCACTGAAGTGAGACAGTTATAGCCTAGAAAGACATTTCGAGAGCAAGTTCAGAAAGGTTTAAACTATATGCTTCTGGTTAACAGACCTTTTAACCCATGATTCTTTGTGTTCAACCTTTTGCCATTCACACTAGAAAGAAAGCAATATGAAATGACTGCTAAACAGAATCCCTGTAACATAAATTTTACAGGTTGTAACAACATAATTATTATGGATTATGGGGCTGATAGGAATTGAGATTGCACCACAGCAAAGAATGTCACTTTTCATTATCGAACTGGAAATTTCTAGTGATGGACAAATCTGTGCCATTTCGCTTCCCCGAAAAATTAGAAAATGTACCGAAAAATTCACGAAACAGCAAAAAATGTGCAAAACGCATTGAAGTCAATGGGCGTCAAAATCATTTTAACGTGTGCGTTTTTATATGCGCGGCTATTTTGTCCAAATGCATTAAAGTCAAAATGTGTCTAATATAAGTAATTTTAAAAAAAAAAAGTCAATGGGTGTCCGAATAAATTTGACACTCAAAAATTTTATACACGTGACTATTCTGACGCGCAACAATTTTTTTTTTGCCACACTGGATTTTTCGCTGCAGTTTCCCCAATTTTCCACGCGAAATGTGAAAATTCAACCGCAAATTTGTGCTTGCCGAATTTATTCGCCCATCACTAGTAATTACAGATGCACTAGAGCCACTATTTTGGGATTCAGCCTTTATGAGTGATGATGTATCCCAAACTGAATTTGAAGCCATATTTGTTGAGGCACTAGTACCTTTCTTTTACCTGGTTTATTATATACTATCAAACTTGATAATGGGATGGCTCCATATCATTTACTCTCACACAAGAATCACGATACATTGGGGTACCCCATGTGCACAATCTAGTTTCAGATGATGTGTTCTCATGCACTCTGCTGTATCTAGCCCTATTTATCATGCAGGACATTGGCATAACATATGATAACTCATACAGTCTAAGCTGAAGCGTATATTTGTCTTGAGGTCTTGCCTGGAGACTCAAAACAGTTTCAAGCTTCAGGGAAAATATTTTCCGAGTGCTCCAAGGTACACATACAGCTGAAGGCTAGTCAACCCATCAGTGGCGTAGGTGTGTGTTAAATAGAGAATGTTTAACTGTCATAAATAAAATACTAGCTATTGTTATTAACCTAACATTGCGATTCATGTGGTGTTTTTTTCTTTTGAAGGGTCATCAAGCATCTCTTTTACTATATGTATCACTTTCCCATTAACTTCAATTAGTGTCAAATCAAGTCACCCAAATAACTCCCAATGTCATATCAGGATGTTTAACTAATATGTGCATTAGTGAGCCCACCTGGGTGCACATTCTCAGGGACACTTCTCAATAACTTGTAAATATGATTTGTTATTGTTTGCAAACCAGTATCATAATGAGGGAATTAGCAGTTATATTCCTGTGAGAGGGTTCATCTCCTAAATAATGTCCAATTAACACCTATACTGCAGGGTGGCAATATTATTTTATCATTCAATTGTCTAATATTCCAGTGGAGAAGTATTTTTTCAAAGAGTTTTCCTATACTTTAATCCTACTATTGCATATAAGTAGCATATAAGTAGATCATTTTGGACCTCAAGAACACTTTGACCTCAAGAAAACAGATTATGAATGCATATGTTTCAAATTTTAGATCATGATCATAGGCCCAAGGATTCTTACATGCAGGGCTCCAACTGCACATTACACCCAAGTCATTTTTACTTGTCACCTAATCAATGCAAGCAAGGGTCATATAAATGACTCCCCATGTCGCACCACTTTCATGGTTGAGAACAACTTGCGCCCATGTGTACTCTAATACCTGGTTCAAATATTTGCACCTCTACCTGATTGCAACAGGCGCAATCACTCTAGATAGCTGGGAAATACATTGCATTGTGGGCAAAAAAAGTTTCTTGCACTGTGACCAACACAATGAAGCTTTACATCAAATATGCTGCATTATCAAAACAGATATGAGGGGGCAGATTTACATAGGGTCGAATATCGAGGGTTAATTAACCCTCGATATTCGACCATCAAAGTTAAATCCTTCGACTTCGGATATCGAAGTCAAAGGATTTAGCGCAAATAGTTCGATCAAGCGATCAAACGAAAAATCGTTCTATCGAATGATTAAATCCTTCGAATCGTTCGATTAGACGGATTTTAATCCATCGATGGAACGATTTTTCTTCGACCAAAAAAAGCTACTAAAGCCTATGGGGACCTTCCCTATAGGCTAACATTGACTTCGGTAGTTTCTAGGTGGCGAACTAGGGGGTCGAAGTTTTTTATTGAAGAGACAGTACTTCTACTACCGAATGGTCGAATAGTCAAACGATTTTTAGTTAAATCATTCGATTCGAAGTCGAAGGTCTAAGCCAAAAGTCGAAGTAGCCCATTCGATGGTCGAAGTTGCCAAAAAAAACATTTGAAATTCTATGTTTTTTTCCTCTATTCCTTCACTCGATATAAGTAAATGGGCCCCGAGATGTATAAACTAAGATAGTACCTTGTTCTTGTTGTTAAAGGAGTGGTTCACCTTTAAGGTAACTTTTATAAATGCTGTAAAATGGCCAATTCTAAGCAACTTTTCGATTGGTTTTCATTATTTCTTTTTTATAATATTATTAATTATTATTATTATTAATAAATATTATTAAAAATTATAAAATTTAATAATTATTTGCCTTTTTATTCTGACTCTTGGCAGCTTCCAGTCTCTTATTTAAATGAATGCATGGTTGCTAGGGTAATTTGGACCCTAGCTACCAGATTAGTTACAATGCAAATTGAAGAGCTGCTGAATAAAAGGCTAAATAACTCAAAAACCTTAAATAATAAAAAATGAATACCAATTGCAAATTGTCTCAGAATATCACTCTCTATACCATACTTAAATTTATCTCAAAGGTGAACAACCCCTTTAAGTAAGTTAGCATAACTCAATTTTAAAGGCAAACCTACTCTACTGGGTTTTTATGTCTACATCTTTGTAGCATAACAGAAATATATCAATTCATCTCTCTTTAATAATCTCTCTTTTACTGGATATGTTAGACCAGATGCATGTTCTCTAGTTTGTATTACTATATTGTAACCAGAACTGTATTTAGTTTTTAAGTCCAGTGTTTTAGCTCTAGTAAAGGATGTGTTTAATCAGTTTAATCAGTACCTGTAATCCTGGGTAACTTCCATAGTAGCCCTAACACCCTTATCCAAAATCCCCAGGCTCCAAGCATTCCGTATTATAATTCCCAGACCTGCATACATTTGCAAACAAAAAGCCTCTTTTTATTCAGTTTTTATCAAAATGCTATTAATATTAAAATACACTGAGCACTCTTCAGTACACACAGTAAATAACATATATTTTCTGTGTTAGTCACACTGATGCATGTAGCATTCCAAGGAGTTTAAGGGTTACAGTTTCATCAATAAACACAGCGTGTCTGCATCTTGCATCGTACCATTTAAAGGTATTTTGTGCAAACCTTCATCATTCCCAGTGCACCAAATTCTATTGATTATCTAAAATACATACGAATCCTTCACATTGAAATGCTCAAAGTCTATGATATCAAGGCAAAATGGCCACTGTTCCTATTCAGTAGGATTTTGGCCATTTATTGTTAGATCGATTTCGTGTTGAAGCTAAACATCCAGATATCATCCCTGTAGAATGTTAGCCGTGCTACGGTGACTAACCAATTAGTACACACAGTCAATGGATAGGTCAGGTAAAGAGATTGTGTTTGGCCTTGCCTTCAGGTTTCTTTGGCTTATTTTCATGACCTCTTTCTGATCGTTGAAGATTTCTGTATAGTGTTCAAAACTAGGAAATAAATCAGGGTCTATATAAATCTGGTCACATTGCACATGGATGGGGGAAAACAAACACAAGGTTCAGGTCAGTAATAAATGACATTCCAGCTTTAGACGTATATGGTCAATTACTGAGCTACTGAGCTAACAGGGAAATCTGAAAAATACATTATGATTAAAATAGTCCCAAAAACAACATATTTATTTCTGTAATTGCTTGAAATTGAGAATAAATCTATGTACAGAATTTCAGCAAATCACATACAAATAAAAGCAGATATTTTATTTGTGTAGATAAAAAAATATACTTTACATATACTATAGATTTTATATTTTTAAATATTTTACATTATTGTTCATGGGAATTAATTTTTTACTTTAACCCAAGGGGCGAATTAAATTTGAATTCAAGTTTTTTGAACACAATAGCATTTTTCTGCAGTTTTGATTTTTCTTGGGTTGACCATTAGCATATTTAAGTAAAAAACACAAATCACAAGAAACAATCACTAGGGATGCACCGAATCCAGGATTCGGGATTCGGACAAGATTCAGGCTTTTTCAGCAGGATTCAGATTCGGCCGAATCCTTCTGCCCAGCCGAACTGAATCCGAATAGTGATGGGCGAATTTATTCGGCAGGCGCGAATTCACGGCGAATTTGTGCAATTCTCCGCCAGCGAATAAATTTGCAAATCGCCTGTGAAAATTCAGCCAAAAAAATTTGCCGGCGTCCAAAAATTTTTTCGCCGGTGTCCAAAAACAACGGACGCAGGCGTCAAAAACGGCCATCACTAAATCCAAATCCTAATTTGCATATGCAAATTAAGGGAGGGAAATTGCGTGACTTTTTCTAAAAAAACAAGGAAATAAAAAATGTTTTATTTGCATATGCAAATTAGGGCTCGGATTTGGTTCGGTATTCGGCCGAATCCAAAATAGTGGATTCAGTGCATCCCTATTAATCACCTCATAAATTCTATTGTCCCATTCACTTTTAAAAATGTGACAAATTATAAAATAGCTTCCAATTACTTAACTTGATTTTACCAGTTGATTGTACTTGATTTTTAGCCGTTAAACACTTTTTAGATCTTACAGAAATCATAACACACAAGAATTATTACTTATTTGGGGATACATACTACACACAGCAAAGAGGCACAGAAATGGGCAGAAATGTAGCACCTCCAATGGCAACTTATATATGGCACACATTGAAAATACCAAAGTTTATGGGAATCCCTTTTTCACAGAACACCACTTACTGTACCTCCACTATACTGATGATCAGCTGGTCATATGGGATTACCTTTACTAAATTTCTTTGATGTTAACCTAAGGAGAGATAAATAAGAATGGAAAACCATATTATATTGAAAAAAACCAGGTAGAAATAATTTGCTACACTTTGATTGTTTTCAAAGGTACCGCTGAAAAAGCTCATTACCCAAATCCCAGTTCACAAGAGTAAAAAGAATAATCAGTGACCTGAATGATTACAACACTGTCATCAACAACATTTTTGACAGATTTAAGGAGAGAGAGGTTACCCCACTGAGTTGCTAAATAGAGAACACGACAATATGAAAACCACAACTAGAGAGGAACACCTTGCCAAGAGAAACCTAAAACTAGTAAAAATAAGAAAATAGTATTTGTAAGTGGCTATAATAATACAGTCAGTAAGCAAACTGGTCCTTGGTGCAATGGGAACAGATTGTACAGCATTTTTATATCACCTAAAGTTTGGTACATTTCCATGTCTTCATTGCTTGCAATGTAAATTATTTCTATCACTCACATTAACTACAACCAAACTACACCATAAAAATCATAACATAATCCCATGATTATTTCAAACCAATACCCATACTAAGGGGCATATTTATCAAGGGTCGAATTTCAAAAACATTGGAATTTGAATTCAAAAAGCCCAACCGAAATTAAGTTTTTTTTTGGTCGCATTCAATCGAATTTTTCCCAAAAATCTTTTTAGATTTTTCAAAGTCCACCAATTGACTCCATATAGGTTCTAGGAGGTCCCCCACAGGCTGAAACAGCAATTCGGCAGGTTTTAGATGGGGAATGGCCAAAGTCACATTTTTAAAGAGACAGTACATGATACATTTCAAATTTGAATTTTTTAATTTTTTTCAAATTCGAATCGAATTTGGACTATTCCCTAGTCACCCATGTACACAAAAAATAGCTTGAAATTCGAATTTTATTTCATTCGAAAATTCACCTCGACCATTGATAAATCTGCCCCCTAAGTGGATTCCCAATAAATGAGAGGTTTATTTTCTGTAAACCCATTATCCATGAAGCTCCAAAGGTCCATATTGGAATTTACTTTTTTCTTGTAACAATTAACTTTTGACTGATCTAAGCTTACCCTGTAATAACAATACACTACTATTTACTTGGCAAGTTAGCATGCTGATGATTAAACAATGATATTGGGTATTTTTATTACATTTTAATTAGCCTTAAGGCATACTGCTCTTTGTTACAGAAACACCTGTTATCTTGAAAATCCCTTAGTCCCAAACATTCCATATTATACATGTTAAGCACAAAACAAAAACTTTGGTACCGTGTTAGCCAGTAGCAAAAACAACAAATAAAAAACAAACAAATACAAAAAGTATTATAGAAGTGATACCTATATTGGCTAACAATAAAAATACATTGCAAGCTTTCGGAGTACGAAGGGGCCTTGGTGCTCCGAAAGCTTGCAATGTATTTTTATTGTTAGCCAATATAGGTATCACTTCTATAATACTTTTGTCATATTATACATGCCATACCTGCACTGTATATTGCTATTTCATTTACTCACAGTATGTGCATATGAAATCCATATATTTACCTAATTTATTCCAAACACTTGACTCCTGTTTGACAATAATGAGAGACACAGTTTTAAAGCATCTGGAGCTTGTGTACAAATCTTGACAAATCAAACTTTAGCTTAGTGGGCAGAGGATAATCCACATGCCCATGCAATTTATCAACTTTATTAAATATCTTAAAAACAAATGGATGTATTACAGGGCAATGGGAAAACCACATCCTCAAAAGAATCTATTTATTTTTTTACTCCAAACACTTAACTCCTCTTTGAGAATGAGAGTCACAGTTTAAGAGCACCAGGAGGGTTGATATACTGACACCTCCTTTATAGTTTTCCATCACCTGTAGCTAATATATTATACATGCAGTGTTACTCTTCTGTTTGTAGGTTTAAGAAAGTGTGTGTGGCTTTCATCTTGTTAATGGCTTATCCACCACCTCCCTTCTCCTCCAGGGCTTCATTAAAATACTGGTTCATGGTGGTAAAGTGAAGGTTTGAATGCTTATGAAAGAAACTGAGTATTTTCTGCAAGTGAAGCTTTAGAGGGGTTAAGGCTGATTCTTTTTAAGTTATCCTGCTCAGAAGGGTTTTTATAGCTGAGCATTTGTCTCCTGCAATTTCTACCATTTTAACAACAGATGCTACTTGTGGTGCTGGAAGTTGTAGATCCACAAATTACAAGGACATCTAAATGCTGCTTTACCTTGGTAATATGCTGGATAGTTTAAGTTTTATTTATATTGCTGCAAACAGAAGACTTGTACAGAAAAGTGCTAACATGTGCCTTGCTCTGTCTGAAAATTATTTTGAGGCTGGTTGAATGTAATTTTATGCACAATATACTGTATGGCTTATTAGGCCATATTTCTGCAAGAAAAGATGTTGTGCTTATTATACCATGTTATGGGTTATGCATATTAGTCTTAATGCAAGAATGTTCTGAAAAACAGCTCAGATCTGTTGAGGTGTAAATTAATCAGGTGAGATTGTAGGACAAAATACACAAAGTAACATTTATTAACAGAGCTTGGTCATTTCCATAAAATTAGAAAGCAAAGAAAGTGCACCAATAACTGTGTTCATAGCTGATGCAAGTTTGACAGATAGAATTCAGAAGTAGTCCGGACAGGGCTTAAAGGAATTGTTCAATATAAAAATAAAAACTGGTTAAATAAATAGATAGGCAAAATAAAAAATGTTTTTAATTTAGTTTAGTTTAGCCAAAAATGTAATCTATAAAGGCTGGATGTCTAACATAATAGCCACACTACTTTCTGATTTGCAGCTCTCTTAGTTTCCACTGATTGGTTACCAGGCAGTAACCAATCAGTGACTTGAGGGGGGCATCTGGGTTATAACTGTTTCTTTTGAATCTAAGCTGAATGCTGAGGATCAATTGCAAACTCACTGAATAGTTATGTCCCATCTGGCCCCCCTTAAAGTCGCTGACTAACTCAGAGTTAGAGAGTTGAAAAGAAGGAAGGAGTGTTCTGTTCTGTTATGTTACACATCCAGTCACTCCAGTCTTTCTACTCTACATTTTTTAACTATTTAGAAACATTTTTTTATTTTGTACAGACTATTTACCCATTTTTTTATTTTTATACTGAACTGTTCTTTTAAATTAAAATAAGACTAGAAATGCTTAATTTCATGTATTACACAGTTCAGCAGTCCCATACTGTAAAAATGCAGGCCTTCATATTTGTCTACAGTACCTTCCTGTCTTCTGAAATTGCTAGGCCATGGACAGTGCACAGTACAATAGCAGAGGTCATAGACATTGATGTTACATGGCTGATGCAGGATGCACTGGCTATGGTGCCATGTAATGTGAATCTCAATTAATTACTACTTAGCTTGTATTATAAAAGTGATTTTGCAAATATATTGTAATTTGTGAGTCTGTTCCAATGCCCAGGTAACTGGCAGCAATTCGGAGTACATGCTGTGATTTAGCAAAAAAAGAACATTTGGAGCTACTTGTGACATATTTGGATATAAACTTCTTTTGTATATCACTAGTCCTATTGGCTGCCAATGTTGTGCAAAGCAAGGAAGAAGAGATAAGGCATGTACAGTAGCAGCTAAACAGACAGCTTGACTTCCCACTTTATCAGTGTACTATAAGAGCGGCATCAGAGGAGTCACATGAACCTGATAGGAATCATGATCTCTGTTTTTGTTTCTTGTTTTTTCAATCAAGGACTAAAGATGAGCATCCCCTTTAAAATGTACCTTATTATGATACTTGTATAGTTGAAGAAGAAGGACACAAACAACCAGAATGCTGATATACTGCAAAATTCGATTTTCTTGTTTGTGTTCACGGATCAAACATCTTTTCATTCAGACCCTCTCCTATTTATACTCATTCGAACAAAAACCTGGTATGTAGGGCCCATTAACCAACACTGGGCAAATTTGCACCTGTTTAGTATTCTGTAGCAACAAATCAGTCATTTGCTTACCCCCTTAAAACTGAATAGTCTTGTCTGGTAAATTTAGAACCAAAAGAGACCAGTGCCTGGCAATAAATATGTGTGTCAGCGATGTATGTCCATACCTAATATCTGTTTGTGATAAGAGATAACTTTTTATAATCATGAATTATGGCAGAACTCACCTCACACAATTAACTTTTGAGTAAATATGGTGGTTCAGACATGGATAGCTACATCAGGAGTGTCACTTCCCTGCCTTAGGCTGATCATTTGTATAAATGTGTTGCTCTGCAAAAATATCTATTTACAAATACAAATTACTGTCTTCTATGTAAAAAAGGTCAATTGCAATGGTCAGTGAGTCATACATAATGATCAACAGTAAGTCCTCTACTAACGTATATGCATTATGAACTGTATTTATGACTCAGCAAGGGCTGATACAAAATGAAATGTGAATTGCTAAATGTTTGCCTTGTAGCCATATAAATATTCCATTACAGTGCCCATCATCAGACTTCTATTTTGTGGCAAAACAGTGTATTTCAGCCATACCCCCCTGGGACATACAGTATATCACATGTTCATTTAATGTATTCCAGAATTAAATGGATTATATATATATATATGTATACAGGTATGGGACCTGTAATTCAGAATGCTTGGGACCTGGGGTTTTCCCAATTAGAATTATACCTTAGTTTGGATCAAGCACAATCTACTGTTTTATTATTACAGAGAAAAAAGAAAATCATTTTTTAAAATTTGGATTATTTGCTTATGGGAGACAGCCTTTCCTTAATTTGGAGCTTTCCGGATAACAAGTTTTTGGATAACTTTTTTTTTTTATCATTATACAGTCTGTACAGCCCAAATTGGTGTACCTGATTTTATCTTCCTGCACAGACAAAAAAAGGTTTTCAGCATAAATGTAGTTTGTTTTATGGGGACCACTATAATTGTCTACTATTAAAATTACATAAAAAGACAGACTAAGCCATCCTGACATTTCCTCAGACTGCATAAACAAAATGGAGCATGTAGCGCTGGATACACATAGGTCGGTTTCACAATAACAAAATGATTACGATTGATTTTGTTTATCCAAAATGAGTAATAATACAATATTGCTATGGGAAGAAAGAAAGTCAAATGATCCCAAAAATAACATCAATATTTTGTTTATCTGTTTGAGCAGTATATTTCTTCATTTCCTATTTTTTGTCTCTTTTTATTTTCAAAAGTTGCAAATGGTTTGATAAAACTGTCCATCGAAACCTCAATGTATCACCCTGCACTGTTGATCCGATCTAAGCTGAAGAAGCTTGCCGTGTGTAAATTTTAATAACCCTTCTACAAAAACATTTAGCAAACATGAGGGTTTTTTTCATACTTAATTTTAGGCAAAAAGGCAAATGTCAAACCTTCTGTATATTCCCAGCAGGTCCCAATGACCTGTGCATCCACAGACTTGTTTATATATTATGGCACAGTGGCTGGGAAAACACTGGAGAGAAGGTACATATCTCCCAGAATATTCTCTGAGACCCAGAATATGAGAAGAATAATAGAGGCTGGGGAATCAGCATGTAATATAATAAATGTTGGTATGGTGATTGATGTCACCACCTAGGTCCTAGGGGATGTTAATTCTCTCTCTTGAAGACTCTGTTGTAAATAAAATAGATTTCTGTTTATATTACCTGGATGTTGCTGCCTTTCTACTTTGACAAGTTATTGCTAAAGCTAACATTTGAGTGAATGCACTATTTTGGATTCGGCCGAACCCCCGAATCCTTCACGAAAGATTCGGCCGTATACCGAACCGAATCCGAATCCTAATTTGCAAATGCAATTTAGGGATGGGAAGGGGAAAACATTTTTTACTTCCTTGTTTTGTGACAAAAAGTCACACGATTTTCCTCCCTGCCCCTATTTTGCATATGCAAATTAGGATCCGGATTCGGTTCGGCCGGGCAGAAGGATTTGGCCAAATCCGAATCCTTCTGAAAAAGGACAAATCCTGGCCGAATCCCGAACCGAATCCTGGATTCAGTGCATACCTAATTAATATATATATATATATATATATATCAAATACAGAATAATTAATTTGAGGACCAGCACTCCATACACTCCCTATGTGATTCAGGGATTTCATTATGTACACATTTTACAAGATTTGACCACAAACCCCACTTTTTGTCTTGATTAGAGTGCGGGCACTTTTATATCTACATATATATATATATATATACTGTATAAAACAAAAAAAACTTCCGCACACATAGGTCTTGATAAGTGAAAAAAAGCTGGTAGATTTATTTCAACGTTTCGGCTTACAAACTCAAGCCGTCATCAGGAAGGGCTTGAGTTTGTAAGCCAAAACGTTGAAATAAATCTACCAGCTTTTTTTCACTTATCAAGACCTATGTGTGCGGAAGTTTTTTTTGTTTTATAGATATGAATTTTTGTCCAGCAGCTAGGCATTAACATGGCTATCTGAGTGCACCTAACTAGATTTTACCTCATTGTGGGTAGCACCTGGGTCATTTACTACTATGTGGAGTGTGGAAAACCCAAATATGTATATGTATATTGTATACACACAATGTACAGTCACAAAAAGTCACAAAAGTATTATAAAAGATAGGAAATAAATAACAGAACTTTATTATACAGTACCAGGAATTCTATAGTAGTAGTAACAAGGTTTCCACATCAGTTTGCATCAATAGGTGCAGACTTGAGCAAAAAGAATCACACAATAGTGGTATGTGAATGCTGATCACAGGAGGAAATTACGTTATCCCAACTTTGACAATCCTGTCTGTAACTTTTTCAAATATTAGACACAATTGCAGCAGGCACAATTGTCAGAAAGAGTCCGAAAATTGCACTTTGCAGACCGTACCTGGTAATTTAACTCCCCTCTTAGCAACACTAAAGCAGCACTGCTTCATCTAAATACATTGCACCAAATGCTATTTTGCATCACTAACAATTAGGGGTAAGATTTAATAAACACTCTCAACAGTTCTCAATAACATAGGGACCAGTGATTCTTGAAGTTGAAAATAGCAAAATGTATTGCTAGGCCACAAAGTAGATCTCACAGATGATACAAAATAAATCATCTTCTAAATGTCACAAACAAGCAGAGTATTAGTTATAGTCAGTGGTAGTGCGCACACAGGCCTACAAAGCCCTAACAAGGAACTTCTTCTACCCTGAGCCTACCTTCATAAGTCTCTACACTGGCAGATCACACTTGGGGGCCGATTCACTAACTTCGAGTGAAGGATTCGAAGTAAAAAAACTTCGAATTTCGAAGTGTTTTTTGGGCTACTTCGACCATCGAATGGGCTACTACGACCTTCGACTACGACTTTGAATCTAACTATTCAAACTAAAAATCGTTCGACCATTCAACCATTCGATAGTCGAAGTACTGTCTCTTTAAGAAAAAACTTCGACCCCCTAGTTCGCCATCTAAAAGCTACCGAACTCGAAGTTAGCCTATGATATTCCTTCGATCGTTGGATTAAAATCCTTTGAATCGTTCGATCGCACTATTTGCGCTAAAATCCTTCGACTTCGATATTCGAAGGATTTTAATTCCCAGTCGAACATCGAGGGTTAATTAACCCTCGATATTCGACCCTTTTTGAATCGGCCCCCTAGTGTTCTAACCCTTGTTCTACTTACTACTCTGTTCTAAAGCAATCTCTCACTCCTAGTGGACTACATGCACAATCCACACTCCATTCCTGACCAGTAGTGAATTTACTACCTGTCATATTGTTTGCTTCTACTTATGTGAGGAACAACTCATTCTGACCATAGCTCTACACCCCCGATCCATAGCTAGGGCTATACAGTAAGGGAAGGATAAAATCCCTCTATTAATCAGACCTTATGTAGCTATACATTTTCTCCTGATGATGGCAGTTTACATAATGTATTTTCTGTCTTGGCACATGGCTTGTTTGGGCAGGACTATACAATTGCTTTTCTGTAAACCAAGCCTGATACAATACCCAGAGAATCACGACAAGGATAACCCAAGGGATATCCTATAAAAAATAAATATGTACAGGTATAACAAGTAGATATATTTTGCCCTGTATCTACATTGTAAGTCCTTTCTGTGTTGCTTTCTGTTTTGTTCTTTGCTAAAGTGCAGCACTGCATGAAAAATTCTGCGTTGTATTAGATGCTAAATAATTTTAATTTTTTTTCCCTTCCCTGGAAACGAAATGACATGCATTTGATACACGCTGCTAGCACAATGAGCATTCTCACTGTCAGTTTTTAGCAAGCAATGCATTTAAAAATGTATCAGCCAGAAACCTTCCAGTGTATTTTGTGACTTGGATGATGAATGCAGCACAGAATTCAAGTAAAGAATCTATAATGCATATATATATATATATATATATATATATATATATATATATATATATATATATATATATATATATATATATATATATATATATATATATATATATATATATATATAGTATATATCATGTGTCTACACCATGCAGGTGTGAGGAAGAGAAATATCTACATGGTTACATCCTATTCCTAACAGCTCATTACATTGTTGGGGTGTCAGAAATGAAGCTGATGACAATGTAGGGCCATCTGAATATCTAAAATGAGTAACTGTGCTTTCTGTACAATGCAGAAACTGCTTATTAGCATCCATATATATAACACGTTGACACTACAGGGAAAGTTAGTTTAAAATCATAAATGTCAAGACATAATTAACTAAAAGGTCAGATTTAATTATAGTTGTTGAAAACTGAAATGTTCTAATTACAACTACTACATAAGAACGTTTCTTAAAGCCTGCTGCATTTTTTACTGCCACCATATTTTCTCAAATGCAGATGCTGTTTATATAGTTTGAAGATTATGTATAAGGATCTGCTTCATTCCCAAGCACTTGAAGGTTTGATTAAATAAGAAAAAAAAAAACGCTGCACTTTTAAAGTACTTGTTTATCATTGATTCTGATTCAGGTTCCATGCTCTTAAAGGACCTCTCCTAGCACTCCGTGTTCAAATATAGCAGCAGTGTGTGTATTTTCTTGTGAAGAGCAATATGTTACTAACTTTATGATTTCTGACTGGTTATGACTGTGAATTTGGGGGGGGGGGGGGTAATAGTTCTCGTTATGTCTAATAACCTATAGCAGAAAATGTGATGTTTACATTCAAACAGATGACCAGGACATACAACCTGTTGATTGGTTGCTGTTTACTAGAACTGGTGCAAACTTGTATCACCCCAATGTCTGGGATGGGATCTATTATCTGAAAACCAGTTATCCATAAAGCTCCAAATTATGTAAAGGACATCTCACATAGGGGCAAATTCACTAAGCTCCGAAAACATGCTAGCAAAGCCTTCGCAGCACTTCCCCAGGCGAAGTTTCGACAAGGCGCCGCTAATTCACTAAAATACGAAGTTGCGCTCAGGGAGGCGAAAGCTAGCGAAGTTGCGCTAGTGTTAATTCGTCAAGCAAAGCGAAGTTACGCTAGTGATGTCTAATTTGCATACGGTGCATACGGTAATTTGCATACGGTACAATGGACGTATATGTAGCAGCAAATACATTACACTACACAAGCCTGGGAAACCTTCATAAAATGAAATAGAGTTGTTATTTTGCCCTATACATGTGCCCACTGTATAGTTTAGGTGCCATATGTTAGGAAATGTAGGGGGGAAGGAGGGTGCCCCAAAAATATTTACGATCTTTTTCAACCTATCACCCTTAAAAAAGTAAAAGACGCCAGCGTTTTTTGGGACTTAGAAAAAATTTCAACTTTTTTTGAAGCAAGCCCTATCTACTCTATTGCACTTCGCCTGGTCTGAGGTGGTGAAGGCAAGTCTGATGCAAGAGGTAAGGTTCAGTAAAATGCGCAAGTTAGTGAATTAGCGTAGTTACGTCCCTTCGCCATAGCGCAACTTCGCCTGACGTAAGGGTCCGAAGTTGAACTAGAGTAGGTCCACTTCGCTAGCGAATTCACGCCAGCACCTGTTAGTAAATGGGCAAAGTAACGAAATGACATCACTCTGGCGAATTTGCGCTAGCGTTAGCTACTTCGCGCTTTAGTGAATTTGCCGTAGACTCATTTAATCCAAATAATCCAATTTTTTTTAATTATAAACCAGTACCTTGTACTTGAACTAAAATATAATTAATCCTTATTGGCATCAAATTTCCCCTATTGGGTTTATTTAATGTTTAAATGATTTTCTAGTAGACTTAAGGTATGTAGATCCAAATGATAGAAAGATCCATTAGCTGGAAACTCCCAGGTGGAGTGTATCTCAGGAAATTGTACAAAATACAGGTTGAGAGATGTTTTTTAAACTGATAAATGTTGAAAATTTGCGTTTGGAAAATGCAAATGCAAATTAGAAAAAAAAAATCATATTGTGTTGTTCCATGAACTTTAATAAATAGGCCCCCATATTCTGACTGTGCTAAATTAGAAAATACCAACAATTTGGGCACTAATGAGTGAGAATAATGTTATGAATATGTTGTAATGTTACGTTTTAGCTATATAGAGATGTCTCGTGTGAATAAATAATATACAGCCGCTAATTTTCCATTTGTTGAGTAAATGCATGACATTCATCGGTTGTTGCAAGAAATTCTGCTCTGTGTGTATATATTTTGCTTGTTTGCAGAAGTCATTAAAACAACGGGAGTCAGAAACTACAGTATGAAATGCATATAATATTGTGAAGAATTTTTACTGCCCTCCTGTTTGTGAGACTTGCAAGCCACTGAAAGAGAATGATTCCGCTAAGCCACCTTTCAACAAAGAGGGAATTTTCGTAATGCCGTATGTGCTGAAGCTGTTAGAGAATAACTGAAATGTAAATGAAAAAGATTGGGTAGCATGCAAGAAAACTAAAATACAACAAATCTTTGGCATCATAAAAGGGTGGAAATGGAAGCATCTACACAAAAGTATCAAGGCAAGATGAAATGCCTGTTACACATTACCAGTACAATCATCGGCTTATTTTATTAGACGCTGGTATAAATTACACCCCATATATTTCCACATAAGGATCTACTAGCTGTATTCACAGATTCAGAAGTTCAAAGACTTTTTATCCCCTTTGCTCCTTTCATTGCACTTTAGTTTTCCAAAGATCTAAACCTCAAAGTATTTTTGCCTTTTCACTGCAAAGTGGTTATGATGTACAACATCAATTCTCCAGACCTGTTCATGACTGAATAGAAGATGTTTGCCTGTATAATCATGCATACTCTAGGGATTTTTTTCCCCGGATTCATGTATAGAGATTAACTGTAGAAGAGAAAGAAATTAGGAAATGTAGCGGATATATCTGGAGGAGATATACTCTGTACCAAGAGAAGAATAGTGTATGTTTTTTTGAGAACAAAGAAGCCCAAAAATCATACAGTATTTTAGAGAGACTGAAAGGCACTTTGAAAGATCAGATTCACTGGACAGGAAAAAGATGCGTGGCACAAATGTGATTAAAAAGGCTTCAAGGAACCAGCATTTGAAAGTGCACAGTCAATGTGAAATGAGACTGTTCTGCTTCTTATATAGGATAGCCAAAAGGACTTTCACTTAAAAGTCTGTTGCCTTGCAGGTAGAAATGACATTGCAATGAATGTGGACAGAGGGCATTAAGGCTTGTATTGATATTGCTCATTCAAAAAGTCATTATTTTATGCTTTACAGTAAAAGGAAATTTGGAACAGATCTCTTTCTAGTTGACATATCATTACTATTAAAGCAGAGAGCAGCAGTCCTTTTTTATTTTAACAATCTTCCTGGAATAATTTATCAAAATGAATTTTTAAAGGGAATTGGAAGATAAATGTGGCAAACAATGCAATTAAGATGCATAAATCTGAATCCTCTGCCTGATTACGGTGGAATGCAGATAAAGATAAATGACAGGAGGCAATTGATATCTTTTTATGTGAATTTGAGCATGAGGTGAATTTGAGTGAATTTAACTGTAACTCAGCTCAAAAAATGCTACAAGAAAACAAAAGACATTTGCCCCTTTATTGGCAGAACAACAACAATTGGCAAAAACAAACCTCCTCGCTTCTCCCCATGACACTCATATCTGACCTGCATCAAACAAATGCAAATCTGAATATTTACACTTATGTTACATGGAATATTTAATTAGAATTGAATCATGTAATACAAAGTCCAGCTAGAGTGGCCAATAACATTCAAACATGTTGGTTTTTCAACAGGTGACCAGTAAATGCTAACTGCTGGTTGGTTGACACTGGTGCAACTGTTGTATGATATTAGCATGTCAATTTTTTTAATTGAGTTTTTTATTTTTTTTTCTATTCTTTCACTTTCCAGTCTGAAACATATAATGCTATGGAGCTTGAATTCAATTGCTCAGTAAATTTGTTGAACTCCCATGCAACTTTGCAGATCGAATTTTAGTCGTTTTAGAGGTTTTTGAAACCCCAACTTAACTCAATTTATCTAAAACCATGAATTTCATAACATTTATTAAAAGATCTGAAAAAAAGTATGAATGGAAAACTACTCTGAACAATGCACTAAAAAATATGAATACCACTAAAACTCCTAAAGATTTTAGTTTTTTGGACAATTCCCAGCAAAAAATAATCTGATAAAAGAAATGATGTCAAACAGTCTGATAGAATCAACAAAGCTTCCATTGACTTCTATAGGACCATGACAACTTTTACTTGGCAAAGTGTTGTATTAGGGGTTTTTTGTGGTTTTTACCCTAAATAAATCTCTATTTTTTTGAGCTTTTTAAAAAATTTGGGAAAACCAATTTTTTTTAGATTTGTGGAAAAAAACAAAACTCAATTGTTGGTAAATGGGCCCCTTAATCTTTTCTCTCAAACACCTGCCTGGTTTCTATGTTTAGTCCTTGGTATTGGCTTATCCTATTTCCATGTACTAGTGCTGCCTGAAGAGACTTATTTTACAAAACAATCAACGTTTTCCAGTATAATGTGGTATAGGGATGATTTGTGGTTAATTTCTGTCTAGGGTAGTACATTCAGGGGCAGATTTACATATGGTCGAGTATCGAGGGTTAATTAACCCTCTATATTCAACTGCCGAATGTAAATCCTTCAACTTCGAATATTGAAGTCGAAGGATTTACCGCAATTAGTTCGATCGAACGAAAAATTGTTCGATCGAACGATTCAAAGGATTTTAATCCATTGATCGATCGATTTTTCTACGACCAAAAAAACATAGGAAAGCCTATGGGGACCTTCCCCATAGGCTAACATTGCACCTCAGTAGGTTTTAGGTGGTGAAGTAGGGGGTTGAAGTTTTTTTTAAAGAGACAGTACTTCGACTATGGAATGGTCGAATATTCAAACGATTTTTAGTTTGAATCGTTCGATTTGAAGTCGAAGTCGTAGTCGAAGGTCGAAGTACATAGTTACATAGTTACATAGTTAAATTGGGTTGAAAAAAGACAAAGTCCATCAAGTTCAACCCCTCCAAATGAAAACCCAGCATCCATACACACACCCCTCCCTACTTTTAATTAAAATTCTATATACCCATACCTATATTAACTATAGAGTTTAGTATCACAATAGCCTTTAATATTATGTCTGTCCAAAAAATCATCCAAGCCATTCTTAAAGGCATTAACTGAATCAGCCATCACAACATCACCCGGCAGTGCATTCCACAACCTCACTGTCCTGACTGTGAAGTAGCCAAAAAAAATCATTCCAAATTCGAATTTTTTTTATTCTATTCCTTCACTCGATACTAAGTGAATTTGCCCCATAGGTATGTTTTTTTTTCTTAGAACTGGGCTGATTGAATCTATGAATACATCACTTGCCTTACAATAAGACTTCTTGGGGACATTTCCGTTAGCTCACATATGAGGAAAAAGATAAGGTAATGCACGTTAAGTCTTCTATTTTAAAGTATGTATGCCTATTGAATAGGTAGGAAATAGATGCCAAATAGTTGTGTTATCAGCACATACCCATGACCTTGATCCTGCAGGGAAGTGGACTTCTCACAGGCGTATATGCAATGGGATACATCACAAGCGACATACTATTTTAGAAGTTGCCAAGCAACCATTCATATATTAACGTTAAAGTAAAAAATGCCTCAGTTCTTTTCAACCCCCTCCATAAGCATTTGATAAGCGTCTTAAATATTAATCCTAGTCCAGTCTAGAGTTAAAGTAAGTTATATTAGTGACACAAAAAAACTTTTACAAAAGCTTTATTTATAATAAAGTAAGAGAATAAATGCAATACAAACAAACATGCACAAATTAGCATGAAACAAGCAAAAGGTTAAACATCATAAGTTGATTATATAAGTCACTGGGTGTCTATAGTGGAACTAAAAAAGTAATTGACCATTAAATACTGAGATTAATTGACCCCTGCATTGTTTACACCACAAATTCAGACTGTAAACTCCTGCATTGTTCGTACCTGTAATCCCCCCTGCATTGTTTAAATCTTAAACACCTTCATTGTTCACACCCCTAAAACCCTGTTCTGTTCACAAGACCCAGACTGAAACTGCCCACATTGTTCCCTGTGTGTGTGTGTGTGCCATACTTTGCCTGCCCTATGCTCTCTGTGTGTGCCATACTCTGCCTGCCCCTATTCGCTACCTGTGTGTGCCATGTTCTGCCTAACACTCTATACTACCTGCATGTGTCCTACTCTGCTTTCCCTACACTAATTATTGTACATGAACCTGATATGGTTTGTTCAGGGGGTTTGTTAGCATTTGGAAATTGTTGTTGGGCGCCTAAGGTGTTTAATCATTTGCTGTGTGCTGGGTGAGGAGGATGCATATGGATTTAAGGGTATTTTTTAATATGACTTGAGCACCAACCATTTGTTTTTTTTGGTGTGATACCACCATTAATGTGGATATGGTCTTAAAAGTTCTTGTGGTAACATGGATGTGGCTAACACTGGCTCCCATTATCTGCCCTCCACCACGTAGGTCAGAAAAATTCTGGCCCTCGGTACCACAGAAGTTTGGACAGTACTGAATGGGGTATTTAGTAACCTATTTGCTAACCTCAATAACCAGGATATCTATATTAAAATGTTCATTGGTTTCAGTGGGGCTCATTTATCAAATTTCCCTGTGGGCAGTTACCCATCTCAACCAATGAAATTGTTGCATTCATTGTTCTACTTGCAGCTGGCATTAAAAAGCTAATCATTGATTGGATGCTATAGGAAACTGCCCATGCTGGTAATTGCCCAGTGTTGATAAATGAGCCCCACTGTGTTCAGCCCATATCTTATGGCTCAGTGGCATAACAACAAAAAAAATCTTAAAAGGGGCCTGGCGCGCATTTAAGAATCTGAGTTGATCTAATTTTTTTCTAAAGATATACTCCGACCAAATCCACTCAGGTTATTTCCCGTTATTTATCAATACATTTTCCCAAAAATTCCAGTGTGGGAAAAAAATGTGTGAAAATCATACGAAAATTGAATCGTACAAGTTTTTCAGATTTTCATCCAGAAAAAAACAGATTTTTTTTTTTTTTTGGATCTTTGCCTGAAAACCACAAAATCTTTGGATTATTGCAGAAACCCAGCTCAGATCAGGATATCTTTGGGACCTCTCCCAGTGACTTATATACAACCTCGGCAGGTCTAAGATGCCGGATTTTCAGATTCTGACTTTTTCCATCCTTGGGGTATGATAACTCCTGAAAAATCTTTGTTTTTTGGCATTCGGACTGTAATAATTAATTCCCTTCGTTTAGTCATGTGAATATAACTGTACTGGAGAAAAAGAGGCACAACAGATATGGAAGAAATTGGGGAAATACTACATTTTCCATTTAATAATGAGTCAATTTAACATACATATATAAACCAGGCAGTGGTTCAGTACATTCTATAACATACTAAACATTAAGGGTAAAGGTGTATTATCCCTTTATTCTTATTGTAATTAATGTATTTCCTTAGCTAAATATTTTTCTATGCTTTATATCATGTAAAATCTAACATATTTTTCATTTTTTGTCCTTACTCTGTGGAATATAGTCGATGCTAAATGCAGTGTGTTGGCATTAAACAGAAATGTTTTTCTTCTTATATTCTTTTTTTTTTTAATGCCTACATTTAAATAGGGTATTTTATTACAGCAGCCAGTGGCTGGGATTTAAAAACATGTTTTACAGCCTCGATGTTAGTTGCTGAAACTTGACACATTATTTGAGAAACAGGTATTTTACCAGAAGCGATTCAGATATATTTCATTTTAAGCATGTACTGTGAACAAATGAGAAAATCATTTTAATGAACAGCATCACTTAACCCCCTGAGCTAAATGAGTGTTCAGAATGTATGAGGTCCTCTGGTACAGAATAGGTACCACAATGCACACTTAGCACTAATGATGCGCTTCTGTGTCTGACCCTGACTGATAATGACATGGTGATTATTTTTTCTCTAGTGAACATTGATTATTCTTTATCCTGTTTTTCCGTTCCTGCTCCTTTTGGATCTGTGAGTTATTTATTCCAGTCATGCCACAGCCAATTCATTCTTAGTTCAAAAATGCACTTTCACTGACCTTTTAAGTTTGCTGTAACCTAAACTCCTGGTAAACCTCGATTGTGGCATATAAATGCTTAGTTGCACTACAGGGCCTGTCATAGGTTATTATTCTGTATCTTACATCCAAATGTTGGCTGGAAGCCAGGCACTATATTGACTTTCAAATTCTTATAATCTGCAAATAGCTTTGGACCTTCATGTTCCTTTCCCACTGAACTGCCGACCCCCTGGTCAAACTTTGAAATCTTGTAGCGCGATTTTGTTGATTACTATATAATTTCAGTTGAAGTCAAGGCAAGGGCTTTTTTTGTTATATTTAAATTAATTTATAATCCATTCAACTGTTTTCCATTTGAATACATGAAGTTGTTTTTGTCACCATCCCTTAAGGCGACATTCAATTACATTTTTCCCCTCTGGTTTGCCAGCGGTTTAGAGGAATGGGACCTGGAGAACTGTATTTATCTGGAACAGAAAGCATTTAGTTGGACATTCTAAGGTAGTAGTTTGCATAAAGAAAATTGGTGACACAAAACTAACTGAAATAAACTGTATTGCAAACAACAAAAAGGAATTTGGAACCATTTAAGCCTTATGTAGCATGTATTAATAGATCTACTGTATGGCCTGCTATGACATTGTCAATTTAACAAATTAGGTTAAATTTGATTTTTTTGGCACTAATCAGGCCACCGCTACATTGTTGTCTTTGTTTGACGTAATCCACACACAAAAATGGCCACTTTAAAGCTACCGCCTTACGCTTTGTTGGCAACATCAGGAAAAACTAGGTGAGACAGAAATCAACTATGTGCCATCCCATGGGTTATTGGATTGATATTGGGGTGGAGCAGCCAAGGATAGCAAAGCACCAGCATCTGAGTGGTATGTTGAATTGTACAGGTATGGGATCTGTTATCTGGAAATCTGTTATACAGAAAGCTCCAAATTATGGAAAGACCACCTCCCATAGACTCAATTTTAATCACATAATTCAATATTTTTTAAATTATGTCATTTTTCTCTTTAAAGGGAACTATCGTGAAATTTTACATTTAATAAAAGCTTCAGCATACTGAAATAATACACTTTCTAAATCGAATCAATTAAATATTCTGCATTGTTTCTGAAATAATAAAGTTTATCTTCACTATCTCTCTCTCAGCATCTATTTTTCTTCATTCTGTCTTCATGCAGCAGTTGGGTATCAGATGTTCATTGAAAGTTAAAGGGATACTGTCATGGGAAAAAAATTTTTTCAAAATGAATCAGTTAATAGTGCTGCTCCAGCAGAATTCTGCACTGAAATCCATCCAAGAGCAAACCAAGAGCATACAGATTTTTTTATATTCAATTTTGAAATCTGACATGGGGCTCGACATATTGTCAATTTCTCAGCTGCCCCAAGTCATGTGACTTGTGCTCTGTTAAACTTCAATCACTCTTTACTGCTGTACTGCAAGTTGGAGTGATATCACCCCCTCCCTTTCCCCCCCAGCAGCCAAACAAAAGAACAATGGGAAGGTAACCAGATAGCAGCTCCCTAACACAAGATAACAGCTGCCTGGTAGATCTCAGGACACTGAATAGTAAAAACCCATGTCCCACTGAGACACATTCAGTTACATTGAGAAGGAAAAACAGCAGCCTGCCAGAAAGCATTTCTCTCCTAAAGTGCAGGCACAAGTCACATGACCAGGGGCAGCTGGGAAATTGACAATATGTCTAGCCTCATGTCAGATTTCAAAATTGAATATAAAAAAAATCTGTTTGCTCTTTTGAGAAATGGATTTCAGTACAGAATTCTGCTGGAGTAGCACTATTAACTGGTGCGTTTTGAAAAAAACATGTTTTCCCATGACAGTATCCCTTTAAATCCAATATATGTTATGTACATTATGGATACATTTATAATTATAGTTTAACAAAAATTCTAGCTACTGTATGTCTCAGATATTTTTTTAAAAAATAATCTCTCTCTCTCTCTCTCTCTCTCTCTCTCTCTCTCTCTCTCTCTCTCTCTCTCTCTCTCTCTCTCTCTCTCTCTCTCTCTCTCTCTCTCTCTCTCTCTCTCTCTCTCTCTCTCTCTCTCTCTCTCTCTCTCTCTCTCTCTCTCTCTCTCTCTCTATATATATATATATATATATATATATATATATATATATATATATATATATTGTAAGGCACAATTCTGTCCCAGGCTACCAGACAGTTAATATTTGCCCTGGCAGTATATGCAAAGTAGTGTATAATTACTGGAACATCTTGTGCCATCTGCAGTTCTAATAAAATGCCAATTTAAATAACATTCAGATACACTCTTTCAGACTTAAAAATATTCATCTTTAGCAAATGATCTACCTGAAAAATATTTACCATAAACATGTATCTTTTAGTACAATTAACGGACAAGAGTCTCAAGGCAAACCGTGTACTGTTCCAAATAGAATCAATACTTTCAGGAGCTTAGCAGTTATTTACTGCAATATTACTTATGTTTCACTTACAGGTGGAGCTAATGTAGTCTTGGTATTGTGCTTTTGATAAAAAAAAAGTTAAAGGGGCTTAAAAATGTGGTTGTGTTTGCTGTGCACATGGCCACAAAGCATGTTATGTCTAGGAAATCATTTTTTTATAATAATTGTTCTATCTTAAGGCCTATTATACTGAATAATCCATTTGGAGGAAAGAATACATATCTTATTCTCCGAAGACTTTCTGTGTCACATAAAAACCATTTAGATTATTATAGATAGTGATGGGCGAATTTGCACCATTTCGCTTTGCTGAAAAATTCACGAATTTCGCAAAACAGCACCGGCGTCTAGTTTTTTTGGCAAAAATGTGCCGGAGTCCAAAAAACGGACGCCAGCGAATTTTCACGGCCGTTTCGTGAATTTATTTGCTGGCGGTGAATCGCGAAAATTACAATAGTCGCATGCATAAATGTTATTTGGACACCTGTTGACTTCAATGCATTTGGACAAAAGTATAAAAATTGTTGCGGGCGTCAAAATTGACTTGTGTCAAAATTATTTTGACGCCTATTGACTTCAATGAGTTTCACATTTCACATTAAATTCGTAGATATAGTGAATCAGGACAAATTCGCCCATCTCTAACTGAGGCATTGACACAGAACAGCAATGGTTGTCATTTAAAATGATATTTAATCATTACTGTTCTCAATTTTTCCTCTAAGAAGTAAATGTAGAAGCAACAAGAACCACCCTATGTGGCTTAATATATAAGTAATGAAGTTAATAAGAATGAAGAGAGAGGCATTTAAAGGAAAGCTAATCCCTTCAATATGGCTAAAAATGCCATATTTTATATACTGAACTAATTGCTCCAGCCTAAAGTTTCATCTTCTCAATATAAGCAAATTATGAAGCAGAAAATTAGGTTGGTCTGTAATATAAGCTGATGCTACAGGGCTGATTATTAAATTCTGATGCTAATTGCACTGGTTTCTGTGCTGCCATGTAGCAATTATATGTATTGATTAATAATGCAGTTGGTTGTGGAACAAACCCAAGGCAGCAAGTTGACTGCAATACTCTTTATTGGGAGGTAGAGTTACACAACATGTTTTTCGGGCGGAGCCCTTTGTCAAGTGTAAAGGAACATTTGAAAAAGCAAACATTTAAAACCTCATGTGACTCATCCAGTGCATCATGGGTAAACCATTAACCATTTAGTTAACCATTACATATTACATTCAATTAAGGTGCATTATGCTAAAGTGCAACGTGAATAAATACATTTATCTCAAATACATTAATAAGGATGCATCAAATAACAATTGCATCAATTATCATGACCTCAATCCATATATAATACATAATAATATTATGTGTAATTAATCCATTAAAATTCCAATTCATATAGTGAGTACATATTAATAACCCAATAAATTCCATAAAGATACATTTAAAATCCAGGTAACTGCTTGGTCCAGCTTAACCTGTAAAAAAATAGGGAAAATGCCATTAAGGCCTATCCAATCACTTGCGTTTTGTAACTATGTTGTGCCAGTTTAGCATTTATATTTATATTTATTTTTGCAACATTGTTCCTACTCAATTATATGCTCACGAATTTTCAGCTACAGTAACTTGTATCCATGTATAATACACAAAAGCCATGAATATCTTGTAAATTATATCCTTATAAACGGTGAGTTCTGATGTCATCAGTTATAAACGGTGAGTAGTGATGTCATTTCTGTCACATGACTCACTGAAACGTGTGTATTATAATAAATAAAGTACCCCCTGTTGCAAAATATGAGGATATTAGAAGTAACCTCGGAGTTTCATGACCTGTATAAAAACACTCGGCCTTCGGCCTCGTACTTTTATATGGTCATGAAACTCCTCGGTAACTTATAATATCCTTATATTTTACAAAAGGGGGTACTTTATTCCCTATATTATCTATTTGAGCAAGTATATTGCAAAATTGTTGCAATCAGCATAACGCCAATAGCTGAAAAAGGTATTCTCCTAATAGAATGGTCTCACCCATACATGATTCAGCAGGAGATCCATGACATTACGAATAGCTGACTAGTTAAAAATCCTGAGGACAAAGAACAGAACAGTATTATTTCCAAAGATCTTTCAAAGAAAACATGCTAGGTTATATTGTTCATTTAATCCTTTTGGGTAGGTACTTTCTAAGCGATTTATCCATCTAGCCTCTCTCTGTAATAATAAGGTATTATGATCACCCCCTCTGGTTGGTTTTGGTACTGTCTCTAGCACCTTCCATTTAAGCTGACATACATTGTGCGTTGCTAAGTCGAAATGCCTAGCAACAGGGTTATCAGTATAGGTATTGGGTTTAAAATTCCGTATATTACTTTTATGTTCTTAAATGTATCTTTATGGAATTTATTGGGTTATTAATATGTACTCACTATATGAATTGAAATTTTAATGGATTAATTACACGTAATATTATGTATTATATATGGATTGAGGTCATGATAATTGATGCAATGGTTATTTGATGCATCCTTATTAATGTATTTGAGATAAATATATTTAGCATAATGCACCTTAATTGAATGTAATATGTAATGATTAACTAAATGGTTAATGGTTTACCCATGATGCACTGGATGAGTCACATGAGGTTTTAAATGTTTGCTTTTTCAAATGTTCCTTTACACTTGACAAAGTGCTCCGCCCGAAACATGTTGTGTAACTCTACCACCCAATAAAGAGTATTGCAGTCAACTTGCTGCCTTGGGTTTGTTCCACAACCAACTGCATTATTGATACATTGATGTGGGATATCGAACACAGGATAACCCGTGGAATTGAACCAACAAAGACTTTTGGTGAGCCGCACCCATTCCTTTATTTGATATATGTATTGATTACTAATCAGCCTTATATTTCTATTCTACGTGCACTGTATAGAACAGGAGCTAAGGCTAACCTCAAAAAGTATATTAATAGAAAAAGATATGGGTTGAGAGTGTGCCTCCTTTAAATAATGGTACCAGTATGGTTGTAAGAAATACGGAAAAGTCAAATGTCTTAAATCGTCCTTTTCTTCAGTTTATACAATAAAGGAGTCAGAGTTCCCAGACCACCTCATAGCTGCACTGTTGGTTTACCTCAATCTAGTCAGTGGCTGACTCAGGATATAGTTCATAAAGCTTTACTAAAAATGTATGTGAACAAGGCACAATAATATCTCTAATGCTTTATTTACCAGTAGGTCCTTCCAGCTGACAAGAGGGCATCCATTCTGATTAGAAGAAAGGAATTCCCATCTAGATATTCAGAAGGTATTTTTTTACAGTGAGAGCTGTGAGGATGTGGAATTCTCTCCCTGAATCAGTGGTACAGGCTGATACATTAGATAGCTTTAAGAATGGGTTGGATGGTGTTTAGCAAGTGAGGGAATACAGGGTTATGGGAGATACAGTAGCTCATAGTACAAGTTGATCCAGGGACTGGTCTGATTCTTAGAGGCAGGAAGGAATTTGTCTCCCTCTGGATCAACAAGCAGTTAGGCAGGTTAAATATAAGCACATTCCTTCTGTATTCCAGTGTAATGCACTGGCACATACTTGTTTTTTTACAATATTTAAAATTCCCTTTAAAATTAGTATGGTTCAGCTGCAGAAGTAAATGATGTCAATAGTTTGATGTCACATGGCATTCATTTTAAAGGACATTTACTTTGAAAACTTTCAATGCAAGCCACAAAACATTTTAATTAATACGAAATCCAAAGCTCGAATTAGTTGAAAAGACCTTCAATATATACAAGCAAAAATAAATATTATTTTGGAGCAAATGTCCAGTTTTTAACAGCATGGATACCCACTCAATTGTTAAATTGCTTTGCACCTGATTAATCCATACACTGGACTAGAAAATACATTACAGTAGGAGGTAATAGCTTTAACATGGCACTAAGGATGAAACAATGAAATGAAACCACCAGAATGAATTAATTAACATTTACATCAAAACATTTTAAGCTCAAAATCCTATTAGGAGAAGCAGAGAGTCTGGTTATTATGCGGAAGTTTCACATAAAAATAACAACCATTTCATGAATTTATAATTTAATTCACCTTATAGCATTGCAAAGCCAATTAGACAAGCAAACATAGTGACATTAAAGGAATGAAAACCTTCCACATAATTTAGTATCAAAGTTCTGTTTTTCTTTGATTGTTTAATTCAACCTTTTCAATAAAACAAGAATTTAAAACAGATATTCAGAGGTATCATGACTTCTTTCAAAGGCTTTTTCTTCTTCAAAGAGTATCCCCTCCGCCTCTTTCAAAAACAAATGTAAATATTTTTTTTTTTTGTCTGAGATATTGAGTTCCTGGGTTAGATTTCGTTTTTAAGTTATGACAAAACATCATTATTTGTGGTGTCTGTTTTTTTTTTTTTTTAAATCTGAATACATTTAAATGTTTAATAAGGAATCACCATGGACTGTACTGATTAACTAGAGAAAACATTAGTCTATAGAAGGGCTTATATCTATTACTGTGGGATAAAGAGGGGGTTTTACTATTGACTGGATATGTTATTGTTTTCCCCTGTTGCCAAATATAGTATGAAAAAAACTTTATTTCAGTAGGTTTCCATAAACTTTTTAGAAAAAAACTTTTCATTAGCCTCAATAATTATTGAGCAATAAAAACCAATGTGACGTGTCAGTTCCAGAGTAGTAAACAAATTGTGGCAATGAAGCTGTGGAAATATCTGTCTCTAATTGAGATTTATTCAGCACATACTATATCTTTGTTTTAAAACCCAGTGGGTGAAGATTAGCTTGTGGAAATAAAATGACATATTAACAAAGTACATTAGGTTTAAAAAAGGCACACACCCATCAAGTTGAACCTATATATACCCTGCCTAACTGCTAGTTGGAAAATCCCTCTAAAGCATATCTAATTTACTTCAGAAGGGGAAAATTCCTTCCTCCAAGATGGTAATTGGGCTAGTTCCTGGATCCTGGAGAGAATTTCACAACTTCACAGTTCTCTAGTAAAAAAAACCCTCTCCAAATATAAGATGGAACCTCCTTTCTTCTAATTGGAATGGATGGTAGGACCTCCAGTAACTCCACTTTTTTGGACTCTCTAATTCAATAATAAGCTGGTTGAACGTTAGAGACCAAAATTGCATGTTATATTGCACTCTGTAAAGTAAAAGAATGACCCTCTCTTCCTGCAAATCTATATCCCTTTTAAAAAGACTTTCAAATTCTTCTGACTTTCCAAATTTCAAATGGAGGGCTACTGACCCCATCTAAAAACAAATGCTTTGTAAGGCAATTGATTTATTGTTTTTGTTACTTTTTATTACTTATATTTCTATTCAGGTCCTCTCCTAATCCAGTATCTTATTCAAATCAGTGCATGGTTACTAGGGTAATGTGGACCCCAGCAACCAGATTGCTGAAATTGCAAACTGTAAAGTTGCTGAATAAAAAGCTTAATAACTTGTGATGGGCGGATACATTTTGGACACGCGTCCGAAAAGTCGAAAATCGCTATGCAGCAACACTATTCAGGCACCCTTTGACTTTAACGCCACTATCAAAATTGACACAAGCTACTTTTCGGACCTCAATTCGGTGTCAATTTTCGATTTTCACTATTTTTTCCGCCGTTTTGCACATTTTGCAAGAAATTCGCAAATTTTTTGTCAAAGAGAAACGGGAGAAATTCGCTCATCACTATTAATAACTTAAAAACCTCAAATAAAAAAAATTAAAACCAATTGCAAATTGTCTTTGATTATTAATGCCTACATCACACTGATGGGGCACATTTACTTAGGGTCGAATATCGAGGGTTAGTTAACCCTCGATATTCGACCGTCGAATATCAAAGTCGAAGGATTTAGCGTTATTCGTTTGATCGAACGATTAAATCCTTTGAATCGAACGATTCGAAGGATTTTAATCCATCGATCGAACGATTTTCCTTCAATCAGAAATATTCTAGAAAGCCTATGGGGACCTTTCCCATAGGCTAACATTGATGCTCGGTAGGTTTTAGGTGGTGAAGTAGGTGGTCGAAGTTTTTTTTAAAGAGACAGTACTTCGACTATCAAATGGTCGAATAGTCGAACGATTTTTAGTTTGAATCGTTCGAAGGTCGAAGTAGCCAATTCGATGGTCGAAGTAGCCAAAAAAATACTTCGGAATTCGAAGTATTTTTTATTCTAATCCTTCACTCGAGCTAAGTAAATGTGCCCCCAAAAGATAATTTAAAAGTAAAGAAGCCCTTTAAGGATTTTCCTAGTGTAATCCTACTAAGGGTATAAGTGGCTTGCATATTTTAACATAGTATATGCATGACCTTACATTTATCAACATTGAACTTCATCTGTCACTTAGTCAATCTGAACTGCCACTTAGAAAGAATATATATATATATGAAGGAAAATACACCATTTTGCACCAGTTATTTTAGGGTGATTCAAGTAAAGTATATCTTGGACCCCACCTCCCTGCATTTTATCACAATTACAGTATATCCTGTCTACTACAATCTATTATGACTGAAAGAATTTTCTAATCCCTATAAGATCTACAGTAACATATGCAAGAGTAAACAGTATAACAGGCATTATAAGAGATTAGTCCAAAAATAAAGCAATAAAGTAACTAGCTTGGAATTTGACTTAGATGGATTTCCCCGGTATGTCTTGGTCTACTGTAGATGGTCAGACAGATTACTAAGAACAACATCTCATAAAATGTTATTTTTCTGTAGCTAGTGTATAAGCATTGGGATATTCATTGCACAATATAACCACAGACTTTTACCCATGCCAAGGTATTGTGCCATCAATATATAATGTTAAGCAATGTTAAGCTATTCATTTTTATTCCATTCACAAAATATTATTTGACTGATTTTGTTAGTTTCTAAGACAACATTGGTAATTACTTTGTTTCTAAGACATCATTTGGAAGCATTATTCAAACAAATGATAATTGATTAACCCTTTTGGCAGTACAGATCTAGAACAGGTTTTGGGCAACACAATGTGTTGTTGTTTGTGTACTTATGGGTTTTAAGCACCGACTAGTTCCTGCTAGTGGGAGGAGATTTAGATGTATTTTGGGATAAGATTCCTTGTACATTTAAAATTCAGCTACCTTTACAGCATTCACACCACCACATTGACTGCTTTCTTATCCTGTCCTGCTTCTTCAAGTTTTTTCTCCCTTTACTTACCTTTTAAGGCAAATAACATTTAGAAAATCCCATTGCAATCACTACTAATGCCTTCTTTCTATCTCCTCTTAAGTAGAACCTAAATTGTTCCTGCTGTCTGAAACAACCTTTTATACTTAAAGTTTCCATCATGTGTTACAAGTCACTGCAACATCAAATTATAGATTCCATTTTTAATACTGTAAACATATAATATTAACAATAAGGTAGCCCAAATTAAGAAAGCAAAATGTAATACAGTATTGACACAAAAATGTTGATTGGTTAATCCTATGACTCTGTTGATTATAATTAAGTCCTACTTCAACTTCAAGTTTCAGTTAACCATAAAAGTTTTTTTTTTGTAATGAACACCACATATATAGTACATATCTGTTATTCTTTATGTTTTAGCTTGGTTCTGCCATACTGCAAACAGTAAAGGTTGTGTTTTATATGTTAGGTGTTTAATATAATAAGAGAGCATACCAGATAGAAGATTTTTTTACTGGCCAGTAGATGCACAGAAGGACAGTAAATCAAACAAATAGGGAAATTCTCTCTTAAAAGAATATATCAGAAATATAATACGAAAGGGGCAAATTTACTTATGGTCGAATATCGAGGGTTAATTAACCCTCGATATTCAACTGTCGAAGTTAAATCCTTCGACTTCGATATTCGAAGTCGAAGGAATTAGCGCTATTCGTTCGATCGAACGAAAAATCTTTTGATCGTTCGATTCGATTCGGAGGATTTTAATCCATCAATCGAACGATTTTTGTTCTACCAAAAAAAGATAGCTTCCCCATAGGCTAACATTGACTTCGGTAGCTTTTAGGTGGCGAACTAGGGGGTCGAAGTTTTTTTTTAAAGAGACAGTACTTCGACTATCGAATGGTCGAATAGTCGAAAGATTTTTAGTTTGAATCGTTCAATTCGAAGGTCGAAGTAGCCCATTTGATGGTCGAAGTAGCCAAAAAAAACATTCGAAATTCAACGTTTTTTTTCCTCTATTCCTTCACTCGAATAGTAAATGGGACCCTTAAACACTGTGATCACACCATCCAGGGGGGACACATAAGGCAGAATTATTGTAAGTAGTAAATACTTTTACGGATGAGCATGGTTAGGGTTTTCATTATAATCTTTTTTCAAGGGGACATGTAAAACTACACTACACTGTAGAAATGGCCTTTAGACAGTGCAAGCCAGTAGAATTTGAGATTGCATTTGTTTCTATAATTAAAGAAAATTGTTAAAAACCTCAATTTTTTTTTCATTTTACAAGCTGAAATGTTTGAGATTTATCAATAAATAAAAAGGCCCAGGGCACACCAGGCATACATATTGAATGTATTACGTACCACCTCTTGGCTACCTGCCATGAATCCTGCATTTGAGTGTTTTTAGGCCATTTCCTTTTATGACAGGCATCCATAGATTAGTGACTAGGTTAGGTGTTTCTTAGCTAGCAAAGTAAATGACTTGAGCACCATGGCCCTTAGTGCTTTGTCTAGCATAGTTTCCATAATGAAAGCAAACATCAAAACAAACTTTTTGGCAATCTCATTGGGATCCTCGTTCTCTAAATGTATTTGTAAATCATAGTTATGAACTCTTATTTCTGTCAACAAAGAAAAAGAGTTTTATAATAACGTGAAGCTTAGAAGGCCCAGTTCAATCACTGCTAGCTCGGTCTGGGTGCAATTAACCAAATGGAAAATGTTCATAGGTTGCCTGGCATGACCCTGTTCATTAGAGAAAATTTAATCTTAAACTAAATATAATAAACAGTCACGGCTATGTGTGCAATAACAACTGCTGGTGGGTACTGTCCTAATTTACGGGCAGATTCACTCCAGGGCGAAAATTCACCAGCGACCGCTTTGCAGCCATCGCTACACTTCGCCAGGCGGAAATTCGCTCAGACAACGGTAATCCACTGGAATGCGGAGTTTCATTGTGGGCGCCAAACACTGGCGATGTTTCACTATTGTTACTTCGGCAATGCGAGCAATTGAAAGTGAAGATATGTTAGCATTCATTTCTGCCTAGCGTAAATTTGCTGGAGGTCTTGCGCTCAGGTTAGTTTGCATATGGTGGGAAATTTTAAGTTGAATGGATGTCGCAGCAAATACATTACATTACACAAGTCCAGGAAAACTTAATAAACAAAATAGAGTTGTTATAATGCCTTACATATGAGCCAACTGTATAGTTTATGTGCCATATGTTAGAAAATGTATGGGGGAACCGGGTTATCCAAAAAAAATTTAAGGACTTTTGTAGGCTATCACCAGCGCTTTTTGGACTTAGAAGCTTTTTCCACTAAAAAATATGATGTAAGAATTGTCGCCTGGTGATAGAGTGTGAATGACCGCTATCATCGATATCTTTCCTTAGCGAAGTGACGTCTGCGCTGGTTAGTAAATTGGTGATGTGCATGCAGGGGATTTACACTAGCGTTAGCCACTTTGCCCTCGAGTAAATCTGCTCCAACCAATCATCAAATCCAGTTCCATATGTCAGATTTTCAGGCTAATATTCAGGCTAATAATTAAAATGAACAGTGCATTATACGTAATTTTATGGCAGCATATCACATCTCACTAAAATGCTTATAGGAATAGCTCTAGGAATTTGCATTTTTATACATGGATGGCACCATTATTTGTACATTATCATAAAAGCAGCTTGAAACTCGTTGTTTGGATAAGAAAGAGAATGAAGGCCATAGGATGTAGTTTAAGTAGATGTAGCTTTTCTTTCTCTGTTAGTGTTTGAAGTCTATTTTCTTATTTGCTGTATAAGGATATAAAACCCATCATCTCCTAACAAAGGAACTCTTTACACAGCCATCCAGCGTGAATATTTCTGCACATATAATTTATCTGTCCGCCGTTATGTCATAGTATAATGTATTGTAAGCCATTAAGTTTCCATTATGGTGGAAGGAATTACTGTTCATAAAATCAGATGCAAGTTTTAATATTTTTCCTCTCTTTGCCCAATTGACTTTGCCCTTGTAAATCAGTTAAAATTATAGAAAATTCTGTCTTGGTCAAAATTGTATATATATAAAAAAAAAGCAATCTACCACTGGTTAAATATCTCTCAATTTGTTGTTAAGAGACTTGGCTTGTAATCGGCATACACAGCACAAAATAGCTTTTTATATGAACTGTTTTCTTATTACATTTAAGATTTGGTCATTACTATAAAATATAGTTTGTAAGTAATGAATAGAACTCTGCTGCTATAATGGGTGCTGTCTACGAGGATCTAATGTGCTGACAGACTTCCAATTCATATTTTCTAAATTTACTTTAGTTAAATGCAGCTAATAATGCTGGTATGTACAAAGCAGCATGTTAGTTATTAGTCTTTCAGTTTAATGGAAGTTTTTGCTGTAGCACTATGCCAAAGTATGGAAATGACAGTTTGGATTAATTTTTGTCTTTGACAAATATTGTAGAGAAGCTCATTAATTGTAGGGTTGATTCGCCACCATATATCATTTTTTAGGACTAGAGTATTTTATGAATAGTATTTTCAACAGCACAAAAAAAAGAACCAACTATATAACAAAGTTCAGTACTGTATATAAAACCAGGGAAGTTGTACCTGAATAGTGCAAGATATGTCTGCCAAGAACTCTGGACCCTTGGCTCTGCAATTAAGAATTAAGCGGTAAATGGTCAAAATGAAATAATCTTCATGTCCAAAAAATGAGTCCAAAGAGATAAGTACAGTAGAAGTAAGAGCACATTTCTTTTTTTTTCTATGTATACACTCAAATCTTTGACTTCACCATAATTTTTTAATTGAATAGACTACATGGGCCAATAGGAGATGAGCAAGGTACTCACAATGTATTTACCTGGTACAAGTCACATATTGATTGACAAGAAGGATAAATACAACATGCTCTTCTGAGTGGAAGTCAGAACCAAGGACTTTTCACCAAGTTCAATAGTGTCATATCCATGGGGTTAATTGAAAATTTCAGTACGTATACAGGCAATGGTCGGGGCTGGCAAGTGAATTGACAGGTCAGAAACGGACAAAAGGGAACCGGTTAATCAACCAGCAGAAACAGTGTACCTAGAATCTTGTCAAGGATCAATAATGGAATATTGAATTGGTCATCAGAGTCTACATATTTCTAATTTGCCACCAATTTGAAGAGTTCTGACATCACAACCATAGGCTCCACTATTTTGAATCTAATGATGGAGGGGAATAAGACACTTTTCAAAACTCCTGACAGTACCCTCTCTCTTAGGAAGGCAAAATGACCTGATTACCTGATTTCTGAGGTAACTGCTTGGAGAGTTAACTGATCAAATGAGGAGCATGGACATCATTAGGTTTAAGCTAAGAACACTTCTCAGGGACTAAGACTTAATACTGCAAGGAGAATCTGGAATGTCTGGAGTCAAGACTTTTCTCCAACTTTTTTGATGGTCATCCACTATGACAGGAGCAGAAGGAGGTGTCTCAAAAAGAATTGGTTAAATCAGACTATAGTGCGGTAATGTAAGTGAATCCAAGGTAAACCCAGAACCACTGAAGCTAAAGGGCAACTAATAATAAGGGATGTCAGTTTCAATTTGTGCAGAGCCCCCACAGTAAGAGATAATGTTAAACAAATTCAGTAATCAGAGTAAGTTGCTGAGTTTCTAAATGCAAAAAAACTCATATTGCCTAACCTTTTCACTGGATCATAATTTACTTGTATAACTTCTAAAATAATGCATCACCTAAGCAATAGTCCAGCCCATATAGTATGTTATTTCTAAGACATACCCAGTTTTCCCAACATTTAGCCTTTTTATTATTTTTATTATCATGTATATATTTAGCTTTTTTTTTCTGGTAATTGCAAAATCATTAACATAAATAACTGCTATTTTGACACTGGATATGGCCTTCTTTTTTTGTCATTGCTTTTTAAAGCATGCCTTCACATAATTCAGATCTACTCTCAGTTAAAAATAGTCATCTTTAAAGGAAATTGGTTCATGAGAAATTATTGGTTCAGAAAAAATATTTTCTTTTGTTATGTGCGCTATTCTTGAACTGTGTAAAATTAAGCTCTTGCAGCCTTTACAGCTCATTTAACTATGCAATTAGACACTTCATTTGTGAAAGATTTTAAATTGAATATACTTATCTTGGGTGCTTGGTTTTTCTGGCCTTTACTGAAAAATATTTTAACCTTTTGTTTGCTTTGTTTTTTTTTCAAAATCTCCTCAGCAACTCTGGTTGCTATGGAAAGTTTATCTAGTAAATTTTAATGAGCTGTCATTGACATTCGGGTCAGTAACATTAATATTTACGGAAAGATTAAAATATTTCAAAACAACGTAGGTGTCGAACTGCATAGTATAGTATTACATATAGCAATATAATATCTTTTTCTTATCTTTTTATTAAATTATTTTTTTTCTGGTAGCCGTAAATTCAGGGAAGTCTCTGTATTTTGCTTTCTTTAATATTTTGTAAAACCTAATCAGAGGAAACACCCCTAACAGTACAATAAAAAGTCAATCTTTTGATTATTAAAGGGAAATCTTAAATTAGAAATAATTTGTAGGATGAAATGAAAGTCAAATATATTTTTTATCATTTGTTTTTAATCTATAGTTCACTAACCATAGTGATCAGGTAGTATTGTCTTTTAACATAGATTGGATAAATAATGATTAAAGCACAACTAAAGCTAAAATAAAGAAGTTGGCTAGAAATGTTGTACATTATGTTTTGTGCTTCTGTAACAGCCCAAGGCAACTACAGCCCTTTAGCATTTAAGATCGGTGTCTCCAAAGATGCCCCAGTAGCTCCCCATCTTCTTTTCTGCTCATTCACTGCACATTCACTAGCTAGCTACCAGGAAAGGGACACAAGAAACTGGATATCAAGACTTGGTTACCAGGAAAAAGATGCTAGGAACTAAACAGAAAACACAGCTAGAGATAGGCATAATTCTCAGGCATTCTCAGGCATTCTCAGGCATTCTCAACATAGGCAGGTATATGAACCCTGGGTCACAGACTACTCATTCCTTGGCAGTTATTACATTATAAGAAATAGCTTTATAAGATTCCATTATTGAGAGGGACAGTTACTTGGTGGATTTCTATTGGATATTTAAGTTGTAATTATATGTATTTGTCGGCTATTTTCTAAAGTAACTGGTGGTACCTGTAACCTGAATACCTGGGTGTGTGTTGCCTATTGACCTGGGTGGGTGGTGACCACTTCCTGTAATATACTGACTGGAAGCTCAAGTCTCTTCCTCTTTGGCTGCCACCTGCTCAGGAAGGTTGATGTCTGTTGGAGAGCCAGGGGTAGCAAGGTTCTAATAAACGAAGGCCCTAAAGGAGATGAGCCCTTAGTGAAATTAGGGTTCCACTGGTGGTAATCCAGGTCCACTAAAGGGTGTCACAGAAAGTTGGATCCTGCCAAGTCTCTCCTCAGAGTGGTGTGCATGATATGCTCTGCAATACAACTCCACTTCAACTCAATCATTGGTGTTATCACTGTTATGTTGTTTTTCTGTGTGTTAAATAAACATTTTTTATTGTGTCCAGAAAACCTTTTTGTGCAGGTGACAGATATACAGTTAGGCCCATAAATCTTTGGACAGAAATAACTTTTTTCTAATTTTGGTCTGTATATTACCACAATTAATTTTAAATAAAACAATGAACTGCCGACTTTCAGCTTTAATTCAGTGGGTTGAACAAAAAGAGTGCATAAAAATGTGAGGAACTGAAGCCTTTTTTAACACAGTCACTTCATTTCTGGTGCTCAAAAGTAATTAGACAAATTAAAAAACTGAAAATAAAATGTTCATTTCCAATACCTGGTTGATCCCTTTGCTGGCAATTATAGCCTGAAGTCTTGAACTCATGGACATCACCAGATTTTGAGTTTCCTCCTTTTTAATGCTCTGCTCTGTTTGTGGGCCTTTCTGTCCAAAGTTTAGTCTTCAACAAGTGAAATGCAGCTCAATTGGGTTCAGATCAGGTGACTGACTTGGCCATTCAAGAATATTCCACTTCTTTGCTTTAATACACTCCTGGGTAGCTTTGACTGTATGTTTTGGGTCATTATGAAATGCCTCCCAATCAATTTGACTGCATTTAGCTGGATTTGAGCAGACAGTATGTCTCTGAACACCTCAGAATTAATTTGGCTGCTTCTGCCCTGTGTCACATCATGGATAAACACTAGTGTCCCAGTGCCACTGGCAGCCCTGCACGCCCAAGCCATCACACTGCCTCTGCCATTTTTTACATGAGCTGTTCCAGGCTTTCTCCAAAAAATTTTTCTTGCCATCATTCTGGTAGAGGTTGATCTTGGTTTCATCTGTCCACAGAACTTTTTCCAGAACTGTGCTGGCTTTTTTAGATGTTTTTTAGCAAAGTCCAATCTAACCTTTCTATTCTTGATGCTTATGAGTGGCTTGCACCTTGCAGTGCACCCTCTGTATTTACTTTCATGCAGTCTTCTCTTTATGGTAGACTTGGATATCGATACACTACCTCCTGGAGAGTGTTGTTCACTTGTTTGGCTGTTGTGAAGGGTTTCTCTTCAATGTTGTCTTCCATGGATGTCCAGATCTTTTTGCGCTGCTGAGTTCACCAGAGCTTTCTTTTGATCTCAGGATGTACCAAACTGTAGATTTTGCCACTCCTAATATTGTAGCAATTTCTCGCATTAGTTTTTCTGTTTTTGCAGCTTAAGGATGGCTTGTTTCACCTGCATGGAGAGCACCGTCGACCGCATGTCTGTTCACAGCAACATCTTCCACATACAAGCACCCCCTCCCCTCAAATCAACTCCAGGGCTTTTATCTGCTTCATTGATAATGACATAACAAAGGAATTGCCCACACCTGCTCATGAAATAGCCTTTGGATGAATTGTCCAATTGCTTTTGAGCCCCTGAAATGAAGTGATTGTGTTAAAAAAAGGCTTTGGTTCCTCACATTTTTATGCAATCTTTTTGTTCACCCCACTGAATTAAAGCTGAAAGTCTGCAGTTCAACTGCATCTGAGTTGTTTCATTAAAAATTGATTGTGGTAATGTACAGAACCAAAATTAGAAAAAAGTTGTCTCTGTCCAAAGATTTATGGGCCTAACTATATTTTTGCAACACCTTTCCCTTCCTCCACACATGTATGTGAGGGTCCAGCTGAGACAGAGAGGCTAATGTAACATTAGCAAATGTAAATTTTTATTAGTGCAGAGTAATGACATTAATAATTATATTAAAATGCATATAAAATACTCTTTTTAGTGTAAAGGGCAGGACTCCACGGCCTATTCTGGTGCGAAAACGTAGGCAACACGTCGGATTAGATGGAAATAAGGTAAGTAATTCTATTGTCGGATTGTGTCGCAGCGTTGATGCAACGCGGCACGACTGTCGGATGTAGACGCTGCACGTTGCATCTGCATCCGACAGTCGTGTTGCGTCGCATCAACAAAGCGACACCATCTGACAATAGCATTACTTACTTTATTTCCGTCACATCCGACGTGACGCCTGCGTTTTTGCGCAGCACGTCGGATCGCGCCGGAATCGTCCGTGGAGGCTTGCACTTATTGTTTCTTAAAGTTCTCAAAGCTCCCTAGTTTTGTAATTTATGATTGCACTCAAGGCCAGATTGCTAGTGCACCACTTTAAAAAAACACTGTAACCACAATGAAATTTCGCCTTCCCATTGACTCCAATGGATTTCTGTGATTTTCTGAATTGCCAAAAAACGTTTTTAAGGTATTTGGCAAACTGAAATAAGTTCCTTTTTATTTATGGATTCATGAGAACATTTGTAACGTGATTTTCTGTCACTCCTAAGGAGTTGTGTTTTCTTATCTTGCCAGAAACAGCATGGTCAAATTTTCACTTGAGAGTAAAGAAAATAAGCTGCAGGCATTGAGAAATGTAAACGGTGTAGCACATATAGCTATAAAACATTTTAAAATAATATAGTAAGATGTGATAATTAAAGTTAATTTATTCCATCACCTGCTGAGATAGAAAAATACCTGCAAAAAGCTGAATTAAAAAAAATGTATAGGCAACTTACACTGCATATGTAGAAAGGAATACTGTAATATACTGGAGATACAAAATAATCACTTGTACACTATGAAACTAATCCCTCATAGCAAACTGAGACACTGCAGCTTTCTCTAGGACATAATGGGCTGCAAATGCAGTTCAAAGCTTATAGCTAGGACAGCTTTCTTTTTCTTTTTTTGACTCATTACAATATTGCTTCAGATAAAAACTTACATTGAAAAAAATCAGATGTATATATGAATTATTAGTAGAGAGATGTATGCCATAAATGTGGAATTATATATAACAGAAAGGGCTAAGCCCGAAACATGTTGTGTGATTTGTAGTCAATAAAATACTTTTCTAGCAGTAACTGCTATTCGAGTGCTCTCCTCTATACTGCAGAATTTTGATATAACAGAAATCAACATTTTTTAATTTAAAAAAAAACATTTACAAGCACAATATAGAAAGAAAAAGAATGGTAAACTCATATATAACATGATCTGGAAATACATGACACGTTGCTGATATGGTGTAATAACAACTTACCCTGGTGGTCTAGTGAGGGGGTGGCAGGGAAACCTGCCGCTCCCTCGGCGGGGACGCCTGCCGCGCCAGTCTTCACTGCAAGCGCCGGTTTCATAGGGCTCGTGCGTAGTGCCTCTTCCTGGTTTAAAGGAACGTCAGCATGCTAGCGCATTGGCGCAAAAATTCAAATGTACTTAAAGGGACATTTTTCATTTTCACACCGCCCAATATAGAAGTTTGTTCCTGGTGCTTCTGAGCATTAAGCTAATCTGTCTGAACCTGTTTTGATTCCTGTTGTGACCCCTGCCTGGCCTTTGACTATTCTGACCTCTGGATCCTGACCCTTGCCTGAATACAACTACCTCTTCTGCTAAATTCTTTCTGATTGATCTCCCGGTTTGACCCTTGCCTGCCTGACTACGCTTATTCTCTGCCTGCCTCGACCCAGCCTGACCTGACCTGACTACGATTTTGCCTTACGCCTTGTACCACGACCTTCTGCCCAAAGACTTTTGCTTTACAGTTGTGCCCCTTTGTTTGTCCAGAACCCTTCACCTTGCACATCTCGTTATAAGACCTGGCGGCATCTGAGTAGCTGAGGGCTCCTCCCGAGGCCAAAGGCGGCTGCTACAGGCAGAAGCATGAGCTGAGACCAGGGTGCTTGGCGTTGGTTCTAGATTCAAGGTGCCAACCGTTACATATGGACTAAATAGGGGGTAGTGTTTTATGCTTCACATGTCTTCTCCTTGAATTACTGTATATAAATTGTTTCATTATTATCAGTTATAAGAATTATAGGGGCAAATTCACTAAGCACCGAAGCGCCGAACGCTAGCGTCAATTCGCTAGCATTGGGCATTTTCGTTACTTCGCAAATTCACTAACGAACGCTGGCGTAGATTCGCTAGTGTTACTTCGCACCCTTACGCCTGCCGAATTTTCGATACGGACGTAACTACGCAAATTCACGTGTGCAGTGTACTGAACGCTACCTTTTACGCTAGACTTCCTTCGCCACCTCAGACCAGGCGAAGCACAATAGAGTAGATAGGGATTGCTTCCAAAAAAGTTAAAAAAAAGTCCCAAAAAACGCTGGCGTGTTTTCTATATTATGGGTGATAGACTGAAAAGGATCGAAAAAATTTTTGGGGCTCCCCTCCTTCCCCCCTACATTTCCTGACTCATGGTAACTTAACTATACAGTGGGCACATGTGTAGGGCAAAATAAAAATTTTATTTGATGTTTTGAAGGTTTCCCAGGCATTTGTAGTGATTCTACGTATTCCTCCATTGAAATTTGAATTTGGCGCCGTATGCAAACTAACCATCGCTAGCGTAACCTTACGCTACCACTGTGCGCAACTTCGGATTTTAGTGAATTTGCGGAAACTACGCCTGGCGAAGTGCGGCGAAGCTCGGCGAAGTTGCGCCTGGCGCAACTACGAATCTTAGTGAATTTGCCCCATAGTATCTCACTTTTCTTCACTAGTTCATGGCTTTGGTCTCTCTATTAATTGTATATTTATTTAGTGAATACACAGATAAAATCATAGTCAAAGATTACTTACTGATAAAACCAGCATGTTAGGGGTTATTTATTAAGGTCTGGATGCCAAAAACTTGAATAATTTGGGTTTTTTATACTATTTTTAGTGAAAAAAAAACTCAAGTTTTTCAAGCTTTATTAAACCCCGAGGATGGAAAAAGTCAGAATACGAAAAATCCGGCATCTCAGACCTACCGAAGTTGTATATAAGTGAATGGGAGAGGCCCCTATACTATTTGGAAGTTTCTGTGGTCTGCTCTGAAATTAGCCTGACGTTTCAGGCAAAGATCACAAAAATTTGGGTTTTTTGGGAAAAAGCCAGAAAAAAATCGAGCGATTCAGTAAAAAAACTTGTACGATTGAAATTTTCGCTCAATTTTATCTAGTTTGTCCCTGATCCGATTACATTGTGTAAATTGCACATTAGAAATCGGTTTCTTCCGATATGATAACCTTTAAAAAATGAATTACATGACAGGTTAAATTTCAACCAAGGTACAGAGTAGATTAATTTATTTCAAATTAGCACCATTAAATCTCTAAAATGCCCCATTCACCCAGTATTAGCTTGTAAATCACATTTAATTTGTGTAGAACAAGTCTGGCAATAAAAATGTTTTAGTATTTTTTTTTTGTCTAAATATTGATGGCTGTCTTTGTACTAAGTAGTAATTAACTGCTTGGCTATGAAAATATATACTCAGAATACTTTCACAGACATACCACTTTCCTTGGGTTTAACCTTTCATTTGCATAGGTTAATTTTAAACTGCAGTTCAAATTTAGCTTGAAAAGATAATTACAATATTTCACCTCCTTTCATCTCGGGTTATGTAAATGGGACTTTAATCTTTTCACAGTTCATATTATATTAATAAGTGAAAAAGTAGTCTTGACTTGCTTTATTCTGTCAATCACATTATGAGCAATAGTCTCAAATGGGAGCAAGCAGATACAAATCAGAAATTCTGGCTCAATTTTATAATCATACTCGTAGAAGTGACCTTTTTTTCCCATTTCCCTTCATGATTAGTTAGGGAAGAGGATATTTTAAACAAATCATTTTATTAAGTGCTTATTGTTCAATTTCAAATGATGAACCTTTGCTCACAGGACCAGCAATTGCTAATGCGTTTTGTGTTTTCGTTTTCCATTTTTGTGTCCCTGGCTGTCCTTGTCCGTCTCTCACATTGGTGTGCTGAACACTTCAAGGCTTTTGCCTCAGTTGATTACAGCTTTCTGTTATCTGACGAGTTAACTTCTAATGACCTCTATGTCCGTAGTAATGATCATTCATTTTGCAGTAGTAAACTTTTACTTTTCTAAAAGTCCTGGAACTTAAAAATTTTAATTCTTTAAAAAAAAATTAGAAGAATTCTATAAAAATGTTGCTTATTTCTTTGAGTTTATTAGTGAATAAATTTATATTGCCCTCATATTTTTCAAAACTATAATCTCATAGTAAGGTTGCTACTTACCTAGCTTAAAAGTATATTTTTCTAGAAGTGTTAAGCTCACCTTGTCATTTACTGTATACTATGTTCTCCAAGACAGCATGTAGACCAGTCTTATATTCTCTGACAAATCGGGGCCGATTCACTAACTTCGAGTGAAGGATTCGAAGTAAAAAAACTTCGAAATTCGAAGTGTTTTTTGGGCTACTTCGACCATCGAATGGGCTACTACGACCTACGACTTCGACTTCGAACTATTCGAACTAAAAATCGTTCGACCATTCGATAGTCGAAGTACTGTCTCTTTAAGAAAAAACTTCGACCCCCTAGTTCGCCATCTAAAAGCTACCGAAGTCAATGTTAGCCTATGGGGAAGGTCCCCATAGGATTTCCTAAATTTTTTTGATCGAAGGATATTCCTTCGATCGTTGGATTAAAATCCTTCAAATCGTTCGATTCAAAGGATTTTATCGTTCGATCGAAGGAATAATCCTTCGATCGTTCAATCGCACTATTTACGCTAAAATCCTTCGACTTCGATATTCGAAGTCGAAGGATTTTAATTCCCAGTCGAATATCGAGGGTTAATTAACCCTCGATATTCGACCCTTTCTGAATCGGCCCCATCATGTAGCCCAGCATTGTATTATACATTTAAGCATGATACTATGCCATTCAGGTTCAGTGTCGGACTGGCCCACCGGGATACCAGGAAAACTCCCAGTGGGCCCAGGTGTTAGTGGGCCCTCTTGTTTCTAAACATTTAGCCTATTTCATGGTCATTCCCTATTTCTTTATGGGGAAAAATGCTAAAAAATGGGAGTATATATAAAAGACTAGGAGAATAAAGAGGTTGAGTGAGTAGAGGAGGAATAATAGTTTGGAAAGGTCCACTGTCTAAGGTTTTCTGGTGGGCTCACGGTTTTAGGTTTTCTGGTGGGCCCAAGGTGTAAGGCTTTCTGGTAGGCCCCTGGCATCCCAGTCCGACACTGTTCAGGTTAGAGCCCAGCATTATATTTCATTAGTAAACACATTGGGGCAAATTCACTAAAGGATTAGGGCAAATAAAGGGCGAATTGTCGCCACTGAACACTTTACCACACTTCGCGCCACTTTGCCAGGCAAAAATGAGTTACCACTATGCTAATTCACAAAAATGCAAAGTTGCATAGTGGGCACTGAACACTGGCGACTTTTCGCGTTACTTTGGCAGTGATTGCTTTAGCCTACCGAAACTAGTCCTGACTCTTAGGTCAATTTGAATAGTGCAGGTACATTAAAGTCATATGGACGTCTTTATTAGAGATTTTGGTGCAAATGCTTAAAGTGGCCACTTTTTATTGCAAATGTCCAAGGAACCTGAATAAAGACAAAACAAATCCTCTAGTGCCCTACACATGAGCCCACCCTAAAATGAATATTCAATGCCCCTCCAATGTCTGGAGAAAAATATTAACACAAAAATATTTAATAGTTAGTAATTTTGCAGGCAATCCTGCTTAAAAAATGGACAAGTTGCCAGCGATTTTACTTTAATGCATTTCCAGCAGACAAGATATGATGTAAAGGTGGCCATACACGGGCCGATAAAAGCTGCCGACAGACCATTTTGGCAGCTTATTGGCCCGTGTATGGGGCCCCTTGACGGGCTTCACCGATCGAGATCTGGCCGAAAGTCGGCCAGATCTCGATCGGATGGGACAAAAAATCCAGTCGGATCGCGGCCGCATCTATTCGTTGATGCGGTCCCGCGATCCGACCGCCCGTTAGGATCCGATTGTTGGGCCCTAGGGCCCAAGATCGGATCAGCCCGATATTGCCCGCCTCAAGGTGGGCATATAGGAGGGAGATCCGCTCGTTTGGCGACATCGGCAAACGAGCGGATCTCTCCATGTATGGCCACCTTAACTGACATTAGATTGAGGAAGATGTAGCTTCATTTTAGCAGTTTGCCTGGTCTGAGGTGGTGAAGGAAACGTTGGGGAAAGAGGTAACATTCAGTAAAATTTACACTTTACTGAATTTACGCAGTAACGACCATTCACCAGAGCGAGAATTTGCCTGGCCATAGAGTACGAAAGAACACTAGAGACGGTCTCATTCACTAGCAAATTGTCCTCTAAGCCTGTTAGTGAATTCGTGATGTCCATGCAGATGGGATTTCTGGCAAAATGTCACTAACGTTAGCAACTTTGCCCTTTAGTGAATCTGCCCCATTGTATAGCCCAGCATTTTTCAATTCAGAATATGCCAAATGAATGCTTATGAAACATATATAAGGGCCCAGTACATGTTTTTATTTCTCCCATGAGCCATTAAATCTAACATTAGATTCTCCTATTCAGCATACATCTTATTTTCCTTTTGAGCATGTTGTCCAACACTATTGTTTTTGTTTTCACTATTAGTATTATTATTATAAGCAGGCAGACTGAGGCTCAGGGATCATGAGGACCCCATAGACACAAGTAATTTGATCTTTCCCAGCTCAAGTAAAAAATGAGTGGGCTCATGAGATGAAAATGTGACATACTGTATGCATCAAAAAGTAAATGAAATAGAATTCACAACTCTAAGGTGTTTTTTTTTGGGCAAAAACTAGAATTTTTTATGAATAAAAACATCTTAAACATGCTGAGATCATGTAGAAATCAATGGCAGATGTTCCTTTTACAATTTGAATATATTGTGTTCTGCGCTGGGTTTCATATGATAATCCAAAATATTTGAAGTTTTCGAGGCTATAACCTGAAAAAATTGGGGTTTTCAGGGCGATAACCTGGAAAAATCGAGCGGTTCAGGCGTTATATCTGAAAAATTTGTACGATTCAGGTTTTCACTCGGTTTTATCAAGTTTTTTCCCAACCTGACTTTTCCCAAGTTATTTAATTGATAAATAAGATAAAATCATGGATGGGAGTTTGGTCAAGCTCGGTTTAATAAAAATATGAGATACATTTGAGTTTAACAAATAACCTCCTAAATATAACAAATGTCACTCACATTATAGTGTTGTGTTACAGAGTATTAAACAGTTTCCTTTGTCATCCTACTGGAGGGGCTTTCAGATGTTTTGACAGCACATTTTTGGCATGTAAAATATCCCAGCAACATAAAGTTTTGCACCAAGTTATCATTATGTGCAGTTTGGCCACATCTTGGTTGCAACCTGTGTTCACAGCTGCCAGTGTCCCTTGAATATAATTATGCAAAGATCAGGCACTAGTGAGTTTTTGTAGAGGCAAACTTCTCTGCTCTTTCTGTTTCTTGCCAAAGAGTGATCCTTTATCTTAAATATCAGGTGAATTTACTTTTTTTGTTTCCTTAAAATTAGCACAGACATTTGTATGCAAATCAGTTGTTTTACATTCTAATTTGATCACATTCAATTAGCAGTTATTATTTGTCAAAAATAATCTTTGTAAAAGTATTGTGTGTGATTTGGTTTCCTCCAAGCAATATAATTCAATGTGATCAGCATTTAAGAAAGGTGTTAAAATTAAATTTACAAAAATAACACTGTTTTTCTAGTTGTTAATTGGCAAATGAAACAGAGAAACACGTACAAAAATGTGTCTTGAATCATAGCCTCTGGATCATTTTGCATTAAGGAATGTCTGCTATGGCTCCCTGAATAAACAACAACTAAACCTTGTAATAATTGACTCCTACAGTCAGGGCCGGAAATAGGGGTAGACAGAAGAAGCACATGCCTAGGATGCAGCGGCAGGGGGGCGCCAGGAACATACCTCTTCTGCTGCCTACTCGTGTTCCGAACCTCTCCCCCCAGACTATTAGTGCAGAAAGAATGGCCACTTAAGGCTACAAATCATGTTTATTACACTGCCTTGTGAATTTGAACACTTTCCTTGATAGCAAAAATTGCAGTTGTGCCATTCTTCTGTTATGATTTTTTTGGTATTTATACATGGAATTGCCACTCCTGATGGGGTATTTATACATGACTTTAAATTTATACACAAACTATGACAGTATATTTATTCCCCTGTACTAAGCACAATTCAGCAGGAACAGCCCCTACGTTTGCTCATAGTCTGTACAGAGAGATACCAGTAAACTATGTCAGCATAGGTATTCTCTTGTACTATTTACCATACAACAAGAAGGTTTGAGGGTAGTTCTTTAGAAAAACTTCAAATACACTGGGACTGATTTACTAACAGATGCTAAATTGCACTAGAGTGGTTCCCCATAACAGCAATTTGGACCTTTGCTTTAATTTTCAAGTCATTGATTGATTTATATAGGCAACTGCACTGTTGAATTATAGCATCTATGCCAGTATATAACAATTATGTTGAGGATCATTTTGTTTGCATACATGGAGGGTAAACAGACTCACAAAGTGGACACCAAAATATAAGTTTTAACCCAATATATAAGTGACGAGTCAGGAGTGTGCCGCCAATGAGGCGAGCTGAGACGCTCACCTCAGGCGGCAACGTTAGAGAGGTTTCCAGGGGCACTTTTTAAACGTAAACGATCGTAAATTGCGCTCTCTCGCATTAGTGTTCCTGCCTCCCCTCCCAACAGGTAAGTTGGCAAGGGGGGGCAGCATTGCAGGAGCCGCCTCAGGCAGCCCTTAAGCAAGAATCGGCACTGTTCTGAGTACAAGAGCATTGTTTGTTTACATGTGGGCTGCTTTGATTTTTTTTGCCCGGGCTGCTTTTTACACCCAGTCCAGCTCTGGTGGGCATTTCTTGTGTATAATACGTTACACTAATCTATACTTTGAAGGAATTGTTCAGTATAAAAATAAAAAACGGGTAAATAGATAGGCTATGTTTTAAATATAGTTAGAAAAAAATATAATGTATAAAGGCTGGATTGACTGGATGTATAACACAATAGCTAGAACACTACTTCCTGCTTTGCAGCTCTCTTGGTTTCCACCTATTGGTTACCAGGCAGTAACCAATCAGTAACTTGCGGGGGCATATGAGTCATAACTGTTTGCTTTGAAACTGACATCTGCATGCTAAGTAATAATTGCAAACTCAATGAACAGTTATGTACCATGTGGCCCCCCTTAAATTTGCTGAATACCTCAGAGTTAGAGAGCTGAAAAGTAGGAAGTTGTTTTCTGTTCCGTTAGACATCCAGTCACTCCAGTCTTTATAGATTACATTTTTGGCTAACTAACTATACTAGAAACATTTGATTACAATGATTTACATTCTAAAAAATGTCACAAATCTTGATACATATTTCAGATGGTTAGCTCATAAAAAGCAGACACAACTAGGCATAACTTCTCAGATGATACATTCTTTCAAAAAAGAAGTACATTTGACCTGTATATATTCCAGTATAATTAAAATTAATTAACTGGTACAACTTGATGCTATGGGGCACATTTAATAAAGGGCAAAGTAACTAAAGCTGGTGAAAATTCGCCAGCGTGACATCATTTTGGAACTTTGCCGATTTACTAATGGATGCTGTCGTAACTTCGCTAGCGAAGGAGACTCTAGCGCTACTTCGCACTCTTACGCCAAAAGAGTGTTACTTCTCAAATTCGATAAAATGCGCATTTTACTGAACGTTACGTGTTCCGCCAGTTTTGCCTTCGCCAGCTCAGACCAGGCAAAGTGCAATGGAATGTATAGAGCTTCTTCAATTTTTAGTTGAAAAAAACGCTGGTGTATTTTCGTTTTTTCGGGGTGATAGGCTACAAAAAGTCCGTAAAAAATTTTTTTGGGTACCCGGGCTCCCCCATACATTTCCTATCATATGGCACATAAACTATACACTGGCCACATGTGTAGGGCAATATAACAACTTTATTTTATCTTATTAAGGTTTCCCTGGGCTTGTGTAGTGTAATGTATTTGCTGCAACATATAAGTCCATTGAGTTTTAACTACCCGCCGTATACAAATTAGCCAACACTAGAGCAACTTAGCTTCGCTTGGCGCAGTAACACTAGCGCAACTTCACCAGAGTTCAGCACCCTGGACGCAACTTCAGATTTTAGTGAATTAGCGTTGTCCTGGCGAATCAAATCCTGGCGAAGTGTTGCGATGTGAGCGAAGCCATTGCTGGCGAAGTTATGGAGATTAGTGAACTTGCCCCTTAGAATGCATAAGACAAATTGCCATAAATTTAGCATAAACCAAGAAAAAAAGGAGTCGTCTACAATATGTAATTTATTGTCTAATGGTGACGTTAGATAGTGACAGATAAAAGTGGTCCAATGTTTAAAAGGTATGATTATCATTATAGGGACTGTTTTGCAGATAAATAATGCTATCTCAGACTTTCTGGTGTTTCTATGGTTACATATATGAAAGAACTGGATGAGATTCTACAAGCAGACTTTAGGGGGGTTATTTATCAAAGGTCTAGTTTGTGATGTTTTTTTCTACCTCAATAAACGCACAACTAGAATGTTTGCGTATTTATGGAAAAAAAATAAAAATAAAAACCTTGCCTGAATGCAATGAATACCCGAATTAATCGGGTTATAGGCTAAAAACCTTCAATACCTCGGATTGATCGAGTTTATGAGCGAAAACCACCAAAACAAAATTGAAAATCATGAAGGCAAAAAGCATCTTCAAATGCTTTAAGGGACCTCTGACATGGACTTCTACATGACCTTGATAGGTTTTAGCTGGAGTACTTTTATATTTGGGTTTTTAGCAGCTTCGGGGCATATTAAATCTTGAAATATTCAAGTTTTTTTTATCCCGAAAAATTTGAGTTCTTAAAGAAACTAGCCTCAAACTTCAACCCCCCCATAACTCTGAATCAGTCAGTAAAATGTATAAGAAAAGCATCAATATACATTAGTACATAAGTACCCTTTCAACCCACAAGGTCACCTAAAACTTTCATAATCTGTGACCTTGTAAACTCAGTCTAAAATATATAAACAAAAGCATTCTTACTATTGTTAAAGTTTAGATTTACAAGTAATTAATCTAAGGCAGGGGTCCCCAACCTTTTTAACCCATGAGCCACATTCAAATGTAAAAAGAATTGGGGAGGAACAAAAGCATGAAAAAAGTCTCTTGGGTGCCAAACAAGGGCTGTGATTGGCTATTTGGTAGCCCCTATGTGGACTGGCAGCCTACAAGAAGCTCTACTTGGGACTGTAATTAGTTTTTATGCAATTAAAACTTAATTTCAAGCTTGAAATTCAAAAATAAGCCCCTTCTTTGAGGACCCTGAGAGCAACATACAAGGGGTCGGAGAGCAACATGTTGCTCACGAGCTACTGGTTGGGGATCACTGATCTAAGGATTCCCTTTTGTCACCACAGTTAACATTTTTATATAGATACTTTATTCTTTCTCAAACTTAAAGTGGATGTAAAGGCAAAAAAATAAAATTCCATTTTTACTTTCTTTTATGAAAAAGAAATCTAACTTCAATATACTTTAATTACAAAATGTGTACCATTTATACAGTATAAAAAACCTGGCTGTATGCAGTGAAATTCCTTCTTCGTTTTACTTGCTTTGACAGCTGCAGATAGGAAATGCTCAGACGCTCCCTAGCTGCTCTGCAGGGAAATAATCATACTCTCAAACAGCAGGGGAAGACCCCCCCACCTTACTTCCCAGAACTCGAGCAGCTTTGTTTGTTTCCCTGTAAAGCAGCTGGTGACTGTGTAGAGATTTGTATCTACAGACCCAGTGCAGTCTGTATATTCTGATTATTAATCAGTCTTGCTGTATCAGCTTCTATGGCAGATATTATTTGAATTGTGCTGTTATAATTTATGACAATCCCTAACCTTAAACTCCCAACTGAAGCCCAAACTACACTGAGCATGTTCGTGGTCTTGCAAGATGTTTAACAACTTGTTGAAAACATAAATCATTTGTTTAATTAGGTTTTTGATGCAGTAAGTTTATGTTTAGTATACAAAATGCAGCATTTCTAGCATTATTCTATTTTAGACATTAGTTTTGTTAAAGACATGCATTTGAAATAATGCTGATAATGTCATCATGTATTGAGTTTTAACATAATATTTGATCTAGATCTAGAGTGTTCTGTGATTAGTCTTGTTAATCATTGTAGAACACTGAGCTGTGAATTATATAAAAGTACCTAGAGGCAAAGATATTCATATTGTTTACTTTTGTGTTTATTTAGGACAGTATATTTAGATGCATTAGGCTAAACAAAACAAATGTATGGTAATTAGAATTACAAAACTCCAAATCTCAAAAAAAAAGACAAAATCAATCTATACCTTTATGCTTGGATTTTGTTTTTTTCGGATGTAATGCTTATGTTTTTGTTAAATAATGTACTTTGGATGCATAAGAAATATGATAAGATGAAATGGGAGAACTTTTGTGAATAGGACACTGCATTTAAATTGTTCTGCATGTACAGAATGGGATGACTGAGGATGGTTGATTTGGTGGAATTAAGGAGCATTGTCTATACCACAAGAAATTGCAGTAAGACCAGGAATTGTGTTGTATTTGCCACCTGCGACATCCATTAGGTTATCCATACAAAAAGCAAATAAAATATATTAATGAAGGGATTTTTCTTCACAGTATTGACAGTATTTAAATAGACAACAACACGACTAATCTTTATTTTTCCAAATACAATAACATTTTGCATTTACCTAAAACTTAATGTTCCCTAAAATCCCATAATACTAAGCAAAACAATAGCATTCTGTTTCAATAAAATTATTTCTACTTACCTGAGCCTGACCATTCTATTCTACTTTCTACTTACCTGAAATGTTTCATTTTCCATATCCTTCGCATTCACCTAAACAAGCTATTCAGCTTAAGATCCCATTTTTTACCACTTTAAGTTTAAGTGAACATTCAATTTCAGCAAAAAGATCTACTTACTGAACATTTTATTTGACAATCAAGTTACTTGAACCATTCAACTCAAGTAAACAAACAAAATGCATTTAGGGGACCACTCCTTTTACCTGAAATTTGAATGCAATTGGACATTTTGCTTACATGAGCATTCCATTTCAGTACAAATCCTATTTACCAGAAAATTTGATTTGCTTGAAAACTCCATTAAACTAAACAAACTATTTCAACAAATATGCAAAGCTCCTGAAAGTTCAATTTGATTCAACATTTAACTCAACTAACTATTTTATTTGCCTGAAAATTCAGCTACTTTGAAAACTCAGTTCTGTGTGAACATTCCATTCTATTAATTGCTTTATGGCATTTATTTCACCTGCATTTCACTAACATTGCATTTAAGTAAACAATCTGTTTCACTAAACATGTATTTTAACCTGGACAATTAATTTAGCTGTCTATTTATCTAAAACATTCAGGTAATATAATTATTTTTTCGAGAACATTCCTTTCAATAAACTTTGACTGAATAATTTCATTAAATATTGTTTTCCTGAACATTCTGTTTTCTTGACCATTTTGCTGACTGGAACATTTCAAATCAGTAAATATTCAATTTAAATTATATTCCCATTTCAATAAAAAATTCAAAGGGGAAATATGTTTGTGTATTTAAAATAAGGTCAATGAATGGAGCTTTCTATGCATCCATATGTTGCCTTTTGCTTTAATTTTTTTTAAAACTCCATAATTTTCACCATTTTGTACCAAACAGTACAAAACCCTGAATGTGAAGTTCATTTTATTTTATGCTTCCTCCCTCCTTCCTGGTTCTTCAAATCAATTGTGGGAGAAGGAAACGTTATTACCCCACAGATAGCAATTTAATTAGTTGGAGTGATTTTACGAGTCAAAATAAGCTGAAGTCATGTGATCACTTCATGTCACTTGCCATCCAGGAACACTGGCTAGCCAACTTGATTGAATAAATAAATTCATAGAGAAATTCTATACATTTTATTTCACAAAAACTATGGCCATCATCAGGTAAACAAAATCACCCTCTTGCTAAAGTGCCGGATAAATGGTCGGGTTATTTACAAACAAAAATCTCACCAAACCAACTTTCTCAATCCATTCATAAGTATAACTTGAACTTTACATCTTAAAATTGGAGAGTTCAACATTTTAAAATTACCCGGATTCATCTTTGAAGCCACACCCAAAATCTTTATTCAATAATCTTAACAACGTTATTACATTGTTGACAGCAGCTACAAAGAAATTGTTATTCTTAAAGTGGTTATCTGTATCTACACCTTCAATAAAGGCTATCTTGTCCCTCTTAAATCACTTATGCTGGCAAGAAGCGATAAGGATTAAGACTGCTGATCCTCACCTTAAACAAGATTTCATTAACAATTGGTCATTATATTGGGACTTTTTTGACTCTACTAAAAAAACTCTGTTCACTTGGACTGCTACATTTATAATTGTAGTTTGTAACTCATTTCAAAATGTTTATTTACATTTGTGATGTGTTTGTGGTCACTTACATGTTCCAGCATATCCGTAATAATATCTTTCTTCTTCTACTTTCAGATTAGCTGAGCATTATTACGTTAATATGTTTTGTTTTACTTTAGTTTTCTTACTTAGCTCTAATAACAGCTTAGGTGTATTCTCCATCATCAAATTCTTCTAGTACACCTAACTCTCTAAGCTGTATACAATAGTGTTATAGTCCTTCAATGGACCAATTTTATATCTTGCTTGTTTTTGTAAAATCCAATAAAACTTTTAAAAAGAAAAGGAAACATTTAATTTGAGCCACCATACATTTACCCCCCATATTCCCCACTGAGAGCCTGATATTGTACTTTGGCTGAACCATACAGAGTTCAATGATCTCTTTACACAATCAATGCTTTTACCAAGAGTAAGGAGAGGGATTTCGTAAGACTAAATATAAAACCACACTCCTTAGCCCTTTGTAACAGGAATAGATAACAATAATATAACTTTTAAATGGATTTTTAGTTGGTTTATGTTGAACATAAATGTATATTTGCCTTTAAAATAAATTATCCACATTTTTCAGTAATACCTTGTAAACCTATTTTTCTTGTACACTTCTTTAAAAATATAGGGGCATAGTTACTAATTTCTATCGATTTAAAATTAACAAGCAGGACTGATTCATTATTTATTACCACTTTATCAGTGCATGCATTTTACCAAATATTAAATACCCTTTTAACCTGGATTGTATTAAATGAAATGCAATGCTTGTTAATTTCTGTGTGATTAACAATTCAATTGTGTCTAGAATCCAGTGATGCCACTAAAATCTAAATCTTTTTATCAGAGAATTTCTTCTCAGTTCAGCTGAACGCATTCTGATGACCTGACACACTGGTCAAAGCAGTAAATGCTCTGATAAATGTATGAAATATTTGAACACTTTTTTTGGGCAGGAAAGCTTTAACTAAACCGTTGGCAATCACTCTGGATTCCGTAGTTTATTATTTAGTAAGTATGTCACTCATTTTAGGTGAATAGTTCATTTAATGTAGTTCTTATTAATTTACTGAGACTTAACTATTGAGTGGGTTGTTAGAGCTTACTGCTGCCACTTAGCTCTTACACCCTACAGTATGCTCAATTCAGTAAAATACATTCTTATACACTGACACGCTAATCATAGCAAAATGCTATGATAAATGTGTATTTTCACTCAATTCAAAAATTAATTGTAGTTTGAGCTAAAATGGTCAAATAAATTAAATATTTTAATCAATAGAATATTGAGTGAAATTGTATTGTAACATATGAGACATACCGAATATTTACTGATGTACTTTTCTGGCATTTGTAATATTTAGTGAAATAGAATTCCTGATTATCCATGTTGCAAATTTGTAAGGTATTGTACATGTATAGGATCTAATGCGTAAGTTTTGAAAACTCAATGCTTGTGTTTTGAGATCTCAATAAGTTTCTGTCTGCACAAGAAGTGTGGGAGCTGCTAAGTGAGTGTTGCGTGTGATCTAAGTGTTGCATGTGAACTAAGTGTGAAGCAGCGTTAAAAACCTCAAATCGTTTAAAACCAAAATGGCGTTTGTAAAGAATTGCACATGGCAGACTGTAAGTACCCAGTGTAAATATGAGTCCACGTGGGTTTGCTGGTATTACTCAGTGTCTTGTCACATGTATGTGGTGTTGGAGCAGCAGTTCAATGAAGTATTTATGTGAGAGATGTCGGTGGGTTTTCTGAAATGCATGCAGACTCTAAGGGGGGAACTTGCAGCACTGAGGGCAGCGGCAAATGTGGGGGAGGAAAGGAGGCTCACAGAGCAACCACTGGCAGGGGCCAGTGTAGTGGGGGTGGAGAGGGGCAGTGGAAAATGAGGGAGGTAGGTTTGTTACAGTCAAGAGGGGAAGTAGGGGACAGAAGGGTAGAGGGCTGGTCCACAGCTTGTCAAAAGCAACAGATTTTCCATTTTGGCTGAAGCTCTGAACTGACTTGTATGGAGCAGGCTGACTCTCAGAGCACCCTGGGAGGCAGTGGCTCTAATACGGGTGGTGGGGGAGTACAAGGAAGGAAAGACAGGTTTTAGTTATAGGGGATTCAATTATTAGAAAGGTGGTTAGGGGAATATGCCGTAAGGACCCTTCATGCTGAACAGACTGCTGTTTGCCTGGTGCTAGGGTTCGGCATGTGGTGGAACGAGTGGACAGATTATTGTGAGGGGTTAGGGAAGACCCGGCATTTGGGGTACACATTGGTACCAATGACAAAGTTAGAAGAGATGGTGAAGTCCTCAAGAATGATTTTAAAAAACAATAGGTGTAAAGTTGAGGGAGAGGACTTTATTTTTCTTACTTAATTTTCTCAGATGACACAAAACTATCCAGCCTAATTAATTACAACCAGGAAAAAAAGTGTCAAATGAGATTCAATGTTGATAAATGTAAAGGCGTGCACCCTGGAATGTAAAAGTATCCAAGCTACTTATACCCTTGGGACTGCAGTAGGCAAATCCATAATGTAAAAGGTACTTGGAGTCCTCGTGGATAATAAACTTGGATGTAGTAAGCAATGTCACCAGCATCAAGGGCAAATAAGGTCTTAATCTGTTGCTCCTTTTTATTTATATTTCTCTGTACTAAAGCAGGCATGGGCTATGGGTTTTTTTGTGTAGTGGTATCTAGCTGCAGGGGATTGGCTATTATTGGTGCATGGGACCTTGTTGTAAAATGAACGATGTGACCTACTTATGTATATACAATAATAAATGTATAGAGAAACTATTTTACCAGGGATATGTTTATGTAATTTTAAATACGTCTTATTATAGTGTTTAATATAATATGAAATTACTTTATAAAGCATGTGGACAAGCTTTCATTTAAGCTTGAGTTTGAAGCCCAAGAGTAATACAGGATGCTGCTTTCAATTGGAATAAAGTGTTTTTCTTTCTCCTTCATGTTTTATTGAGTTGTTGAGGATAAATCTCTATTCACAACATTCTGCTTGTTTCTTAAAGTGCTCTTCTGTTCTTCAGATCCCAGCCAATTTCTGTTGCCTTGTAACGTCTGAAAGACTATTGTGTATCTGTGTACATTTTCCCGATACATATTTAATTGAACTCAACACCTGTTTTAAACAAAAAGCCATTGCAAATCTCACACAACAACGCCATGTAAAAATATTCAGGCGCGCAATGCCATCTCAAGTGCAATCTAGCCATAAAAAGACAATGTTGTCATTTCAATTTTCTCTGGGTTGTTATTGTTCAGAGAAATACATATTAACAAAATGCAGCCCAGTAACAATCACTGCGGTACGTGTATCATTTCAAAGCACTCGCTGAGCAAATTGAAAACTATCTTTCAGTTTCTGCCAGAAAAACAGAGTTGAATGTATTATTTATTGTCAACGTAATATTCACCAAGTCTGACTCCTGGAAAGTTAAATGTAAAACAGTCTCTAATTATGTGTAGGATGATTACACGAGCCAGGGAATAGTTATTAGATACACTACATATACAGAATAGAAAGATGGTGTTACATCTGGGTCTCAGCTTCACTGAAAGCTTTGCTTACTCATTGCATCCCAAGTGAATTACTATCAAACTGATGGATATAAGTACAGAGTCAGCTGCATTTAGACTAACAAATCCATAAACTATAATATTTATAGGGACCACAATTTTCTAATGTAATGTCTGTTGTAGCACAGTATAGTCTGCAGCACTCTTACTTGCTGCTGCTATAGTAACCAGCCATGTGAATAAGTTTACATACGAATTAGAATTAGTTTAAATATAAGGGCCATGTAACCCAAGGCCTTTTTTTGCTGCCATGGTGGATTTTGACATTAAAAATGCATTATTCCTTGGTTACACACTGGAATTCATCCATATACAACATTACGAACAGGCAAATCTAGTGCTTTTCTCTATTTTTTAAAGGTTCATTTTTATTAAGTTTCACAGTTTAAACAATTAAACAGTAAGGGCAGACAAAGACACGACATTTAAAATTGCACAGTGACACCCAGTACAAATCAGTGGTTGGCTGTCGTCGCAGGGGATGCAAAATTCTTTCAAATTTGTCAGACACTCCTCATATTAACGACATCAGTTTAAGGAGTTCGAATTGTGATTTTTTCAATTTCAAAAGTGTAGGCGGTGGTGATTTCCTCCTGCCACAGTTTATTTTTCATAAAATAGCAACAGTCTGAATAGTGCTGTTGAGTAGTACTACAGAGTCCTCCAGGCCTAACAAGCAGACTTTGGGGTCCAGTGTCTGAGGGAGGTCAATTTCTTCTGCCATAAATTTGTTGATTTTAATCCAGAAAAGAGTTGTGGCATTACTATAGCAGATGGACAAAGGTGCCTACTTGTACGTTACATCTCAAGCAGTTGGGGGAAGTAATTTTATCCATGCGATAAAGTTTCAATGGTGTAAGATACATTTGGTGTAATATCTTATAATGTATTAATCTATCTCTGGTGCTAATAAGTAGCCATTGTATAGTATCTGTCACTGTGGTCATCATCTTCCAGTGATGGGATAAAAGGTACTTACTGTAAGTATTTATATTAGCAAAATGAATTAAAAAATAATTTATATATGTAAATTTGTATTTACTGTTAGAGGCTCGAACACCAAGAAGTTTTTATATTCACGTTGAATTCCTATTCTTGTCTCTTATTCAAAACAATGCGTGGTTGCAAAGTAATCTGGTGAATAAAAAGTGAAATAACTCAAAAACATTGTGTTGAGCAAGTGGGGAGTACAACCAGGTTTAGTTGGAAAGATGATTAATTCCGTTTTTGTTAGGTTGAGTTTGAGGTGGCATTGATTCATCCATTTGGAGATTGCTAATAGGCAGTTAAAGTTTTAAGCCCCTGTTTCAGCTTTTATTGAGGGGGTTGATAATTATATTTGGGTATCATTGGCATACAGATGATATTTAAAGCCAAATGAGTGGATGAGATCTCCCAAACACAGTGTACTATTGGTCCATGTTATATTAATGAGTAGGAGTTGGAAATTAGCAGGGCCTAGGGTTTGGAGAGACATCCCCTGCAGCCAGTAGGAGTAGGAAAAGGAGTAAGAAGATGGGAGAAGAAGATTTATACTGACTGTACTTCCATGAATGGGCAGTAACTGGAGGACAAAGGTGTTGCAAATATGTGCTGAAGTATGTAAGACATACTTGTCTGGCAGACAATGGTTGAATTAAAGGAAGCGGCTAGTGATGGGCGAATTTATTCGCCAGGCGCAAATTCGTGGCGAATTTGTGCGATTCGCCGGCAGCGAATAAATTCGCAGAACACCCACGAAAATTCGCGGAAAAAATTCGCCGGCGTCAAATTTTTTTTCGAAAAAACGGACGCCGGCGTCAAAAACGGGCGCCGGCTTCAAAAACGGGCGCCAGCGTCAAAAACGAGATGCCGTTTCGCGAATTTCAAGCGAAATTCGCTAATTTTTCGGCGAAGCGAAACAGCGCAAATTCGCCCATCACTAGAAGTGGCAACCCTATGGATCACTGTGCATGAAAGCACTACAAACTGATTAACTTTTCCATTACTGTCTTGTACTCTTTAGAGAATAATTTGTTTTAAGAAGCAGATTTTAAGATTTTAAAGGGACACTGTCATGGGAAAAAAAAATTTTTTCCAAAATGAAACAGTTAATAGTTCTGATCCAGCAGAATTCTGCACTGAAATCTATTTCTCAAAAGAGCAAACAGATTTTTTTATATTCAATCTTGAAATCTGACATGGGGCTAGACATATTGTCAATTTCCCAGCTGCCCCAAGTCATGTGACTTGTGCTCTGATAAACTTCAATCACTCTTTACTGCTGTACTGCAAGTTGGAGTGATACCCCCCCTCCCTCCCCCCCAGCAGCCTAACAAAAGAACAATGGGAAGATAACCAGATAGCAGCTCCCTAACACAAGATAACAGCTGCCTGATAGACCTAAGAACAACACTCAATAGTAAAAACCCATGTCCCACTGAGACTCCTTCAGTTACATTGAGAAGGAAAAACAGCAGCCTGCCAGAAAGCATTTCTCTCCTAAAGTGCAGGAACAAGTCACATAACATGGGGCAGCTGGGAAACTTTTGATAATAATTGCACTGGTTTCTGTGCTGCCATGTAGTAATTTTCTGTATAAATTACTAATTAGACTTATATTGTGACATTTCTATTCTATGTGTACTGTATATTGTGTCCCTAAGCTCAGTAAGTGACAGAATGTGCAGTGAATCAGCAGAAAAGAAGGGGAGCTACTGGGGCATCTTTGGAGACACAAATCTTTACTGTTAAAGGGCTGTGGATGCCTTGGGCTGGTACAGAAGCCCAAAACATAGTTACATACAGGGGTGCTTCGCCAATGAGGCAAGTTGAGGCTGTCGCCTCAGGCGGCAGTGCCCCACTAGGTACCAGGGGCAGCAAAAATGCTGCTCCTGGTACTTTAAGGGTGAATTTCCAGGGAGGGGGAGCAGCAGCAAATGCTGCTGCCTCAGGCGGCAGAGGGGCCAGGATCGCCCCTGGTTACATAGTTACATAGTTAAATTGGGTTGAAAAAAGACAAAGTCCATCAAGTTCAACCCCTCCAAATGAAAACCCAGCATCCATACACACACCCTCCCTACTTTTAATTAAATTCTATATCCCCATACCTATACTAACTATAGAGTTTAGTATCACAATAGCCTTTGATATTATGTCTGTCCAAGAAATCATCCAAGCCATTCTTAAAGGCATTAACTGAATCAGCCATCACAACATCACCCGGCAGTGCATTCCACAACATACATAATGTACAACTTCTTAAGTTAAACTTTTAGTTTAACCGTTAAAGGAGCATGTGAAAACAAAATAGCATTGTATCATTGTTTATCTAGACGAGGGTAATAAGATTGTTGAGAAAACGATTCTATTGATGTTTGGAACCTTTGCAGCAATGCCATTTTTCAAAGATTTTTGCAAAACATTTCTCTGATGATAGGTTTCACCAATGCTCCACCTAGTGGCATAAAAAAAAGCTATTAATACATATTCATACAAGTTTTGAATATTATGTTAAAGGCCATATTTGTATTGCTTATTGCTTATCTTGCTAATTACATTATCATTAAGAAATTCCAACAAATGCTTAGTTGCCAAAGGTCTGCCAGAATAAGATAATCTGACCATACAGCAAGCATCAACATCAAATTGATTCAATTGATTTAATAAAAGAGAGAGCTGCAGAATGTCATTTATTTTGGCAACTAGAACTTCTGGTGCCTTACCAAAAAGCATCCATAAAAAAAGCAGTAATAAAGTAATGGATTCAACAGGATTTTGCAATCATGCCTCCTTGCCTGCCCCATATCAGTTAAATACTATAGGACGTATCTGGACTGACAATTTAAACCAGTTTAAAAAATAAAAGAACTTCTTTGATTATAAGGTCTAAGCAGCACTCAGTGAAGACAAAAGAACATCAGAGAAACTCTCAAAAACTAGTTCTAAAAATATTTAATATAAACCTGGTAAATTGGTTTTGCTTCCAATAAAGATGCAATCTTAGTTTGGATCAAGTACAAGGTACTGTTTTATTTTTACAGAAAAAAATAATTTTTACAAATTTGGATTATTTGGGTAAAATCGAGTCTATGGGAGACAGCGCTTTTTGGATAACAGGTTTCTGGATCCCATATCTGTACTGCAGTACTTAACCTTTACCTGTATTACAGAGAAAAGGAAATTTAAAAATTTGTAATCATTTCAGTACAATGGAGTCTATGGGAAACAACTTTACATAATTCAGTGCTTTCTGGATTGTTACAAAAAATGCTTACTTTTAGCATTATACTATTTAGATACTGAATATCCAATTGTACTTATGCTTCAAAAAGTGTTTTTCATACACTACAACAATGGTTTAACTCACAATTCCTATAACATATCCTGAAATGTTCCTGTGAGTCCAACCACAGAAGCCAAAAGAATTGTCTCCATTATGCTAAGATAACAGTGATTTTAAATTTGAATAATTATGTTGGTCTAAATTACATACAAATTAATAGTTCTGTATAATTGGTGCCAGGAGGCAATAATCTGAGTTCCTACATTCAGGGTAGCATTTACTAGGCATTTGCCAAGCTTTGGTTTACTTTCTTTTAAGAGCTTGCCAATCCTAATTAGTTTTTGCTTTTTCCAAGTTTCTGCAAATTCTCTCTCACTTCATACTTTGCCGTGCAGACAGATGCAATACATTATACTTCTGTATAATTCAGTTTGAAGAACTCTTGAGCGCATCAATTTTACTAATGTGCACCAAACAAAATAAAAGCAATTTTGTGGAGGCAGAGGGTTTCTAATTGGAAAACAAGAACAACAGTTAAAAACAACCAGCACAATAGTCATTTAGAGACATGTCTTTGTCTTTGCTGTAGCCTAACATTTGCTTATTTTACTCATCAGAAGCCTGTTATGATATTACAGAGAAGTTATGCATAATTAGCAAGATGTTACATGGAACTGCACAGGACTAATAATTACATTTAGATAAAAGAGCGCACTTCAAAACAATAGACGGTAAACTGATTTGTTGTTTTTGACAAGTATTTCAATTAAACTAGTTTCAAATCATTTTTATAACTGCAATGTTATTTCAATACATGTTTTTTTAAATATTTTACTCTAAATTGTTGTATTTTAGTGGGACTAATAGTTCAGTAGTGTTACTCTTCTGCTATGAACCACAACAACCAGTCAGAATTTGTTTCTCTTAGCATGTCTGCAGTTGACAGTGAACCTATGTGTACTGCAGCATATGCATGAAGAATCATGGTCCCTCTCACCTGACAGTTGATAACAATTGAAAGGAACTGTTCAGTGTAAAAAACAAAACTGGGTAAACAGATAGGCTTAACAAAATGAAATAAGTTTTCCATATAGTTAATTGGTTACCAGTCAGTAACCAATCATTGACTTGAAGGAGGCCACGTAACCAATCAGTGACTTGAAGGGGGCCACGTGGGACATAACCATTCAGTTTGTTTGCTTTTGAATATGACCTGTATGCTAAGGATCAAAAGCAAACTAACTGAACACTTATGTCCCATGTGGTCCTCCTTCAAGTTGCTAAGAGCTTAAAGAACTGCAAAGCAGGAAGTTGGGTTTGGGCTATTATGTTTGACATTCGTTAACTTTAGCCTTTATAGATTACATTTCTGGCTAGCTAAGATTTTTTATTTCGCAAAGCTGTTTACCCAAGTTTAATTTTTACACTGAACTGTCCCTTTAATGACCAGTACATGACTAACTATAACCAACTCCAGGTTTTTTATGCAAAGAAATCTCATGAATTATATACATAGAACATACAGAGCTACATACATAATAACCCATTCCAGGACAAAAGGTAAGGACGGTCCTGTTGAAAAGAGCTTACGATCTAAAAAAGAAGGAAGTGAGACACAAAGTGTGGGAGCAGGCAAGATCAGAAATAAGCAAGGTGAGAGATACAGCATATGGTATTGCATTTGGTAGCTAAACAGAATGAGCATAGGCTTCTCTAAATAAGTGTGTTTTAGGACATCTAAGAGATTTAAGAGGAAGCAGAAAGGTTGGGAGAAAGTCGGACAGACTGTAGGAGAGACTTCCAGAGGAGGGATGCAGACCTTACAAAGTCTTGATTGCGAGCATGTGCAGAGGTAATGATAGAAGAGCTGAGGAGCAGGTCAGTAGAGGAGCATAGTAAGCGGTTGGGTGAGTATCTAGAGATGAGTTCAGAGATATAGGGTGGGCATAGATATGAAGTGCTTTGAATGTCAGGGTCATTAGTTTGAATTTTTTTTCTGAAATGTAGTGGAAGCCAGTACAGGGATTGACAGAGTGGCATGGTAGAGGAGGAGCGGTTGCTGAGGAATATATTGGATATGTTCCTTAGATGAAAGTGACATGATTTAGTAAGTGACTTGATATGAGAAGTGAAGGACAGTACAGAATCTAGGATAGCTCCAGGGCATTGGGCCTGGGGAGGCAAGGTGATAGAGGAATTGTTAACCATGATAGCTACTTCTGGAATGTTACGGGTGTTAGTTGGAGGAAAGAGAACCATTTCAGTTTTAGAGAGGTTTAATTTAAAGAAGCGTTGTGACATCCAAGTAGAGATAGCGGACAGACAGAGGGAGACCCGAGTTAAGAGCACTGGGTTGAGATCAGGAGTGGAGAGATCTGAGTATCGTCAGCATAGAGGTTGTATCGGAAACCATATGAGTTGATTAGTTTGCTGAGGGAGGAAGTATATAGAGAAAATAATAAGGGGCCCATGACAGAGCCTTAAGGAACCCCAACAGAAAGAGGTAGGAGATAAGATGATATTCCATTGTAGGAAACACTGAAGGAACAATTAGTGCGGTAAGAAGAGAACCAGGACAGGGCCGTGTCACAAAGGCTAAGAAAATGGAGGGACTGGAGGAGTAGAGGGTGATCCACAGTGTCAAATGCAGCCAAGAGATCAAGAAGTATTAGTACTGAGAAGCTGTTGTTTGCTTTTGCTGTTATAAGGTCATTAGTTAGTCGGGTTGTAATGGGTGCAGCAGGTTATTCTCAGAGAGGAGTGTTGTAAATTAGGCACTAAAGCAGTTTAGAGAGGAAAGGTAGCAGAGACATAGGTCTGAGGTTATCAAGATTGGAGGGATCAAGAGCTAGAGATAAAATAGATGAGTCAGGGCTTTCATTAGACATGGATTGGCATTGTGGAGAAGTTTGGATTGTTTTGACTTATGGATATAAAAGAATAGGACATTATACTATATAATGTTCCTCCTAAAGACTTTTTGTCACAAAACAAGGAAGTAAAAAATGTTTTCCCCTTCCCACCCCTATTTTACATATGCAAATTAGGATTCGGGTTTGGTATTAGGCCGAATCTTTCAAGAAGGATTCGGGGGTTCGGCCGAATCCAAAATAGTGGATTCGGTGCATCTCTAGTTATTTCCTTGGAGATGGATTTATGAGATTATAGGAAAGGGGTTATCAAAGCTCCTTACCTGTATATAAGACTAGGAGTGGGAGGGGTTAAGCATAAAGCTAGGGACATTACCAGTGAAGGATCAGTGTATATCAGAGATGCTGCAGGAGCATGCAATAGAAAAAACAGAGTGAGCAGAAGAGATGAAATGTAACAATGAGTTGGCAAGTGTCAACCAGTGAAAAGTATAGACCCCCCATATGTAAAAGCTGCAAACTTTGCCCTGTTCCTTAAACTGTATTACATAGCCCACAAGAATCGTGGTACCATTGAATCATTTCCTTTATCTCTGTAATTATTATAATAATTGCGAAATAATTATAAAACAATCTTAATTGGTTTATTTAGTGGTTAAATGATCTTTAGAAGACTAAGAGGGTCTATTTACATTACTAACATTCGCCTTTGCTTTTTTCATGAATCTTATTTTCTCTATACAAATTAAAGATTTTTAAAAATTTCTCTAAAACTCGAATGTAAGATTTATTAAGGGGCCCATTTACTAAGGGTCAAAGTAATTTTTGGGTACTTCTACCATCGAATAGGCCAAAATTCGATTTGAATTGAAAAAACTTCACAAATTTGACCATTCGAAAATCAAAGTACTGTCTCTTTAAAAAACTTCGGCACTTCGCCACCTTAAACCTGCCAAATTGCTGTTTAGCCTATGGGGGACCTCCTAGAACCTGTCTGTCTGCACTAATCATAATGGATTTGTTTAAGCATTTCAGACTGTGAGGTTTTTGGATTTTTGTTAACTAGAAATTACTGTATCTGAAAAACTGTTTTCGTTTTAGAGCTTTGTATTTTTTAAACTCTACAACTTATTCATTTAATTATCCACTAAATAATGTACATTATATTTAATTATTCAGCTTTTTCATACATATATTCATAATTAAAATTTTGCATTTTTATATGTTTTATCTGAAGCACAGCCACAATATATATTGCAAGTGGGAACTTAACTAATTGTTCAACAATAAAATAACTGTGTGACATAGAAAGGAACCATTAGACTGCAAAGAATGATCTACTCCCTGTGAATGAGGTAAATATAAAAAAAATGGTTTGTTTTTTAAACAAATAAGTGTATTTGATACCATTTACTGTATATATATAAAGAAGTTTATTTATTTACTGTAAAGTTGATATAATAACTAGCAATACTTGCCTTATTTTTGCGGTGTTTTACCCAGAAAAATCTCAAGATAATACTGTTTTAGATAGGTAAAAATCACCGTAGGCACAATCATGCACCTATTCGTCAACACTGAAACGCTGAAATTCTAAGAATTTCAAAACTGGCCAAATGCTTCCCTGAGAACTAGTAATTCTGTATCAATATCTAGCTAAAGCTAGGCCTTCGTTCTTCCATGCAGTGGCATTGTGATGGTATCATTACCCTTCATACCTAAGCTCAGAAAGTTTTCCGTATGTAAAGCGTTTTGCAAAATAGACCTCCATGCTCATTTCTCTTTACTTGATTTCAAATCCTACAATTTCAAATCCTCTCATGAATATTTTTGAGAGCCACATTTTTAAACAATAAGGGGCACATTTACTTCGAGTGAAGGATTAGAATAAAAAATACTTCGAATTTCGAAGTTTTTTTTGGCTACTTCGACCATCGAATTGGCTACTTCGACCTTCGACTACGACTTCGATTTCGAATTGAACGATTCAAACTAAAAATCGTTTGACTATTCGACCATTCGATAGTCGAAGTACTGTCTCTTAAAAAAAACTTCGATCACCTACTTCGCCACCTAAAACCTACCGAGCACCAATGTTAGCCTATGGGGAAGGTCCCCATAGGCTTTCTAGCCAATTTCGAATCGAAGGAAAATCATCAGATCGATGGATTAAAATCCTTCGAATCGTTCGATTCGAAGGATTTAATGGTTCAATCGAACGATTTTTCCTTCGATCATTCGATCGTACTAAATGCGGTAAATCCTTCGACTTCGATATTCGAGTGCGGACCTTTTGTGTGTTAGATGTACTAAATTTGGACACTGCACCCAGGCACGTTTATACATAGTGACGAGAGTGCCGGCTTCTCCATTGACTCTGTTTTGCTATATATATATATATATATATATCTGTATGTATTTTTCTTTATCTAGCTATCTGTTCAGAAACCCTGTAAACCTCAGTTATTAGGGCAGTCAGTACTTGTGAAAGGTGCTGTTATTGCAAACCTTTCACTTCAAGCCAATTTACTTAGCACATTGACTTAATAGTGTAGTTAATAGGTCGTTCTGAATGTTCCGGTTTGGAAATCCCCTATTAGCTCTTTTAGATTAATAAGTCCCACTGAAGTGGCAGCAGTTCAGCAGACTTTCAATACAATCTGACACCATACATTTCTCTCCTTGCCTTTCTCCCTTCCAAGTACTTGAACATCTGAGATTTAAAACAACAAAGCTCATTTGCAAGCTTTAAATACAGCAAAAGTGCATACAGTATGCACTTTAATAGTGGTTAATTAATTGGTTAATTAATATCACAGTATGGATTAGGCAAAGCTTGTCCATTTCTCAATGGCTCTGTTCACAATTCAGTTTCTACTTTTGATGCTAGTTAATCTCCTTATACTTAGCACTGTTTTTCTGCAAGTTACCTCTACATTGTACCATTGCCACTGTTTATTCAGTTTCTAAGCTTGGCTCTTTCCTTTCATTAGTAATTAAAGCACTTTGAGTAATATGTAAAGATTTCCTGTTTAAAAGGTTTGTAAGTGCTGTAGTACTGATTATGTCATTGTTGTAAAATCTCATTCAGTCAACCTCAATTGTACCGGGAGCACAATGTGCAGCTGAGAATGACATGGAATTCTCTTCATTTGCTATGATTTCATCTGCATAATCTGTACAAAATAACACTCCTGATAAAAAGTCACCAAATTATTCCATATTTTACCATGAGCACTTTGAAAAAATATCCAATATGAAACAGATTTTCCTACACTTTTTGGTGCTGCTGATTCTTTTTGAAGTTTGTGTTTGTGATGCAGGCGATTTCAGGGATTTGATTAGGAATCACAAGGTAGTAACCCATTGATCTCAACATCATCACATTCTTATTAATTCATATCCCATCAAACCCATCAAACTTTACATTCATCAAAGAATTCTCCATCAATTATGTAGCAATGACACCTTTGAAGACCTTTGGCATTCAGCATTTGAAGACATTCAGTCAAAACACATCAGTTAATAGTGCTGCTCCAGCAGAATTCTGCACTGAAATCCATTTTTTCAAAAGAGCAAACACACTTTGTTATATTCAATTTTGAAATCTGACATGGGGCTAGACATTTTGTCAATTTCCCAGCTGCCCCTGGTCGTGTGACTTGTGCTCTGATAAACTTCAATCACTCTTTACTGCTTAACTGCAAGTTGGAATGATATCACACCCTCCCTCCCCCCCCCCAGCAGCCTAACAACAGAACAATGGGAAGGTAACGAGATAGCTAGGTATGGGCGAATTGGACCCGTTTCGTTTCGCAAAAAATTCACAGCGGGCGAAATGTCGCCGACACCCATTAAAGTCTATGGGCATCAAAAAAAACATTTGTTGACGCGCGTCTTTTTTTTTTTTGACGCACAAAGCCATACAAGTCTATGGGCGTCATTTTTGCGGCGAAACAAGGAGAAAAAAATTGCCCATCCCTAGAGATAGCAGCTCCCTAACACAAGATAACAGCTCCATAGAAGATCTAAGAACAGCACTTAATAGTAAAAGCCAAGTCCCACTGAGACTGATTCAGTTACATTAAGTAGGAGATATAACAGCCTGACAGAAAGTAGTTCCATCCTAAAGTGCAGGCACAAGTCACATCACTGGGGCAGCTGGGAAACTGACAAAATGTCTAGCCCCATGTCAGATTTTAAAATTAAATATAAAAAAATCTGTTTGCTCTTTTGAGAAATGAATTTCAGTGCAGAAGTCTGCTGGAACAGCACTATTAACTGATTTTGGAAAAAACATGTTTTTCCATGACAGTATCCCTTTAAACTTACTTCTTCTCTAGAGCTTCACAGAGGTGCAACTGGCTTGTAGGGAAATTCCTCTGACCTTAAAGTGAAGCTTCTTCCACATGGGGCCAATAAAGTTGAAGTCTAATGATGGGGCTAGCCAGTCCATCAAAGACTGCACTCCATTTTTTTCCAAAATAAGTTTTGCATAACTCAAAAGTGTGTGTCAGAGTGTTGCCTTGCTGAATGATGAAATTTGCATAAATCAAGTATAAAACACATTTTGCAGTGCAGTCCATATTTTTGCCAACATGCTGTGACCCTCACATCCATGAAATAAAACTCTTTACTGCCAGGCAAACCTTTGCAAAGGTCTATATAAATGGAAGGGGAATAGATATGAACACAAGGAAGCAGAAAGTGAAAGGGAAATGGGGATGGGAGGTAATATGGAACCTTTGTGCAAAGGACTACTACCGGTAATTAATTACATGTATAACAGCCCTATCCTATCAGCAACACACACAAAATATGTTATTATTATTTTTTTTATTATTCAGTTGCTACTGTATGCAAAACTTTCCCTATGAAATTTTCGCTTTATTTAGAAAAATCACAACAAAACCGGCAAGTGTTCATTAATTTCCTCTCGGGTTCTTTGCACTTTTTATTGTTCACTTATGAAGTGCTTTGACAGAGAATACATTTCAACCAAATAAACTGTGAATACGTTTCTACAGGTGTTGTTTTTCTTTCCTTATTTTTTTTTTAAAGACGAACATATCAAGAAAATTATAGCTAGTTGCAAGCTGCCACTACTTGAAAGAGTTCCAAATAAAATTTACAGTGTAAATTAGATTTGCTGTATTCTTGTACAGACTGCATTTACATAGACAAAACGACTTTCAAGAGAGAGAGACTACATGGAACCAGACCACCCCCTCATTTATAACTTTAAGAATTACGATAGTTTCGTTGGTCAACTTGCTCTCTTTAGACAATGGTATATCCTACACTTTCAAATACCCTTGTCACCCAGAAACCTATCTAAGACAAATGTCTCCATAAAATGTACTCAACTCTACATCATCATCTCATATTGTTGGCCAAGCATCATTTCTCCTATGGTGTCTCTCTAGCAAATGTAATTTCTTCTTGTTTGAGGCACAAACATTCCATGTCAAAGCAGTGGTTGAGTATTTACGATCCAACTACACCACTCATCTTGGTGTTCTAAGAATACATCTGAGATGACAAGGAATATAAAAGAAAGGATTTGTGGAATCAAAAAGTTTTAGGAAGAGAAACTTTGAAATTGGCTGAACAGATGTGGAACCGGTTATCCAGAATGATCGGGACCTGGGGTTTTCCAGATTTCCATATCTTAAGTCTACTAAAAAATGATTTAAACAATAATTAGACTTAATTAGGATTGTTTTTTATCCAGTTATATCTTAGTTGAGATCAACTCTGACTGACAAAGGCAGTTCTAGACACTTAGGGGCATATTTATCAAGGGTCAAAAAGACCAACCGAAATTAAGTCAAAGTTTTTTTGGTTGAATAGTTCAGTTTTCGATCAAATAAGTCTGTATTCGGCTGAATTTGTATCGTACAAATCAAAGTAACAGCGCATTCGATCGAATTCAATTCAAAGTTTTTCCCAAAAGAAACCTTTTTTCAAAGTCCACCAATTGACTCCAAATAGGTTCTAGGAGGTCGCCCATCAGCTAAAACAGCAATTCGGAAAGGTTTTATATGGCGAATGGTCAATGTCGAATTTTTAAAGAGACAGTACATATGAATTTGAATATTCTAATTTTTTTCGAATGGAATAGAATTTGGACTATTCCCTAGTCGAAGTACACAAAAAATAGCTCGAAATTCTAAATGTTTTCATTCGAAAATTCACCTCGACCTTTGATAAATCTGCCCCTTATTTTAGAACACCTCTAGTGCTAAATCATACCGTGGTAAAATTCATCATCAATAAGATGAACTCTTTATGTAAGGGTGATAATTGATACTCATTTGGCAAAAGCTACATTTACATGCTTAAGAGAAAGATATCACTAAAAAGAGGAAATTGTGGATGAAAGCACATACTAACTCAAGGTGTCCATTACATGCTACTTATGCAAGGAAAAACATACGTCAGCTGACTATGAATATCACTTTGGACTCACAAGGCATAGTACATAAGCAGAACCGCCATTAGAAATCACAGGGCCCGTACAAAAAAATTTTAGGGGCCCCCTAGGCCCCGCCCCAGATCCTGCCCACACCACAGACCTATAAGTTAGAAAAAAAACATTGGCTCCAGGGACCCCCATAAAAGTTTTTTTTTTTTTTTTTAAACCATTGGCACCATGGTCCCCCATATATAAATTTTAAAAATCATTGGTGGTCAGGGCACCCCATAAGTCAAAAAAAATGTTGGTGCCAAGGCCCCCCCTTACAAGTTAAAAAAAATTGGGACCCCAGAGAATATTTTTTTAAAAACAAAACAATATTAAAATAATACATTGGTGGTATGAGTTTAAAAAAATAAAAAAACACACATTGGTATTCAGTAGAACTGAACTCTTGTCTTTGCACGGCTTCGGGACTTCAAGTTTGGCTCTTTTTGTTACTTTGGCTCTTTTTGCGGCTTCAAGAGTTCAAGTTTGGCTCTTTTCGAGACTTCGGGTTTTCGCGGCTTTGGGACTTCAAGTTAAGCTCTTTTTGTGACTTCAGGTCTTTTTGTGGCTTCGGGACTTTGGCAGTTCAGGACTTCAGAAGAGGCAGCACAGCTTTGACGCTGTCAAGGGGGGCCCGGCTATTTCCAAAAGTGCAGCACAGCAGGACCTCCCTTTAGGCCAGGCCCAGTACAAGAGTACCCCTGTGTCCCCCTGATGGCGGCCCTGTACATAAGTATCTAGTACAGTCTGTGGTAGAGTGGCAGCACATTATACCTATACTACATCTATGTAGGGGACAGAAGAAATTCTATTAATTTTCTAGAATGTGATCCTACTCAACAAATACGTGGTGTGGGGAATTGCTCATAACAGCGGGTAGGGCTCAGGTAAAAGAGTTCTTACAGAGGAGTCCGGAGGCTTAGGTTTGCAACAAAAATTAACAGGCTCCTGCCTGGTGTTTAGGGTAAGGCCAGACGAGGAGATTCGGGGAGATTTTGTCGCCTGGCGACTTATCGCCACGTCTTTTGCGCGACTATCTCCCCGAACTGCCTCAGCGAGGCAACTTTGGGCGACTATTGAAAACGCATTGCCGCGTGTGCATTAGCGCAGGCGACTTTTCATTCGAGCCTATGGGGAAAAAACGCCACTGTATCCTGTAAAACTGCAAACCTGTGAGGTTTTCACTTATTGTTTACTGTTGTAACACAGAACTTGTGCCTATTTCATTTTGTCTGGTTTGAACACTAAGGGTAAGGCCAGACGAGGAGATTCGCGGAGATTTTGTCGCCTGGCGACTTATCGCCACGTCTTTTGCGCGACTATCTCCCCGAACTGCCTCAGCGAGGCAACTTTGGGCGACTATTGAAAACGCAATGCCGCGTGTGCATTAGCGCAGGCGACTTTTCATTCGAGCCTATGGGGAAAAAACGCTGAGGCAGTTCGGGGAGATAGTCGCGCAAAAGACGTGGCAATAAGTCGCCAGGCGACAAAATCTCCCCGAATCTCCTCGTCTGGCCTTACCCTTAGTGTTCAAACCAGACAAAATGAAATAGGCACAAGTTCTGTGTTACAACAGTAAACAATAAGTGAAAACCTCACAGGTTTGCAGTTTTACAGGATACAGTAAAAACTCCTTACTGCTATCACAAGGCAGTTCCTCTTTAGAGTTGCAGTAGTATACACAGTTTGTCCAAATAAATCATATTGTGTGTTCAGAGTTTCTCTCTGACTCCCAGTTCACTCCCCCACTGCACTACCAGGTTACCTTATATAGCCCCCTCTGCGGACTGATTGGGCAGTGTACTGGTTTAGCTCTCCTCCAGGGTCCTAGCCTGTCTTACCCTGGAGATTTAAAGCATCGAATACGTCAGGCTTGGTGCTATATACCTGCCATCATATACCACCATTCTACTGGGACAGAGCTCTTTGTCACAGTGGGAAAAAACTCCCATTCAGGATTTTATCTTTAAGAGGTTGGTCAAACCCAGGCTACATTTTCTATAAGAGCACCACATTGCCATTATCTAGAAAAAGAAGGGGGTGCAGGGTATGACCTTCTTTACTATTCAGAAAGGGTTGGTCTGTAAAAATATTGCAAAGGGCTACATTAAAAATTCTACAGGTCAGGAAGGCCTTGCTGCCTATAGATTTCTATAAAAATAGCTACAAATATAAGTGTGGTGTTTATACAAATGGCCTGTAGATGTCACTATGCTCAGACTTATACTGTGCACACTTCCTGGTAGCTTAAAATTGAAAGTGAAAGTTACTGTTGTGTAATGGCTGTCTGACTCTGCTAATAAAGCACTGTTATACTCTACTCATCCTCGGCTACCCAAAACATAACAAATTGGCGTCAAGGATGGCTCTTCTACATCTGCAGCAGCCTGCACCTTTTCTTCCAAACCCTGGTGAGCTTACCATACCTTTTACTGCTTGGATCTGTATGTTTGAAAATTACATTATTGCTGCTGACCAAGGAGAGATTTCTGCTGCTAGAAAGCGTGCTTTCTAGCAGCAGAAATCTCTCCTTGGTCAGCAGCAATAATGTAATTTTCAAACATACAGATCCAAGCAGTAAAGCGTGCTTTACTTATTCGCTGCCTGGGAGCAGAGGGACAGCATATATTCTATACCTTACCATTAGCTGATGAGACTTATGAAACTGCTCTTACTGCTATAAAGAACTGTACATGCCAAGAGTAAATGTGGTGGCTGAAAGATATAAATTCCGCCAACGTGGACAACGAAATGGCGAAACCACAGAACAAGTTGTAGCAGCTTTGAGAGAGCTGGTTGTTACCTGTGAGTTTTGGACTCTAAAAGATGAAATGCTAGCAAATAGTAGGAAAAACAAATTCATCCTCGGCTACCCAAAACATAACAATAAGCTTATAAAGAAAAATTAAAAATATGTTATTTGCACTACTTATGCCATGCACTAAAAGAATTCCTTTAATACAACCAAGACTTCAGAAAGGGCAAAGCTACTACTGTATAGGGAACCATGTTTTAGTCTTACCTTTAGTATGTTTAGTTCTAATCAGCAGGTATGGTAAGATACGCAGATTACTTGTGTTTGAATGGAGGGTCAGTTGCTACAAGACACAAGACATTTTGTCTAATGAATGCAAAAATAATATTAACCTTACCTTTTCAAAAAGATTGTCTCCATATAAGAAAAACAAGTTAATTCATTATAGCTTTGCATCTTTAAAGACATGTCCTGCTTCAATTGAATATTTATGAATTCTCCAAACACTATTTCACATAGTAATTATTTGTGATTTTTGGAGTTTCCCTGTAGCCATTGTTCTAAATTATATAGTATACATTGATTACATCATCGATTACATGTCCTGTAATATATATATTTAATATATAAATAGTCACTTACCATATCTAAAAATGCTTCAATGCATAATTCAAACCAAAGTAAACAACATTCCAAAATGAACTACAGGGAATTTTACATATAAAAATATTTCGACTATTCACGTATATTTTCACAGATTTTCACTGATATTTTGAATGCAGTTTAGAATCTTACAAATTAGATGAATGTATTCTGTCAATAAGGAATGGACTACAGGGAGGACAACCTTTTAACCTTAACAGTAGAATAAAAGGTCAGAAGAGACCAAGCCAAAAAATTGGAACTGGTATGCCACAAGGATGAACGTCAGGGTCACTACTGTTGGCTGCCATCTCAGAAAATACCACTGTAGCCATTGAGTACAAAAGCTTGCAGGGCTTATCTAGCAAGCAGCTGTATGGACCCATAGGGTTAATATGTCCCTATGGCTTTAAATCCCTACACTTCCTGATCCCCCTAGTTGCTGGGCAGATGCCCATGTAGCTAGTTGTAATTTACACATTCCAGTTATTGGCCAAGAGGTGTTGTGATCACTTCCTGTTACACTCTGGTATTGTGAGTGAGGGACCAGTACCTCTAGAGAGATAAGTCAGGGAGCAGGGACCCTGTGAACGAGGCAATGTAGTGACAAGATTACTATTTGTTATAGACTCTCTAGGAGAGTAAGACAGTGAGGAAAGATTTAAAGAGCAGCTGTGTGCTCCAACAAGGAGGTGTAGCAGGGAGTAGATTCCCAGGCTGTAAGATTTGCCTACAGTGAAGGGATACAGTGGATAGGGTGTCAGGCTTTAGGTTCTCCTCCTTGACCACTCCACTGGGTGGGATTCAGACCACATGTAAGGTAATTATGCCTGGAGGTCTGCTGTACTGCCTTGACTACATACTAAGGGGATCTACATGTTATTATCTCCTGGCCTTATGGATATATATTCTGCACTGTCTGTATGCCCTGTAATTAACCCTGTGGATAATTTGTCTCTGACAAATTAAATATTCTGTTCTGTTTGATTTGCAAGAACCTCCTGGTGCCCTTTTCTTTATTCACAGTAGTTTATGCACAGTAGCCTGTGGGACTTGTAGTTACACCACACCACATTTTCTGTTTCTTCCACTTTGCGAAGACCCAGCCTTAAGTGTTAGAGTGAAATGTAACCCATGCTCTACTATACTAGCTGGTTGTTAACTTTGGTTGCACAACTTTGAAAAGTTAGGGCAGTGATCGCTGACCAGTGGTTTGCACAGCAACGTAACTAGAGGGGGCGGGCCCTGGCGCAGGGCCCGCAGCCGGGCCCCTCCGTACGCCGGGAACTGCGGCGCGCAAACTGCCAGGGGGCCCTGAGGGGGTGCGGGCCCTGGCCCAATCGCACTCCCTGCTCCCCCGGTAGTTACGCCACTGGGTTTGCATGCAACATGTTGTTCTGAATACAGGCAGTGCAAGGGGCTGCAGTGATTCTGCAGTAGCAGAAGGCAGTGAGCAAAGTCCAAAAAAAATATAGCAAATTACACCAATTTGTTTGCACTTTGCATACTGCCCTGGAGGTCCTAACTGACCCCTATAGATGCACAAAAAAATTAATTCTAGTTATCTTATTTAAAAGACCATTTTTTTTTTACAGAGTATCACTTTTAGCAACTTGCTACACCCTATTTTAAGCTTTAAAATCCCCTTTAATACAGTGCTAACATTTTCCCAACCATCCCAGACTCACAAATACATTTGCTAGGATTTATAAACAGAGAAATAAAATATTTATATTCACTTAATGTAAAACAGCATATGTTCTGTTTTTCCCCTTTCTTTTTCCTTTAGTGTTGCTTTTTCTAGCTATGAATCCCTCCCTTAGGTCCCAGTAAATGCATTCATGCTTAACGTTATCCAGTATAAATGTGATTTAGGCTCTGCCTGCTGGTATCTCCTATTCTCCCTTCGGGAATTTCACTTCTCACCATATATTATGTATTTACAGTTTACCACAGGCAGCCAGAATGTTCTTAGGGTGGTATAGCTTCATCACATTGAGCATTGCATTTAATGGGAAAGCAGGAAGAACCTTTGTAGTTTATATTGTATTGTCCAAGGCTTTTAAAATGCTGTAGGTCACAGTTTCCTGCAGAGTTCTATGATCTGTTTTGTTTAACATGTAATTACTCTGAGGTGCCCAATTCCTCTACATCAATCGGATCAAAGAACAATTGAAAATATTGCTTAAAGGGATAAGTCTTATTCTTTCATGAGATGTAGAAAGCTGTAAGTGCTTCATCAGTAAAGACCTAACAAATCATAGCACAAAACACAAGTTCGCCATAATTTATAACTTAAATGCATAAAAACATAACGTTATGAAATATTAAAAAGAGAGGCAAAGAGAGAAGTAAAGCCTAAGAGAAAATGATAGAGGTGACTATTTTCGTAACTATGGCAGATAAAATCAGTATTTCACTGCAGACTTATCTGTAAAATAATGTTTGGTCTTTTCAGAACAAGAAAATCACATACTTACTCTTTATCCTTAACGTGTATATTCTTACCATACATACACACCTACCTAGCCAACAAATACAACTTTAGAATGTATATTGTTAATATTGTTAATAATGGATGACAGGGTTGTGCTGTATATTGGTGTTTTAACCGTTTCGATTTTAATATGTTTTAGGAGCTTCTCTACAAAAATGAACAATCACCCATTACCACTCCATGGGAGCATCTTTAAATGTGCAATGATAATAGGGGTAATTTACAATAAGGACGGCAATGTGCAATAAAATGGCCCCAGCAATCAATTTTTTTTGCTCCTCGCACACTACATTCTTCGGGTCTGTTTTGCCTGCCCCATTGAACAGAGAACAGATGAATACAGCGCTGCCTGCATTCTGTAGAGCTGTATTCAAGATGGTGTAGGCATGTAAGCATAACCTCTTCTGTGCCCTACCAATCACATAACTTGTGCCTCATTCAGTTCTGCAAGTTAGGAATGGAAGATGACACAGGCCACAATGGAGCACGTTATTACTACTTGCTCTATGGTGGGTGGTAAGGACAAGGTTGACCTGTATCCTCTTTTACTGTACACCATGGGCCTGATTGTATCTGGCACAGGGTGCAGGTACAGCCATTTCTCCAGGCAGAAATGTTCCATGCATACGCACTATATCACTCCTCATGCCTCTAAACTCACAAAAATATTAGTTGCAGATTAGTCAGATTTCATCTCGAAACTCAGGAACAAGATCCACCAGGGACCCCCTGTGGACAAATTATGCATTTGGGCCCATGTGACTGTAGTTATGCCACTGCAAATGCTTATGTCATTGCTATCCTTGGTTCCTTGAATTTTTTTGTTAAAAAAGGGGCCAATTTCAGATTGTGTATGCTTTTTGGCACAAGGAGAACAACCCTGACCCAAGCCAAAAAAGTGCATACACAAGAGAATACATTCCTCTACATTTCCTAACACTTCGTCTAGTAGGAAAGATAAAGCACAGATAATGATAAGCAAGTCCGCCCATTTCAATTTACCAAAAAAAGTGTTAAATGGTGAAAGTTTGTCAAAATTTCAGTGGGTGTCAAATAAATTAATCGGCATATATTCACTATGTTTTTATGCATGCCAAATGCAATTTGCACCAAATGCATTGGAGTCAATGGGTGTTTTTTCTTGTGCCAAATGCATTGGAGCCAATAGGCATTTTTTCTCTGCCTTTTGTTTTGGCACATAATGGGCATATTTGTTTTCACTGGAAACAGATTTGTGTAGAAATTTTGACAAATCTGTGATTGAATTTCACCAAAAAATTTGCTTTATGAAAATAACACAAGTTTTATCAGGCAAAACAAATTGCTTGCCCCTGGTCACAGAGCAAGAAACAAAAGTTTGAAGTATGCAGATACAGTGCAGGTTTATTTGCCATTGCCAATTGGTCATATGGTGGCTTTCCAACTAGGAAAAAGTTAAAAAAAATTGAATTTTTTTGTTAGTAAAATATAAACACAATTAACAATGCATGAAAAGTGTACATGTGTCAGGATCGCCCGATGGCGCTCCCATCTCCGGCGGCGTCTCATCCAAGATGGCGGCGCCCATGAACCACATGGGCCATGATGACGTCACGCGTCCGGCGCGAAAATTGAAAATAAAAGGATTTTCAGGTCACACTCACAGGTTCAATGCCCGATTATAGGAAATTCCTGATTTGTGTTTCTGGGTTTCCTGAATTCCTAAATTGCTGTTTTCTGGATTTCTGACCCCCTGCTAGACCCTGATTCTGATTCTAGCTGCCTGCCTTATTGAACTTTTGCCTGATCTCGACTTCGCTTACGCCTGACCCCTTTGGATACTGCTAACTTGGACTTTAACCCCCAAGCTTCCTCCTTGGTCTGGATCCGATAGGCCCCTGACAACATGTCCCCTTACAGAGTGACATCTGAAAAGAAAATATTTTCTACACTGATGGTGTTATCACGTACGGCAGTTTTATCACCTGTTGTATTCTGTCATTTTATTTTGACTCTGTGGGCAGTAATTGCTCACAATATATGACATAATGTAAAATGCTTAATTGTTTTAATAGCACAAACTCCGAAGCAGAGGATTATCACTTCTACTTGTAATTCCAACTAGCCTGATAGAATCACACTAATATGTATATTCTCATGCACTTAACATTTCTCAACACTTTGCCCCGTGCCAGGGATCATGCTACCAAATGCACTATGAGTCATCAAAACTACATTTAATAGTTGAAGCTGTGTAACTGTGGATTTAAGTATAATGAACTCTTTCCTTGTGAAGGTTTTGACAGTGGCTCGAATTTTTATATTTTTTTACCAGAATTTGAGAATAATGTAAATGCAGTCTATCATTTGCAAGCATTCTTAATGAGACACTATTTTGTTCTGAAAATAACACTTTGAGGCATATTTTTTAATTTTTGATTTTGAATTTTTTAAAACATGATTCTGATTTTTTTTTTTTAAAAAATTGTTATAACACCAGATCGCATGAAATCCACATTGTTCCCTTCATTTTTACAAATTTGACTTTTTAAAAAAATGTGAAAATTAAATTTCTCACCTCTAATTCACTCCTGTTGACCCTCACCAGGTTTTTCATTCACATATTAAGACTTTTTCTTCTGTTGATATATCTCAAGAATTCATGTTCGGAAAACACAAATTCAAAAATATTTAAAATAAATAAATTTGCCCCTTCATTTCTTAAATAATTTCAAGGACTGTCTTTTACCATATGCTAATCCTAGTACAGTTATTTTTTATATATTTTTGCAAAGAAATTTATAAGAATTAAAAAAGTAAATATAAGGGAAATAAGGGACATTTTTCTCAAATACAAATCTATACTTCATTGTGAAATGAACAATAAGTTTGATATAAATGAAAATCCATTACTCTCCAGCATTCCAAAAGAATGTATTTACAGAACTGATAAACAGGAAGCAAAACATTAAACCTTAATATACCAATTCATCACCACAAGGGAAATATTTTCCTTTTCTTCTACGTCCCTCCATGTCAGTACACATGGGGCATTGCCCCTCCCAGACCTGGAGGTAGGACCTATAACATAGCCAATCAAAATGAATCATGACCTATAAGACCACATGACTTCCTCCTCACCACAGTTATTTTTTGTCCTACTGGACAGGGAGGTAGGATCTCCCTCCTCACTTTTTATTTTTTTGTTGAATTTTGAGAGAAATCAAACACAGTTTTTGTTTTTCTTTTGTATTTTCTTTTTGTTTATTTATTTATTTATTTTTTACCTCTGTGTAGACACAGAGGGATGATTCCCAGGTAATGGAGAAGATTTTACCTGATGCCTCAAGACGCATAATCTGTAAATTATCGCTTGTTGGGAGGAAATGCAGGTGTGGGCATATCCATGGTCCTAGAACTGTGCTAAAATAGCCCCCCTGCTATATGCCCAGCGAGGCACAAGATTCAATCTAGTGCTTTTTGGGAAGAGACACAGTTGTGGGCTTCCCACATTATTACCTGTGAGCCTTTTGTTTTTTCTTCTGTATTTTTATTTATTTATTTATGTATTTTTGCTTATTTTTTACCTCTGTGTGGACACAGAGGGATGATTCCCAGGTAATGGAGAAGAATTTACCTGATGCCTCAAGACGCATAATCTGTAAATTATCGCTTATTGGGAAGAAGCGCAGGTGTGGGCATACCCATGGTCCTAGCCCTGTGCTAAACAGCCCCCCTGCTATATGCCCAGCGAGGCACAAGATTCAATCTAGTGCTTTTTTGGGAACAGACACAGGTGTGGGCTTCCCACATTGTTACCTGTAAGCTTTTTGGACTCCCCTTTTCTTTTGAGTTATGTGAGACTTTACAGAACTCTACAGAACTTCTGCAAAAGGGCCGTGGGTATGCATATGGTCTAGTTATAACAGCCTGAAGCTGGTGAGTATGATTCTTCATTATCTACTGTGTGTAGTGCACTGGGAAGTCTGCATGCTAATTGGCTAATTATGTCCCTCAGCTGAAAGCTATTGGGGCTTTGGCTGGAGTTTCCATCCAGCTAATTAGTCACTATCTGATAAGGTGCAGGTGTGCCTTCGCCCCGTTGCTATTGCTTTTATATTTTAAGCCTTGTATGAGTGAACCTGCATCCTCTGTGCAGACACAGAAGTTATATTGGCTCATGTTACTAAGGCACCTCCAGGAAGGGCTAGAGGTTGCACTGGTCAAGCAATATGGCACCTCCTTCCTTCTTATGAGTCTCCTCTTAACAAGCAGTGTTCCACCTGGATATTCCTGCTGACAAGCCTGAGCTATCTGGTAAGGTGCCTGTGTTCCCCTGACTTCTTGTATTATCTGAAGTCTTATGTTGTGAGCTGGCGTCCTCTGTGCAAAATACAGTATTGGCTCTTGCTACACTTTAAGTACTGGCTGGTGAATCCCTCTGCCCTAAGCAGTGTGGTACCTGAATCCAGAGATTTTGATTTCTCAGTTTCCATTGTGTATTTGAAACATTAATTCACTGGGAAGTCTGCATGTTAATATGCTTAATATGTCCCTCAGCTGAAAGCTATCAGGGCTTTGGCTGGAGTTTCCATCAAGCTAACTAGTCACTATCTGGTAAGGTGCAGGTGTTCCTTTGGCCCCTTTGCTATTGCTGTTTAATATTTTAAGTTTTGTATGGGTGAACCTGCATCCTCTTGGCTGACACAGTGGTTATATTGGCTCATGTGCTCAAGCAGTATGGCACCTCCTTCCTTTCTTATGAGTCTGCTCTTAACAAGCAGTGTTCCACTGGACTGGATATTCCTGCTGACAAGTCTGAGCTATCTGGTAAGCTGCCTGTGTTCCTTCTTATATTATATGAAGTTGTATGTTGTGAGCTGGAGTCCTCTGAGCAAAATGCAGTTACACAAGGTACTAAGTCTGCATGTTAATAAGCTAATTATGTCCCTCAGCTGAAAGCTATCCGTGTTCTATCTGAAGTTTCCAACCTGCAGACTTTTCATTGCTATCAGGTAATGTGCAGATACTCCTCAGTTTGCTACTGTTGGTTCTATTGTCCTCTGTGCAGACACAGAGGTTATATTTGCCTTTTATTACACTGGGTGCTTGCAGGGTTGGCTGGAGGCTTGCACTGCTGAAGCAGTATGGTAGCCCCTTCCTTACATTGAGTCTGCTCAGTGCTGTAACCTGATGTCATTGGGCCCCACAGCAAATTCATTTTAGGGCCCCTAACATATCCAGAGGTTGTGCTTTTTTACCAATACGTATTGAAATTGCTCTTTATTTGGGCCTCATGGGTCCCTATACCTTTTGGGCCCACCTGCAGCCGCAGGGTCTGCTTCCTCTTTAGTTACGCCCCTGAGTCTGCTCCTTAGAAGCAGTCTGCCACCAAGGATCTGTCTGGATTATTCCTACTGTCTAGCGCATATTATCTGGTTAGGTGCCTGTATTCCTCTGACTTCTTGTATAGTTGTCATCTGAGGTCTTAGGTTTGTGAGCCCGAGTTCTCTGCGCAGACACAGTAGGCAAGTGTGCTCTTATTACACCTGGTATTTCCAGGACCGGCTAGGGGTTTGTTCTGCTGTAGCAGCATTGTACCCCATTTTTTTCCTATGATGTTTCCACACTTAACAGGCAGTGTTCCGAGTTATATGGTGTCTTTTTGTGTGATGTAGGCCTTCTCTTAGATATTCTATTCCCATCTGGTGGCTTTTGTTGGGAGCTCAGTTGTAGTTATACTACATCTACTGAGTTTTTGTGACTGTAGGTTTCCCTTCTTTAATTGTTGGTAGATTAAAGGGCACTTACTGTTATGTCTATTGGCACCTTAACATGCTTGAAGCCAACTTGTAGTCTATGGCCCTTTGTGTGGCCTCTGGCTTTCATTATGGCCCTTGGCTTGGGTTAGAGCCCTTGTTTTGGTCCATGGCTTTTTACCATGGTCCTCGGCTCCTGGGTCTGCTGGCCTTTTACAAGGGCCCTTGTTCTGCTGGCCTGTTGCATGAGCCTTTGGCTCATGTGGTCTTTTACCCTTGGCACATTTGTTTGGTTGTCCTTTTACCTGGGTTATTATGGGCTGCGGGCCTGTTTTCATGGCCCTTAACTTAGGTGCTTGCTTGCCTTTTTCCAGGGTTCTTGGGCTGTTGGCCTTTTTCTGTGGCCCCTGGCTAAGGTGGCCGCTAGTTTTTATTATAGTCCTTGTGGGCTTGTGGCTGCCAGTCTTGGCTGTGACCTATGGTGCATAGGTCACCAGCCAGGCTGTGGCGGCTGATAGGCATGGTTACTATTCTTGCTGTGGCCCTTGGTGGGCATGTCTGTTTGCCTTGCGGCAATCCTTGGCAGGACAACAGCCATTGGTTTTGTCTTGTCTGCAATCCTTGCAGGTATGGTTCTGGTTACACCAGCAGTAGGCATGATTGACTATTGGTTGGATCTAGCATGGGTTGTACCATCAGCTGGTGTTTGCTCTGAGTTTCACAGCCCATAGCTAATTTTGTTGCTGATTGGTATTCAGCAGCTGATGTTGGTCATATGTTGGCTTACAGCTAACCTTTTCTTCTGCCTTACATGCATTGTTTTTGGTCTTGTATGCCACTGCTTATTATCAATAAGGCTGGCTTGTGGACCAGGGTTTTGCAAGTTCAACAACTGACGTGCTCCGTTGTTGCATGTATGGAAATTGACTTTTGTGCCAGTGCAGTTGGTTACCTTGTCCCTAAGGGTGGCATTAACAATAGCTGGCTTATTTACTATTGCTTGTGTATTTCGAATTCCACTCTGGTTTTTGCAAACACTTCAGCTGACGGGCATCTTGGCCTGCTAGTGTGACAATGGCCTTGCAACATCTATGTTGGAATACATAATAGCTGGCTGGTCCACCACTGGTTGCATGTATGGTGGCTGGCTCTCTGCCAGTGGATTGTGCATCATTGCTGGTTGGTACCAGTTTTTGTAGGCTATAAGCTCCTATTGCTGTTTGACCATATTTAAGTGGTATGTATAATTGATCTCTTGTGATATCTTTTGACATATTTTTGCCCTGTATTATGTATGTACATTATTTTTCTTTTTAAATATATCTAAATATATGACTATTCAAATACCACCTGGTCTTGCTGTTTATTTGGTGTGCAGGCCCTTTTTGGTTTACATTGTTCTGTGTTTGGCCTTTGTAAGGGCTTTGTTTGCACCCATATGCTAACTATATTGTATATATCTTATACTAGAGTGCCCTCCATTTGAAAATATTTTCTATAAGCTTCTGGCATGCCTGATTTTGGATTGTGATCCCAGCTGTTGGCTGGTTCAGTAGCTTCTATGTATGGTCACAGGTTTGGTTCAGTTTTTGCATAAACTGTGGCATTGTGCAGCTTGAGCTGTAGTGGCCTCTGCTTTTGTGGGTGTTTTCTAGAACTGTAATTGGCTTGGGTCCCATTGCTTGCTTGTGTAGCAGTTGGCTGGGGCAACAGCATAGCTTACTGGTAGATGGCTTTAAGTCACATTGGTTGGTTCAGCAGCTTATCCTTGTGCTGTTGTATACCCAGTTTAGATTTGGTGGTTGGTGGAGCTACTGGGCTGTACCAGCATGGCTCTACAATGGTTACAATGATATGCTGATTTATGATAACCCAGAGTTGGTGTTCATTTAGTTAAGTCTTCATTAGGTATTATTAGCCTGGAGTTAGTGGATCTTGGACTGATCTCTGGTGTAGAGGTGACTCCGGTCAGCACTGGTTTGAGCTGCTTCCATTAAGATGCAGGACCAGGCTAATGTGGGCCAAGTCTTTTTAGGGCCACTTGCTATTGCTGAGGATCGTGTATTTCTCCAGCACTGGTGATAGATGCATTCAAGTTGTGTTTAGTTTCTGATCTAATTGATTTCCTGGTGGTTTCTAAGGTGTTTTAGTTCTGAGATGGCTATTGCCATCATTCTGGTTTTGTCCTAAGGCACCTTTTTTGTTTTAACAGTTGCAGGATTTTTGTTCTTCCCCAGGTGGGGTTTTGTCAGATAACCATATTGCAGGTATCCCTCTAGTCACTGAGGGAACCTTTTTAAACAGAATATGTTTATTCTTAATCTGCAATGCTTGATCCTCAAGTACCGGTCTCTGTAATTTTGTGGTTGATTTTGTAGCTCTTGTTAATCGTTTACCATGTCCTAGGACATGTTCTTGTGCCTTTTATCTACCCTTTTCAGGAGATATACATTTTATCAGCTCCCCTGTTGGATGGATGTGATGCTGGCCTTTTCTCAGGGCCTCCTTAGCATCAGTTTGGTTTTTGCATTATGTTGGTTATTCCCACCCCTTGTTTTCGGTGCATGGCTTGGTAGATCCCATGTGTACTGACATGGAGGGACGTAGAAGAAATAGAGAATTTTACTTACCTACTTGACGTAAATTCCTTTTCTTCTAGTCCCGACATGTCAGTACAGGGTTTCCCATCCCAATTATTTATTTTGGTTACTGTACTGCTATGGCAAAAGTATAACTGTGGTGAGGAGGAAGTCATGTGGTCTTATAGGTCATGATTCATTTTGATTGGCTATGTTATAGGTCCTACCTCCAGGTCTGGGAGGGGCAATGCCCCATGTGTACTGACATGTCGGGACTAGAAGAAAAGGAATTTACGTCAAGTAGGTAAGTAAAATTCTCTATTTTGACCTCAACATATAAATCAGATTGCTTCCTGGATCAATTAAGACCGATTTAAAAAATCTTGCTGTAGAAATAGATGGTCATTTGTGTATTATATTATTACTCTAGGAAATATTTTCCATTTTTAAAAAATGTGAAAAACGCATCGTACCAGATTAAAAAGGGAAATTGAATTTTCATAATAGAAATGCCTATGCTGGAACTGCAAATGTCTTTTCATAGCAGCAGACTTAGGGGCAGATTTATCAAGGGTCGAAGTGAATTCGAGGGAATTTTCTAAGTAAAAAAATTCGAAATTCAAAGTAATTTTTTGGATACTTCAACCATCGAATAGGATACTACAACTTCAACTTCGAATTCGATTAGAAGTAAAATAGTACAAATATTCGACCAACTACGTCAAAGTCATCCCATATCTGGCCAGTCCTACGCTTAATTTTCATCTGATTCATTAAGAATTCAATTGCTTAATTATACATTTTACAATTACATTTTATAATTAAGCAATTGAATTCTTAATGAATCAGATGAAAATCAAGCGTAGGACTGGCCAGATATGGGGCGACTTTGACGTAGTTGGCCAGCTTAAATATATTGCAACATATGGACAAACAATCCCTGTGTTGTTTAAAGGAAAACTATACCCCCCAAACAATGTAGGTCTCTATTAAAAGATACTGAGTAAAACAGCTCATGTGTAAAACCCTGCTTCATGTAAATGAACCATTATCATAATACTTTTTAGTAGTATGTGCCATTGGGTAATCATAAATAGAAAATTGCCATTTTAAAAAATAAGGGCCGCCCCCTGAGATCGTAAGATTCACTGTGCACACATACAAACCACATGTAAGGTCACATGAGCCAATTAACAGACAGAGTTCTGCCTTTTGCTTCCTCACTTCTTGCTGTTACAGTTATTGTTGTAGTATTTCTGGTCAGGTGATCTCTGAGGCAGCACAGATAGAGTCACGACATGGTGGTTCAAGGCAAGAGATGTAAAAGGGCAATATTTATGTAAATATATATTCCAGTTTGGTAAGATTCTTTAATATGTCATTCAATTTGATATAAACTATCTGTTGCTTAAGTATTCATTTTGGGGGTATAGTTTTCCTTTAAAGGCATTTTTTAGTAGCAGTATGCACAAAATGTCTCTGTCTTAAATATATTGATAATGGGTTGAGTGCAGAGGACCTCTTGTAGTTGTCTATGATATTGTAACCATAATATCAACAACCAATTCAAATGAGCAAGTGAATATTTAGTTAACAAGGTCACATGTAAACTCCTTCACTGTTTTTATCAGTCGGCCTAAGGGTTATGCATTGAAGTGGGTTTTCTCAACTCTTGCGGCATGTATTCTGATTTTCAGAAGGCTGCATATGCAATTTTCTTTGCCCTTTATATAACTATGCCTAAACACCATGATGTGCAATGGCAGTTATTGTAGGTGCTAAGCTGAAATCTTGCACATAATATACAGCAACATTTACTTTGACATATGTTCACATTGATATCAATACTTGTAAACACCTTCCTTTTTAGCAGTCTGTATTTAGTATAACTGTCATTATAACCACTTCTTAAAGGGATTCCGTCATGATGTGTATCATGTAGTTGTTATTACACTGTGTGCATGACAAATAATTCTAACATTAAACATTTTATTCTTAACCCTTTAACAGAATTTCCCATTTCACTTGCACTCCAGCCATGTTTTTTTAACATTTTGTGCTCTCTCCCTTTAGGGGCATTTCCTGGTGGGGATTTTTAGTTTACCTAGGACAATTATACATTGTTTTTTTTGGGAGAACCTGAGCTTTCTAAGTCTACCAGAACAGAGTTTTTCTGCATTTTTCCACAAGATTTAGAGCTATAAATACCAATGAAAAATAAAAAAAGTGCTATATACATTAAAAATATTTTTTTATGCACAAAAATTCCACTGATTTGTAAAAACTCATGTCTCTCGGACATGCAAACCAGATATGTATAGTTTTATGGAGATTTCAGACTTTTATAGATCAAAAACTCCCAGCAGTAATTACCAACTGTTCAAAGCACTACAGTATACTTTAGATTCCAAAGAATCCTGGATTACCCCAGGAAACCATTGTAAGGCCTAAGGCCTCAGGAGTAGTGAGGACCAAGGGAGGAAATAACAATGTCCAAGTTCGCAGTACAGATGAGGATGAGACAGAAGAATGGTCAAACGGGCAACAAGATCAGTCCAGGCAGAAGAGGTTCAAGGTCGAAGATTTCAGGCAAAGGTCGGTACACAAATATCAAGAAGTTCGCAATGAATCACACCCAGGAGTAGTAAACTAAACCTATAATTGGGCACTGATGACTTCCCAGAGTTCCTTCTTATAGGCCCAGGTTTGGCGACAATTTTGGACGCATCGGCGTCATAACGTGTGCGCGGACGCGCTGACGTCAGCGACCGACGCGCTGACGTATGCGACCGACGCCGGCGCCGATTATTGACGCCGACGCCCATTCCGTCGCCGTCGACCAATCTGAGTACGGGAAGAGGTGGATGTCATCCGGCTGCGTCCGTGAGGAACCAGGGAGCCACCATCTTGGACGCCATTTTGGAATCTGGACTCAGACTCCATTACAGTACCCCCCTCCCTAGGGGGGGCCTCAGGACCACCTGGGTTAGAAGGAAACTGCCGATGAAATTTTTGGACCAGGAGAGGAGCATGGACATCTGCACTTCTTACCCAGGAGCACTCCTCAGGGCCGAACCCCTTCCATTCAATGAGGTATTGTAGGGTGCCCCTCGAAATTCGGGAGTCCAGGATTCTTTTTACCTCGAATTCTTGATGACCGTCCACCAAGACAGGAGCTGAGGAGGAAGAAGAAGAAGAAGAAGTACCTGCAGGTTTGAGCAAGGAGACATGGAAGGCGTTTGGAATCCGAATTTCCGAGGGGAGTTGTAACCGGACAGCCACCGGATTGATGATCTCGGAGATGGAGAAGGGACCAATAAATTTGGGACCAAGTTTCGGAGAGGGGACTTTAAGACGAATGTTCCGGGTAGATAGCCAAACCTTGTCACCAGGTGCATACAGAGGGGAAGGAATTCTTCTTTGATCCGCGAATCTTTTCTGGACCAAGGAACTTTTCTCCAGATTGACAACCGTGGCGTGCCAGATGGCCGACATGTGGGCAGCTTGGTCATTGGCAGCAGGGACATTGGTGAGTAATAAGTCCTGAGGAAAAGCCAAAGGGTTAAGACCATACATACAGAAGAAAGGGGATTTTTCAGAGGAAACGTGAAAGGCATTGTTATGTGCGAATTCAGCCCATGGAAGCAGATCCGCCCAATCGTCTTGGCACAAAGATACATGGCATCGAAGAAACTGTTCAAGGGCCTGGTTAACCCTCTCTGCTGCTCCATTAGACTGTGGATGGTATGAAGAAGAAAATTGAAGAGAAACACCAAGGGCTTTACACAGGGATCTCCAAAACTTGGAAACAAATTGGGAACCACGGTCAGAGACAATTTCGGCAGGGAAACCATGGAGGCGGAAAATGTGTTTAATGAATAATGAAGAAAGTTCAGGAGCAGAGGGGAGTTTTCGAAGAGGAGTAAAATGTGCGACTTTACTGAATCTGTCAATTACCACCCAAATAACAGTGTAACCAGAGGAGTTAGGGAGGTCCACGATGAAGTCCATAGATAAATGAGTCCATGGGCGAGAAGGAATGGGTAGTGGTAAGAGTAACCCCTTGGGAGGGGAACGTCCAGACTTTGGATACGGCACATACAGAGCAAGAAGAAACAAAGTCTTTGACTCCTTTCTTATGGAAGGCCACCATACAAGACGAGACAGAAGTTCAGTGGTTTTTCTGATTCCAGGATGCCCGGCCTGCTTGGAGCTGTGGGACTGAACCAAAATGGAATGACGGAGTTCAGGGGGGACAAAGGCAACACCAGGAGGGGTTCCTACAGGAGCAGAAGGTTGAACTGACAATAACTGGGAGGCCAAGGATGGAAATAGAGCAGCGATGATCTTCGTAGGAGGTACAATGGACTCTGGTTCGAGGGAAGCGAGATCTTCAAGAAGAAAACTTCTGGAAAGAGCGTCTGCCTTCCTGTTTCTAGCACCAGGCCGAAAAGTTAGAATGAAATTAAAACGAGAGAAGAATAGTGCCCACCTGGCCTGACGAGGGTTGAGGCGTTTGAGTGATTGGATATATTCAAGATTTTTATGGTCTGTATAGATGGTCACAGGGACGGAAGAGCCTTCCAACAAATGTCTCCATTCTTCTAAGGCAAGTTTTACGGCCAGTAACTCACGATTTCCAACATCATAATTTTGTTCAGAAGAGGAGAATTTCTTAGAAAAGAAAGCACAAGGATCTAGTTTACCATCAGTAGACGCTCTTTGGGACAAAATTGCTCCGGCACCGACATCTGAGGCATCGACTTCAATAAAAAATGGCTGGAATGGTTCAGGGTGTCTGAGAATGGGGGCAGAAGAAAAAGAAGTTTTAAGATCCTTGAATGCTTCCAAAGCTGAAGGTGGCCAATGCTGAGGCTTACCCCCTTTTCTGATAAGTGACAGAATGGGGGCAATTTTGGAAGAAAACCCCTTGATAAATTGTCTATAATAGTAAGCAAAGCCAATAAATCTTTGGATGGCTTTAACACTGGTGGGGAGAGGCCAGTCCTGGATAGCGGAGACCTTGGCAGGATCCATTCTGAAACCCTGTTGAGAAATGATGTACCCAAGGAAAGAGATGGACGATACTTCAAAGGAACACTTCTCCAATTTGGCAAATAAGTTATTTCTTCGCAGACGGGAAAGGACTTCTTGGACTTGAAGACGGTGCTCAGCAAGGTTCTTGGAAAAAATAAGGATATCGTCCAAGTACACCACCACATACTGGCCCAGCAAATCCCTGAAAATGTCATTTACAAATTCTTGGAAGACCGCGGGAGCGTTACAGAGACCGAATGGCATTACTAGATATTCATAATGCCCGTCCCGGGTGTTGAATGCGGTCTTCCATTCATCTCCCTCTCTGACCCGGATTAAATTATAAGCCCCACGAAGATCCAACTTGGTGAAAAGACAAGCCCCTTTGAGTTGGTCGAACAGTTCGGAGATGAGAGGAAGGGGATAACGGTTTTTAATTGTGATTTTATTCAAACCTCTATAATCAATGCAGGGCCGCAAACCTCCATCTTTTTTCTCTACAAAGAAGAAGCCGGCTCCAGCCGGGGAAGAGGAAGGACGAATAAAGCCTCTTTGCAGATTCTCTTGAATGTACTCCTTCATGGCACAGGTTTCAGAAGGAGAAAGCGGATAGGTGCGGCCCCTGGGAGGCATGGTTCCAGGAAGAAGTTCGATGGGGCAATCATAGGGACGATGGGGAGGCAGGACTTCGGCAGACTTTTTATTGAAGACATCAGAGAAGGCTTGATAAACAAAGGGCAAAGAAGAATTGGAAGACACAGATGAAACTTTAATGATGGATTTGGTGGGTAAACAATTTTGTTGGCAGAAGGAACTCCATCGGGAGATCTGAGACGAAGCCCAATCGATTACTGGGTTATGAATATTCAACCAGGGCAAACCAAGTACAATGGGGGTAGAAGGACAATCGATTAGAAGGAAGGACAATCTTTCAAGGTGCATGGATCCCACAATAACGGAAAGTTCATCGGTGGAGTGGGAAATTGTAGCAGAGGATAGTGGACGATCGTCAATCGCCAATGCATGAAGAGGAACAGCCAGAGATCGCAGGGGAATGGAGTGGCTTTCAGCAAAGACTTTATCCATGAAATTCCCAGCTGCACCGGAGTCAAGGAAAGCTTTAGAAGAAATCGTCTGGGTTCCAAAACGAATCTGCACAGGAAGGAGGAAGCGTTGAGCAGAAGAATGGGGAGAGGGACCAATTCCACCCAGGTAAGTCTCCCCAGTCTTACCTAGGTGTTGGCGTTTCCCGGCTTCACTGGGCACTCATAGGCGAAGTGGGATTTTCCACCACAATAGAGGCAAAGTCCAGCAGCCCTTCTCCGAAGCTTTTCCTGTTCGGTCAGACGAGCCCGTCCGATCTGCATTGGTTCTTCCGAAGGCAGGGAAGAAGAGGCAGGAGTCGCAGGATTTGGAGAAGACAAGGTGGAAGCCGGGTTAGGAAGAAAGGGTCTTTGAAAACGAGGAGCCAGAGTAGGTTGGAACCTGTGGAATCTTTTGGTTGGGGAGCGCTCTCTGTCCAGTTCAGCTTGAAACTCCCTCTGCCGAGTATCTACCTTTATGGCCAGGGCGACTAGATCTTCCCAACGGGATGGAATTTCCCTGGACACCAGATCAGTCTTTATACGTATCGCCAGGCCGTTGTAAAAGGCAGCGTGATACCCGTCATTATTCCACGAAGTCTCTGCAACCAGGGTGCGGAATTCAATGGCGTACTCCGAGACTGAGCGAGTTCCCTGTTGAAGATGGAACAGGCGTGCGGAGGAAGCAGTGGCACGACCCGGAGCATCAAAGACCACTCGAAGTTCACGAACGAAGGCTCTGGCATTATCGATAATGGGATCCTCCTTCTCCCATAGAGGCGAAGCCCACTCCAATGCCTTCCCTTGCAGACGGGAGAATATGAAGCCCACCTTGGCACGTTCAGAAATGAATTGGCTGGGTGCGAGTGCAAAGTGGACCTCGCACTGGTTGATAAACCCACGGCAGGCTGCAGGATCACCACTGTAGAGTGGGGGAGCCGGAATGCGAGGCTCGGAGACGTGAAGCGGAGCCACAGGTACAGGTGCAGGAATAGGATCAGCGGGTGTTAGAGCCGACAGCTTTGCAAGAATTGTTTCCAGAGCCTGACCAAAGTGAGACTGCTGTACCTCATAGGACTGCATCCGGGAAGCCAGACCACGAAGCGCTCCACCGACATCAGGCGGCGCTGGATTCTCCTCCGAAGGGTCCATGGCCCAATTATAATGTAAGGCCTAAGGCCTCAGGAGTAGTGAGGACCAAGGGAGGAAATAACAATGTCCAAGTTCGCAGTACAGATGAGGATGAGACAGAAGAATGGTCAAACAGGCAACAAGATCAGTCCAGGCATAAGAGGTTCAAGGTCGAAGATTTCAGGCAAAGGTCGGTACACAAATATCAAGAAGTTCGCAATGAATCACACCCAGGAGTAGTAAACTAAACCTATAATTGGGCACTGATGACTTCCCAGAGTTCCTTCTTATAGGCCCAGGTTTGGCGCCAATTTTGGACGCATCGGCGTCATAACGTGTGCGCGGAGGCGCTGACGTCAGCGACCGACGCGCTGACGTATGCGACCGACACCGGCGCCGATTATTGACGCCGACGCCCATTCCGTCGCCGTCGACCAATCTGAGTACGGGAAGAGGTGGATGTCATCCGGCTGCGTCCGTGAGGAACCAGGGAGCCACCATCTTGGACGCCATTTTGGAATCCTGACTCAGACTCCATTACAACCATATATAGTATTTTTGAAGTACACATTCTGCTGAATCCAAAATGGGTAATGTCTTTCTACTCCTAATTACCAAACATCAAAGCTGTTCTGAACTTTTTAAATACAGTATGTATATGAAACATGAGAACATACCTCCCAACATTTTGGAAGTAAAAAGAGGGACAACATTTTTTTCACACATAGAACAGCAAAATGTTTTGACCATGCCCCTTTCTGTGGCCACACCCCCTAATCACCATGTTCATTTTACAATATTTGGCAAGTTATGAAAGTTTGAAAATATTTCTCCTTATCTAAACTGTTTTTTTTGTGTCTCAAAATTATTACAAAGTATCTTATTTGCACCTGTTAGCTGTTCTGGGCTCTCTGCTAAAAGCCAATTAAGTGAGAAACTTTGTTTCTTTTTCTGGCTGTTCAGTGCAGAGAAAATAGGGACGTTCCAGTTCAAATGAGGGATTGCGGGTTGAGCTGTCAAAAGAGGGACTGTCCCTCCGAAAAAGGGATAGTTGGGAGGTATGTGAGAATACGAAAATTCAGTTTGCAAGTTTGTATCTCCCACAAAGCATAAGGTACCAAGAAAAAACCTCCTAAATATGAATGCCAGGGGCCCACTGAACAGTTGTACATAGCTTTACTAAAGTATCTGGCTCTTAGAGACCCCAAAATGAAGTTAGCGCATAAACATTTACCCAGAGGTCACTTCAGCTACTGAAAAGTGAACACATTTACTGCATTTTTTGGGGGGTAAAAACACAAAAACTTAATCGACCCCCCAAAACCATATATTTTTGGAAAGTACACATTTGGACAAATCCAAAACGGGTAATCGTGTCTTTCTGCTCCAAACTACTGAGTCCCAATGCTTAACCAAAATTGATAGTTTTGATGAAATGCAGGAAAATCACCTCAAAGCTTCCAGTTTCTAGCATCTTATCTCCTACATAGCATAAGACTCATGATGAGCTCCCCATATGATTCAATCAATGGCCTGGGGGCCAAACAATCAGATCATTTAAATTTGCCCCACTGTATGGGAGGCCTACCTCTTGGGGATTGGTTTTGAAGTTATTGGGGGATTAACAAGGTCTAAAGAGAACACTCATAGATAATATACATATAATCCACTAATAGCCTGTACTGAAGGACAAGATATAACTTGCACTAGCAGTCCCCTGCACAAAGTATGAGGATCATTTTTGAGGTTAGTGTGCCTTTAACTTTTGAGGCTTCTGTGAAGAGAAGCTGGATCACATTAATAAAGATCCAGCATTTCCTTTTGATATAAATACTGTATGTTTCTTGATAGAGGGAAGCAAACGGAGCAGCCTTTATAAAGTAGACCATACTTGTGCTTCTAATCTACAACATTTAGAATAGAGATGGGCCATTAGCTGAGCTGGGGCTTGCTGCTCTGCACTTGCAGAATGTTAGCTACACATGAATAAACACTGTCAGTCAAGAATGCTCTTAATTATATAAATGAAATAGCACATTTGGGGAAAAAAAAATTTTGTTTGCAAACTGACAAAATCCAGGAGCATGCTCAAATTATAAACGTTGTGGGTGTCGTGTATGTGTTAAAGAAAATGCAGAAACGAAGTAGCGGGATTCCTTTATGTTGCCTTTCTTTGAAATTGTACTTGAGCTCTGGAGATTTAAATCCATGGTGACTAGATTAGTTTATGCTTAAGCCTTTTTCTTAAAATTTATACACAGCAGGTTTTTTTCCAAATCAGAAGCTCTAAATATTTCTTCCTGCCGAAGGTGAGAAAAGCATGCCTTAGAGACCTATCCTTTTGTCAGCTTAGAGTAATGATTGTACTGAGAGTGAGCAGATTACACATTTTATATAAGTGTAAGAAACTGGATACAGCAGTCGCGATCTGTGCCATATGGCAGACTTCTGAACATGTTTAGATTCCTATTTATATTTAGTGCTAAGCTGATCACAGTTTTAATAGATTTTTAAAAAGGCAAATACGATAAAGGGCCACTATAGCTTAATTTTACTATTTCCTTTTTATACTAGAGTAAGTATTAAAAATGAAATGTATCATTATTTGCCCCTTGCTTGGTTTTAAAGGTTTTACTGGATCCCCTTGCAGGTCTATTGTTCCTTTTTTTTCTCATTTTGGCCACAGCTCTTTATCATGACCCACAGTCCTTCTATTGTGTTATATTCCAGTGACGAAGGGGGTTATTTACCAAACTCTGGTTGGGCTTTTTTTAAAAACTCAATTTTTTTGAGATGTATTAAAGCCAGATACAGCAAAAAGCCAGAATCTGAAAATCCTCCATCTCAAACCTGTTGAGTTTGTGTATAAGTCAATGTCAGAGGACCCTATCCTATTTTGAAGTTAATGTGGTCTGCATTGGAATTATCCCACAAAGCCGACCATTTCAAAAATCAGAAAAATGCTAGCAATTCAGGAAGAAAGCCTGAAAAATTTGTACAATTCGAGTTTTCGCTCGATTTTATCAAGTTTTATCCAAACAGATAAAGATTGCTTTATGACTGTGTCCAGTCGCTCCATTTACAATAAAATGTCCTCAGTTGGAATACTATCTAGCGTTTTCCAACCTGTGTCAAGAAGCACAAGAACAATTTATAGGGAAAGTGGTGGGTTTTATGAGCGACCAATGGTAAAACAAACCTAACATTTCCACATGCAATGCCAAGCATCTGCTGTAGTAGTAGTGTAAAGGTCACCGCCATTGAAGTTGTGGAGATGTGTCTTCTAGAGAGATAAAATGCATTTTCACCATCTGTCAATCTAACAGTAAAGTTTGATGGAAGAAGAATAACGGTCTTGATTTGTCTTTTATGTTTTGGGTTAAGGCCCCTGGTTCAGTTGAAAGAAATATCTGGTCTCAAAGAAGTAAATCAGGGGGCATTGCTGGATTCTGCAATTATAACACTGTTGCTTCTACAGCTTCTTTTACAGTATCTGTGACTTGTGGATAGGGCAACCAAATCTTGGACCCAAAAAGGTGGCATGAACCAAAAAATCTTAAACTTCTAAACTATAATAAAATGTAAGCTCCAACACCTTGAAATATATATATATATATATATATATATATATATATATATATATATATTTATATTTATATATATATTTATATTTATATATATATATATATATATATATATATATATATATTTATATATATATTTATATATATATATATATATATATATATATTCATATATATATATATATATTCATATATATATATATATATATATATATATATATATATATATATATATTCATATATATATATATATATATATATATATATATATATATATATATATATATATATATATATATATATATATATATATATATATATATATATATATATATATATATATATATATATATATATATATATATATAAAGGGAAAGTTGTGCTCACTATTCATATAAAGAAAAGAGGCCCTCTGCCCATTATCAAGGACATTTAGGGGTAGATTTATTAAGGGTTCGAGTTGTGTTTTCTACGAGTCAAAAATCTATTTTTTGGGTTAAAAAAACTCACATTTTTCAAAATGTATTATACCCCGACCCTGGAGATAGCTCAAATCTGAAAATATACATCTAAAACCTGTTGAGGTCATGTAGGAGTCAGTGTTTTTTCGGTGGGTTTTTCAGTTCGAGCAATTCACATTTTTTTTTGCCAAAAATGACTGTAGATCAATTCGAGTTTTAGAACTCAATGATTTGAGTTTTTTACATTCAAGTTTTTCATTAAATAAGAAACCATTGGAATTGTGAGATCATTTAATTTATTGGAGGTTTAAAAAAGCTCTAAAATTCGACCTTTGATAAATAACCCCCTAAGGCTACTAAAAAAATTCCCTCCCCTTTAAACAAAACAGGATTGGCCAACCACCTCAAATTCCCATTTAAAGGGGAGGGGCATTGAGCATTTTTAGTAGCTTAATGCACATAAGACGGAATGCAATTTAAAAATTAAAATCGATGTTTAAAATGGGATTTTTGCAAATGTAGTGCTGATCGCAATGTAAAATCATTCACTGGTGAATATTACATCTCTAAACAAATGATAGCATTTACACCTGCTCTGGAATTTTGTTAAATATTTAGTTGCAAAATACGCTTTGCGATTGTGAAAGTTTATTACATACAACTCGGTGAGGTCTGTAATCAGTCAAAACGCATGCAAACATGGTATCTAATGTTCACTATAGTTTTGGAGAAACATATTAGATTCCCCCAATAATGTCTTAATAAATGTCCTTCATGGTGGGTGCAGAGGACCTCTTTTTATATATATATATTGTATGTATAGAGGTATGGAATCCTGTTATCCAGGATTCCATACCTCCACTCCATTTTATCCAAATAATCCAACATTTTAAAAAATTATTTCCTTTTTCTCTCTAATAATAAAACAATATCTTGTACTTGACCTAAACTAAGATATAGTTAATCCTTATTGGAAGCAAAACCATCCTATTGGGTTTATTTAATATTTACATGATTTTCTAGTAGACACAATATGAAGATCCAAATTACAGAAAGATCCACTATCTATATAAATATGTATACTATATATATATATATATATATATATATATATATATATATATATATATATATATATATATATATATATATATACACACACAAAATGAGAGAGATAGATGGTTAATAGGGGCAAAAGTATAAAAACAAAACAAAATCAGAATTTATACACATTTTATATATAATGTATATCCCTGTCGCCTCCCGCGGTGCTTTACAAAGTAATGGGGTGCAAGCATAAGAACATTTCAAACACATACAGACAGGAACAGCTGCATCTCACTGAACCACACAAACATTATTATGAGACAAAAGGAGAGAGATCCTTGCTCGCAAGACCTTACAATTTAAAAGATTGGAGAGAAAACATCATGGTAATAATAATTATACCCCAAACAAACTGTAGAAAGACTTAATAATAAATTGCAGCTATACAATTGTATCTCTTCTCCTCTTAGCTTATGATGGCAGCATAATAAAAATAAGCAAGACTTCTTCCTTTTGATATAAGTAAGTGTCATTAGTGATGTGTGGATCAGAAATTGTGCCCCTGTCCTTTCCTAAAAGCTGCACCTGCACAATTCTGAATTCTTCCATTCTACCTGTAACCTCAAGTTGTTGGTGACTTTACAGAGAGGGAGTAGCAGTGCTAATATCACAGTTATTGGGGGGGGGGGTCCCAAAATAAAGGCCAAGGTGCAAAAAAAGGTGACAAGTCTGTCAATACAGAGCATGGATGTGCCACCCACCAAAGCTACACGAGCAATACCCTTTTGTGACCCAAATCTTTCTAACCTTCTGAGTTTTAAATGCTTCTGTGCATTACTATCCCTCAAGTAAAGTTCCTATCTGAATAAACAGAAACATCTGTGTGACCTGCCCTATAATATTAAAGTATTGCAGTACCTCAACTTCCAGTAAAAGCTTATATTAAATACCATTGAGTAGACAAAATGCATAGTCACAGTACTCCTTCACTCCACTGCGGAACGTGCCACATGTATATAGAAGAACCGACATAACTTTACTAATGAATAAATCTACTAAAAAGAGAAAGGGAAAGATTCTTTAGTCTACATTCAGCTTTGAGCATTCAGTCTGGTCTGCAACTTTGTATAATATGGTCCCTTCACCAACTGCATACAGCCCTATAGAAACCGAGCAATGGCTATTTATCTGGAATGTCTTTTTGTTGAAAGGAAAGATAAGGACACAGAATGCTGTCTTTTACGGCTATGGCACAAGGGGCTTTGAATTGCTGCAACTGTGGTGCTGATCAGATTGCCTCTACTCACTACTAATTGCTTCCTTTTAACATGAATTGGAAGAGTCATGGTCACACGGCAACCACTCTTTCCACTGAAAAAGAATAGATATGTGCACATGTTCCATGTTGGACTGGAGGTGTGTGGGACCACCAGGGCTGCCACATCAGGGGCCTGTACCCCCTAGCCCCCCTCCACTACAACTATGGGGGGATAGAGTGGCTATGCTAGCCATGGGGAGCAGGTCTGGGCTGGTGGGGCCCACTGGGTTTTTTCCTAGTGTCCCACTGGCCCAGCCCCACCCTGGCCATAGACCATAGCAACACAATTATACTGGGTTGATCCAGAAGTAAATGATTGTGATTTAAAGATACAGTTAAGTGGGCCAAATGAAACCAGTGAACACTGATCTGACTAGATGATCATTGTTTTCGGTGAGCTCCTTCCACTCAAGTCCCACACTTCTTATTGTCCTGGGTCTGAAGAACAACTCTCTGAAGCTGCTCGATTAAAGGGGTTGTTCACCTTTGAGTTAACTTTTAGTATGAGAGTGATATTCTGAGACAATTTATAATTGGTTTTTTTTTGTGGTTTTTGAGTTTTAAAACTTTCTTTTTAGTAGTTCTCCAGTTTAAAATTTCAGCAAAATCTGATTGCTATGGTCTTAATTACCCTAACAACCATGCATTGATTTGAATAGGACAATGGGATATGGATAGGAGAGGCCTGAATAAAAAGACGAGTAATAAAAAGTTGCAACAACTATACATTTGAAGTTTTACAAAGCATTTGTTTTTAGACGGGATCAGTGACAACCATTTGAAAGCTGGAAGGATTCAGAAGAAGAAGGCAAATAATTAAAAACAATATAAAAAAAAATAAATAATGAAGACCAATTGAAAAGTTTCTTAAAATTGGCCATTAGGGATGGGCGAATTTTTTTCCCTGTTCCGCTGCGAAAAGACAAAAAAAAATGACGTGCGTCAAAAAAAAATGCTGTTTGTCAAAAAATTTGGACGGTCATAGACTTTAATGGTCGTCAGCGTCATTTCAATGGCGGCAAGTTTTTGGCAAAACGAAACGGGTCAAATTCGCCCAAGCCTATTGGCCATCCTATAACATAAAAAAGTTAACTTAAAGGTGAAGAAACCTTAAACATATGTGCTAAATTGCTCCAGTGCAATTATCCATAGAACACAGGCATTGCACTCCACTAGTATGAAAACTACTTTTTTGAAATCCAGCCTTATCAAAACATGTCTTTTGTGTTCCAATGAGCCTTTTTTCATTTCAATCCAGAATACCTGCTGCATCGAATGTGTTATGCCTTGACGAGAAGAGTTTACTTTGCTATATTTGTAAAAAAAAAAAAAAAAACTCTCGGCAGTTACCACTCGCAGAACTGGAAAACAGCAACTGCTTGCTTAGATATGAGTAATAACCCAAAATGTCACCGTGACATTGTCCAGTGTTTAGAACATTCATTGCTCTGTGATGTTCGAGTGCTTAGAATGTTCAGGCTGGGGGAAAAAAACAAGGACCCCAAGTAATTCAGCTCTGTTAAATATTCAGTGAGTTGTTTAGCGACTGTAGGTTTTAGCACACAGTACAAAGGCATTATTTTCCAAAGGAAATGGTCCCAAAAGGCAGAAGACATAGGAAAGCATGATATTAATAATAAACAGAACATGTTCGTGCAAACTCTTTTGGTGAATCGTAAAACTGCACATTCTGTATTCATTAAAGTTTCATGGACTTGCAGAAGGGACTGCGGCAGCACTAAGCAAGTAACAATGATGTCCATCAAGTAGAGCACTCACTACTCAGAGTATACCCAAGGTTTTACTTAGATAGGCAACATCCATATTTAATGGATTAATAAGTCTGCTCTGAGTTTATTAGAAGAGTGAGCTTTATAGAGCAAAACAAATGTCATTCTCACTTACCAGCGCAGAAATGTTGAACTGTCTGGGACACGACAGAATTAATTTGCAAGTAGGTAAATAATAATGAGCATTGACATTTACAGATAAGGGAAAATCAATTTATGATTCGCCATTACTGAATGCCAAACAGTACACAATAACGGTTTTAGCCTGAGCAGAGTCGCTTTAGAGAGACTCTGCGATGCAACGTATCCGACATATATTAAATTAAAATACATTCCCATCCTCTTTAGTCTCCTAAGAAGGGAATCAATAATGAATCAATTTAAGTTTTCCTCGCGCTTTGCTGAAATTATTTAAATGAGCCCACAAGAGAAGCTGGGAATTTTTCTTTGGTTTTTGCTATCAATTATTTCATGATGCCGGGATGGGATTCAATGATATTTCTGCTGTCCGCGCATTTGTGTCAGGGAGAGAAATACAGTAGATTGTCAAGACAATTGGAAAATGTTTCAACCAACTGAACATTTGTACTCAGAAGCTACAAAAATAAGAAGAATCTCTCTGTCTGTCAACCTTGATTTTAAAACACTCCTTTGAACTCCAGGTAAATATCTGAAAGCATTCCGGATGTAATTGAGCACTGCAATGCTGAGGCATTAATATTTATACACAAGCTCTTTTTAAACCTCACACAAACCATAGGCATAAGCATAACAACAAGTTTAAACTTCTTTGTAATGGAAAAAAACAGGATAAAAGAAGTTAATTAAGCAATATTCACCAGGTGTTGGGCAATTGCATGCAGATAATTATATCCTCTTCCTATTCCCAAACACAGATGAGTTTCTTAGAAAAGCTGTACATGGTAAAATCTATCCTTTTCTTTCATCATAATTCATTCCCATTATGCTGTACATTTTTTAGTGGGTTTCTATTACCAGGCAGACCCCTTGGGCGAGATATATTATTAATTGAATGCTCCCTGCCCTTCACCATAGAAACAAGTGATGTTTCATAAGTAAGAATTTTGACCTGTGGTCTCAACGTTTTCGGTTTTGTTGCATTAAGTACTGTGTTTTTTTTTCTTTTACAAATGCAAAACATGTATTAAATTCATGAATAAATTGCTTTAATATATATATATATATATATATATATATATATATATATATATATATATATATATATATATATATATATATATATATATATATATATATATATATATATATATGAAGCAGGGGGGCCCAGGGAACAGGGAGGCCCAGACTGTGGGGTTTTCTTCTTTTATAGTTAATAGAAAAAAACTCCAACCAAGCTGCTCTCTCTTACCGACGAGGAAGGGTGAAGCAAGTTGGAGTGGGAGTAGGCGGAGTCTGGGCGGGACATCTTGGGGTGGAGGAGGGACATGGTTGGGGTGGATGTGGGACATGGGCGAGGCAGATGTGGCCCGGGAAGTGGGCGGGAGGGTGGGGATCGGAGTGTGCAAAGCCCCTCTGAAGATTTTCTTGCAGGATAGTCCGATGCACTCTAGTTACGCCACTGTAGATATGTAACACTATTTTGGGCTATATTAGACCAACAGGGTTAATGTCCAGTTATGTCTATAGAACATGTGTTAAATTTAACAGGCAGGACAGTGGAAGAGATGAAGATATGGTATAGAGCAACTACAACTCACATAGCCTACTGTGCATAGGAAGGTAAAAGAAAGCATGCCAGGAGGTTCTTGCAGTAAAACAGCTGTTTGTTGAAAGTGTTTTGATATCTGCTGATCACCAGCTAAAGGTCTACTGGTAGATCCCGATCTACCTTTTGGGCATCCCTGGTCTAGGGAAGCTACTCCCTGCTAAAATCCTTGATGAAGGACAAAGCTGCTCATGCTGTATAACCTACCTACGTTACTCTTCGAGAGAGTACAATCAAAGGTAGTATCCTATCTCTAACTGACCTCATTCACGGGGTCCCTGCTCTCCGACGTATCTCTAGAGGTACTGGTTCCTCTAGGGCAATATTGGCTTTACGGGGCCTTGGTGTTCCCAGGCTCAGTGGGAACATCCAGATGGGTCAACAACCAGAAGCCAAAGAGGTAGATCCACCCTAACCAAGCACTATATTAAAGTGTGGTAGGAAATGGTCATGAAGCCTCTTGGCCAATAACTGGGATATGTACAGTAAATTACAACTAGACACACAGGCTTCGGGCCAGCAACAATGGAGATGTGGAAAGGTATAGATTTAAAACCATATAGGCATATTACCCCTATGGGGCCCTACATACAATATATATGTTTTAGGGGTTTTAATTAGTGGGGGATTATATTCTCCTTTAAGGGGGTTAATTAACCCTCGATATTCGACCAATAGTAAATGTGCCCCCAAGTGTTTACTCAGTCACTTTCCCTGTATAGTTGAACACTTAAGTGGTCCAGGCAGCAATATCTCCCTTTCTGGGTCCATTGTAATTTGATGTAGGTTATTGTTGCCCAGTAGGGGACAGTGTTAAAGAAAGAGCACACATGCTCAGGGTCTTTCCTGGCACCTCACCTTTCTGGGAGGTTGATACAGGCCCAGGGCTCCAGTTGTTTAAGTTTTAGATTAGCTAGTGATAGCCAGATTGCTATAGTTGCTCTAGGAGCGAGAGGAAAGCTCAGAGAAGGTAGTGAGCAGTCTTTAACTCCAACAAACAGTGGGATTAGGACCCTGTAATTTGTGAACACTAGTGCAGGGATTTCAGTGGGTAAGTTAAGGTCTAGGTAGGATGCCAAGATACAATGCACAATGTACAATGTACTAAAGCACAGTGCTCTACTCTCAGGGGGGGAGTTGCCTCGGGAGTACAGTAACTTATACTTTGTCTACTTTACCTCTGGGAGGGATCTGTCACTAATGCATTTGAATTTGGCTCAAACAAAGCAACTGTAAAACATTTCCTTGTTAATAAACCAGTTATTTTGATGCATGAAACCTGTCCACACACTTTAATAAACATGGCTTAAGCACACTCAAGGGTGGGGTACATATACACAGTCATGTGAAAAAGTTTGGGAACCCCTCTTAAAGGACCAGTAACATCAAAAAATTGAATTGTTTTAAAGTAATAAAAATATAATGCAGTGTTGCCCTGCACTAGTAAAACTGCTGTGTTTGCTGCAGAAACACTACTATTGTTTATATAAATAAGCTGCTGTGTAGCAATGGGGGCAGCTATTCAAAGGAGAAAAGGCTCAAGTTACACAGCAGATAACAGATAAGCTAATGCTATCTGTTATCCATTATTTATCCTGTGCCATATAGCCGTTTTTCAATTTCCGCCATTGCTACTCAGCAGCTTGTTTTTATGAACTATATTAGTGTTTCTGAAGCAAACACATCAGTTTTACCAGTGCACGGCAACACTACATGATATTTTCATTACTTTAAAACACTTTCAGTTTTTGGTGTTACTGTTCCTTTAATTCTTTGGAGTTTTGTTTATCATTGGCTGAGCTTTCAAAGTAGCAACTACCTTTTAATATATAACATGCCTTATGGAAACAGTAGTATTTCAGCAGTGGCATAAAGTTTATTGGATTAACAGAAACTATGCAATATGCATCATAACAAAATTAGACAGGTGCATAAATGTGGGCACCCCAACAGGGATATTACATCAATACTTAGTTGAGCCTCCTTTTGCAAATGTAACTGCCTCTAGACGCCTCCAATAGCCTTTGATGAGTGTCTGGATTGTGGATGGTGGTATTTTTGACCATTTGTCCATACAAAATCTCTCCAGTTCAGTTACATTTGATGGCTGCCGAGCATGGACAGTCTGTTTCAAATCATCCCATAGATTTTCGATGATATTCAAGTCAGGGGACTGTGACAGCCATTCCAGAATATTGTACTTCTCCATCTTCATAAATGCCTTTGTAGATTTTGAAGTGTGTTTAGGGTCATTGACTTGTTGGAATATCCAACCCCTGCGTAACTTCAACTTTGTGACTGATGCTTGAACCTTACCCTGAAAAATTTGTTGATATTGGTTTGAATTCATCTGACCCTTGACTTTATCAAGGGCCCCAGTCCCTGAACTAGCCACACAGCCCCACAGCATGATGGAACCTCCACCAAATTTGACAGTAGGTAACAGGTGTTTTTCTTGGAATGTGGTGTTCTTCTTCCACATGCAAAATGATTTTTTGTTATGACCAAATTTTTGTCTCATCAGTCCAAAGCACTTTGTTCCAAATGACTGTGGCTTGTCTAAATGAGCTTTTGCATACAACAAGCGACTCTGTGACGTGAGTGCAGAAAAGGCTTCACTTGTTCAAATTGTGCTGAATTGTAGAACGATGTACAGATACACCATCTGCAGCAAGATGTTCTTGCAGGTCTTTGGGTTGTCTGTAACCATTCTCACATCCTCCGCATATGCCGCTCCTGTATTTTTCTTGGCCTGCCAAATAGTTAACTTACCTTCCAACCTGGGACCCGCAAAACCAGAAGTGAAACAAAAGCGAAATCACACTGCAGCCTAATCAGAGGGTAGGGAAAGAATTTTGGCCACAACTTTGGGGGACGGCGGTAGGGACCAGTCCCACACCTTAGCTGGGTACCCAGATGGGTTTTTTTTTTTAAAGAAAAAAAAGAAAGATGGGGAGCTCCATTGACAATTTCTGCAATGTGGAGCTGGCACTGGGCTGTTGCATTTTTGGGTTGGTTCGGTAAGTTCTGCACATTGCACATTTTCTCTATGGGTTAGTTCTACCAAGCCATACTGATACAATATGTAGAAGTTCTAACATTGTCAGCATTAGAGAAGAGACAGGATCCCAGATTCCATTACTGAAAGCTTAATAATACTAGCTAATGGCTGAAAGATTAATTCTACTCATTACTTATTACCCATCCCTTCTCTGACACTGATTATTACTTTACTGCAGCATGACCAGACAGCTCATTTAGACAACTGTCTGTTTGCATCTGGCGCTACATACAATGATAATTTGATAAACTGGAGCCCAATAATGGAGGAAAGAAAATTGTCCGTCAAAAGAGAACAGTATTGCAATTCTGTGCAGATAATTACATAGCAAATTCAGCATTCATTGTGCAAGCATGGGACCCATTATCCAGAATGCTTGGGTTCTGTGATTTTCCAGGATAAGGATTTATTTCCATAGCTTAGATCTCCATACCTTAAGTCTACTAAACATTTAAACATTAAATAAATCCAATATTATTGTTTTGCCACCAATATGGATTTAGTTAACATCAAGATATTACCCATTTTGTACAGTACAGTCAACAAAGTGCAATTTCTAGTACAATTGCCATTTTTTTCCCCCAATGCAGTAGAGTTTTTTTTTCCGGAATTCTAGTAGCATTGCGCTGCAAATCTGTCAAGCAGAATTTCCAATGGTTTATGTTTGCATTTGATTCTTTAGGCACAAGTGTGCTGCACCCATTGACGATAGGCACAAAGGGAACCTTGGAGCTACTGTCTGGTTAGTAGGTGGAAGTACCTTCAAGGTTCCACTGAAGTGCTCGGTTTAGAGCAGAAGGCAGGGGGCATTGAGCACAACTATAAGGAAGTGCAAGAAGTGTATTTTGACACAAGTACCTTTAATGAAAGGGGTGCAATGCAACTGACTCCAGGGACTGCAACGGCACTTGAGGTCATAAATGACTCATATTGTTTTATTATTACAGAAAAGGAAATCATTTTTAAAAATTATAATTATTTGCTTAAAAGGGAGTCTATGGAAAATTTCTTTCCTGTAATTTTTAGCTTTTAGGATATCAGGTTTCTGGATAAGAGTTTTAAGCGCTTACAAAAAAAAGTTATTATATTTATTTTTTTACCTTCTACATTGGATTTATTATACTGTTCTAGATTTTATTGAATATTTACATTTTTCCATTTTTTTACGGCTAGCATATTGTTGATTTTCTTTCAAGATTAAGATGAATTTTAATGCAAAGTCTCAGCTCATTAAGTAGGTCAATTCATATCATTTGATACCTGTAAACCCATTTTTCTCACTAAGCAAACAGGACACCACCATTCATTATTACTGCTGGAAAATTACACATAAATTGCAATGATTGTTGTGCAGCTAAAATTGATTTACGATAAAATGTCAAGACATGGTAAGATGTCCTTTTAAGAATCAAATATGTCGCCTTAGGAGTAATTGCTACAATAATACAATTTCGCTCTACATGTTTCTACAACCTAAAATGCTCAGACCCACAAACATGTAACTATTAATTACTGTATGTATTGAATCATGTGCAATCAATTGACTGCCTGTAGGCAAAATGCAATGCATAAAAAATTCATGTTCTGGTATGTGTGTGATTCCATGTCATACTGCTTTACTATTTACTACTTTTAGGGACCACTACAATTGTAACAGATCTAATGTCAAAACACAAAGGGCAAAATTTCTAAATTCAATATGTAAGAGGGAAAACAGTCAGCTTTTCTCCATCCTGTAGGCCCAAAGGAATCATCTAGAATCATCTCTGTAGCTGTATATACTAATGACGTTGTTTTTCCCTCTTAGATGTTGATTTCCAACATGTAAGAGGGTAAAACAACTGGAATAGGATTTAGGACTGCAGAGGAAATTTCAGATGATTCCTTTTCTTAAAAGTTTAGGAACAAGCGAAACATTGGCAATTTTCCACCATCAACTGGAATGAGGAACCTCTTTCATTACCAGCAAAGTCATCTTTCTCCATCCTGTAGGCCCAAGACTTTCTTAGAAGTCAAAGATGTTTTCCCACCAGTAACTTTATTGGCTTTATTCACCATATTTTGGTCAGAAAAAAAACAATTTAGAAGAGTAAATTTGGCCATATACCTAGTTGTCAGCTTTTTGGTTCTTGTGTAGGACCAAATCCCTGATCAATATATTATCAGCATAGGTCGGATTTGCAACCTTGAAAATCCCATTGAGTGAAGGCAGCACTTATTCCTCTCCCAATAAGTCAGCACAGCACACCACCATGTGATCTGAGTGGGTGTGAAATGATCAGATTTGGTCCACCTGGAGTTTTCTCCATGCATACAAGTCAAAGGCTAAATTGATCATTTTAAATGATTTTGACTTAAGCTGACCTTGCATGGAGAGAACCCCCAGGCTTAAATTGACATTTTTTAATGAGAATGAAGATGGTACCCCCCCCCCAGATTTCCACCATAATAGTGGGTAAACTCAAAATAGCATGAGCTGCAACATGTACCCAATTTACTGAAGCAAGCAGAAATGAATGCTCTGTCTTTGCAAGTAGTGTGCAAGTTGCTGACTAAGTCCATAGTCTTTGTGTGAACAGAACTTCCACCATGCTAGTGCTTGGGTCACCGTGAAAGGTCTGAACCGTGTTCACAATTTAGTAAAATTTCAAATTTTATGTTTTAGTGTGAAGTTAAAAACTCATTTATAAACTTAACCTTACAGTTTTAGGAAAACACTCATCTTTGAATAAAGCCATGTTATTTTTGGGTGACAATGTTAGGTAGCATTCTATAGGAACTCCTGGGTTATCACCCCATTATTACCTCCACAGTAAACAACATGCCAGGAAATAACCCGCTGTGACATTAGAACCATTATTTTTGAAGCTGCTGAATAAAAGGCAACAAGGGTTGATTTCTAATCTGTTACTCACAAGCCCTATGAGATAGAGGTAAATGCTCTAAGGGCAGATTTACTAAGGTGCGAAGTGGCTAACACGATACCGCGTTACCGACCGCAGGGACATCAACGATTTACTAACAGATGCTGGCGCCAATTCGCTAGCGAAAGAGACTGGCACTAGCGGTGATTCGCACTCTATTGCCAGGCGACTTTTCGATCTGTCGTTACTCCACAAATTCACTAAAATGCGGATTTTACTGAACGTTACCTCTTTCGCCAGAGTTGCCTTTGCCACCTCAGATCAGGCGAAGTGCTATAAAGCAGCTAGATCTTCCTCAATCTTTTGCCACATCATATCTTGTGAGCCGAAAATGCATCAAAAAACGTTGGCAACTTTTCCTTTTTTAGCGTGATTGCCTGCAAGAGTCCTCACTTTAAATTTTTTTGGGTAACCGGTTTTCCCCATACATTTTAAAATATATTGAACAATAATTTTACAGTGGGCACATGTGTAGGGCTTTATAATAATTCTATTGTCTTTATTAAGGTTCACTGGACATGTGTTTTAAAAAGTGGAATTTGTAAGTATTTGCACCAATATTTAACATAAAGACGTCAATACAACTTTAAATTTCCTGCCCTATGAAAATTGACCTGAGTGCAAGATCACTAGCGAATTTTTTCTAGGCAGGAATGAATGCTAGCTCATCTTCACTTTGAAATCCTCACACTGATGAAGTAACGCTAGTGAAAAGTCGCCAGCATTCGGTGCCCAGGACAAAACTCTGCTTATTAGTGAATTAGCGTAGTCTGAATGGATTTGCGCCTGACGAAGTTTTGGGTGCAAAACGGACGCTAGTCGGTTAGTAAATCTGCCCCTAAAAGTTCAGCTCTTGAGGTTCTAAGCGGGTAGACAAACCATAAAACAATCACAGCTCAGTCCTTTAAACATGTTGGAAATACAAGACTCACAGGAACCATTTATAAACATAACACAGCCTATAATTGAATTATTTCTATGAAAGGGTCCCAAGTATATACAGTACGTGTATATTAGTCTGTATTACAAAAATGATCTGTTGTATAGGAGCAGCTTTATCTATGCTATCATCTGCCTTTATATCTCTTCTTTGAGAACACGTCCATTTAAAAATGCCTACAATGCAGATGCCTTGAAAAGAGGCACTTAATATCTAATTTTACATTAATGCCCTTTATTGTAATAGAAGATGCATTTATGTATAGATGAGTGATACATTTCTAAACATTCCATTCTGCTTACATTAAGAGCAATTGTTGCACAGTACAATTTTTACGTCCTCGCAAGAGAGAAAAAGAACCATCTATAGATAATATTGTTATAATTATTGGAATATAAATTACTTTCTCCTCTCTGAACATAACATTATGTTCTCCGTGCATGTATATCTTAATGCAGGCAAAATGATCAGGGTTAAATTGAAAGGGCAATTTGTTTTAAAACCGAGAGAGCTCTTTATATTCAGTGATTATTTCTGCTGCTACATTTTGTGGCATCACTACCATCTACTGTTCTCTTACAATACTTGCAAGATGAGAATCAGTGTCCATTAACTGTACTGCCAGACAATTATTGGTCCCATTTACCAGTGCTGGGAGTGCTAGTTCTGGAGCAATAGTGAGTGCAAAATTGAATCCCCCTAGAGACCATACAGAAGCACTTGCCAAGCCAGCATTAGTAGGTACATGCTACGCTCTGAACATTGGTCAGATTAATTATCTAGAGTGAGATACAGAGTATATCAGACCCGAGGGAGCCCAGTTCTTTGCACCTTGTCCCACCATGATAAATGAGCCCTTGCATTTTTTTTTTCTACAAAAAGTTTTTGCACAACTCAAATTCGATAGTGTAATTGAAGCTATTTCTTTTGTTAGATGGCAAGCAAGAGTCTTTAATAAAGAATAATTTTATAACATATGTTTGATTCACACAATATTAGTATCCAGAATTCCTTGGAAAACTCTACAGCAATCTTTTTCATTTGACAAGGTTAATTTTCAATTCCTATAGCAACATACAACATATTTCTCAGCGCTTTACACAGAGGTTAATCATTCACATTGGCCCCTGTCCCAGTAGACGATACAATCCAATTTGACTGTCATGTTTACAAATGTAAATTATACAGGTTTGAGATCCATTATCTGGATTGCAGGAATGACATCTCCCATAGTCTATATTTTAATCAAATAATTCACATTTTTAAAAATTATTTCTTTTTTTTGTCTATAATTAGAAAATAGTGCCTTGTAGTTGATCCCAAAGACTCCATTTTATCCAAACAATCCAAAATTTTAAAAATTATTTGATTTGTCTCTGTAATATTAAACAGTACCTTGTACTTGATCCAGACTTAGATATACTTAAAGGGCATGTAAAGGCAAAAAAATAAAATCCCATTTTTACTTTCTTTAATGAAAACGAAACCTATCTCCAATATACTTTAATGAAAAAATGTGTACTGTTTTATAAGAAACCTGACTGTATGCAGTAAAATTCTCCCTTCATTTACTGCTGTGGATAGGAATTGTCAGACGGTCCCTAACTGCTGAGAAGGGAAACAATCATACTTATGAACAGCAGGGGGAGCCCCTCCTTACTTCCCAACCATGCAGAACTCAAGCAGCTTTATTTATGATGATCCCTAAGCAGCCCAGACCACACTGAGCATGTGCACAGTCTTAGTCTTGCAAAGATGTTTAACAAAGTTACAAGATGGTGACTCCCTGTAGCCAACTTTGAAAGTATAAATTATTTGTTTGATTAGGCTTGTGGTGCAGTAAGTTCATGTTTATATTTACTATACAAAATACAGCATTTCTAGCCTTATACTATTTTAGACATTACATACCCTTTAATGGTTATCTATCAAAGGACTTACATTTATCAATGAACTTACAACTCAAATGGATTATTATTTAAGAAAAAACTCTAATGGAAAAAACTTGATTCTGCGAGTTTGAGTTGTGAAACCCGAAAACTTGAATTCATAGAGTTTCCTGCTGGAAAAAAACTTGAATTGCTCAAATTTTTAGGCAAAACCCTCTGAAAAAACTTGAACATCATGAAGGCTATTAACATCTTCAAATGGTTCAAGGGACCTCTGCCATTGACTTCTACATGACCTCAACAGGTTTTAGAGGGTGTATTTTCGGATTTGAGCTATTTCCAGGACTGGAGTATTATAAATCTGGATACATTCAAGTTTTTCTTTTTTATGCAAAAATGTTTTTAAAAATGAGTTTAAACCAACAAAAATAACCTTGAAAACTTGAATTTTTATGGAAAACACAACTCGTACCTTAATTGGGTTTATTTAATGTTTACATGATTTTCTAGTAGACTTAAGATATGAAGAATCAAATTACAGAAAGATCCCTTATCCGGAAAACCTTGTACCTGTGTAAACTACATTAACATTGTTCCCTGGTCAGATTTGAACCCAAGAACTGTGAAGCAACTTGACAGGCCACTATGCTGTCCAAGCAGGTTTTCCATTGAATTTACTTTTCTATAGAAAAACATATTGGCATAGGTCATATTCGCTATAAAGAAGATGAAATTGTAACATTATACGGAATTGAGAAGCATTTTAATGCTCAAGGCTCACTTGTAACTAAACTCATATATTATGCAGCTCAGTCAGAAGCCCCAAAAACAATTCCTTTTGTATCTTTTTTTTTTTTGCCAAACTTTTTTATTTTGCACTACAGAAATGAAAGTAGCAATTTCTCTGGAGAACTAGCATTCCTATTCCTATTAGGTAGATTTGTGTTTGCATTCATCCTCTGCTGATCAATAGTATTGTGAGATTTATTTGAAGTCAGCAATTGTTTGGCTGCTAATCATGCCTTGCTGCTTGATGTCAAAGCCCAGTTATCTGATCCGCTGTATATTTCCCACAGCTAAATTCAGCTGTTCAGCAATTAATTGTGACACCATTTTAATGTCTGAATCTGTTGTTTATTTAATTTACTTTGGGTACAATACAGTGATTTTTTTTTTTTGCCAGTTAAGCAAAGCTGATTGTTGACTCTTTATTACCTAAAACAATGATATTATCAAGAGAAATAAATCACTTGTTTGACTGAAACAATAGTGGAAGCCCTATTTCCTATGAATCTCATCAGGGAAGTTGGCAGAGCTAGTTATGTAGTTGTTCAGATTGCAATGAACAGTGGAACAGGGCACTGCCAGGTCATTCACCTTCTACCCCTTGGAATAAAGTGGGAATCAATCTTAGTTTGGTCCAAACAGAACATCATTTGCACTTCTCTTCCTCTTAATGAGTAAATAGCTAATGTGATCAAGCGCATAACTGTATGTAATCCAGATGAGATGTGCTAATGTTAGCATGTAAAAGATGCTGGGTATATAGAAACAGAGTGAAGCAAACAAATATGTCAAAAGAATCATAAATGTCACTTGCACGCCCAATGCCAGAAATGACACTATCCCCAACATTTTCAGGGAAATTGCACCTAATTCGCATTGAAGAGCAAGCACAATTGCATCCATTTAAATGCTTCTGCTGCAATGGCGTCAGGAGAATTCCCCCCCCCCCAATGACTGCAATTATGCTGGAATCATGTTGGGAAGAACATGGTGCATTTAGCCCCGTAAGTAAATGACACCTCATAAATTCTAAGGTATCAAAGTAATATTTATATCTAACATAATATCACATAATACATTATTCATACTTAGGTCCCTTATTTGTTGATGTGTCCAGTACCTATCCCTGTTGTGCTTCCAGGTCATGCTGTACTCAGGTCACTTTAGAATGTTACATGGAGCTACAGAGAGCTTTGTGCCTATTTGGTGCCATAACTCAAAACCCCATCCCCAGCTCCAACAACAAATGGCAAGTAGGCAGAAGAGGTGCATGTAGTGATGGGCGAATAAATTCACCAGACATGAATTTGTGGTGAATTTTCATGTTTTGCCGAAAGCAAATTCCTTCCCAAACTGCGGCGGCAATTCACAGACAAAAAAAATGTATTTTCAGCACAGATTGCCCATCACTGGGAGCGTGTCTTGGGTGCAATTGGAGGAGCAATAAGATATGGAGTGATTAGCGGCCTATGCTGACCAAATGGCAGGGGTGACCAAGCAGACAGGGCAATGGGTCAAGTAATTTTGCCTTGGGTGCCAATATTACACGATGTCACAATGGTTTCCCAAAAGTCAGAACAGACGCCAAGGTTCCAGCCAGCTTTCGCTTCGGATGTCACCAGGTCTTAAAGTGAGAGAACTAAGGTGAGAGCTCTGGGAAGACAAAGGAACCATAGCATGCAACAGGAGGAATTGGGTTAGAGCAAAGTGTAGTCATAAAACAGGCTGGGGTCAAAACCAACCAGACACTGCAGTACGGAATCAGGAACCAGAAGCCTAGTCAAGGACATAGGCCGGAACAACAATCAGAAAACCCAGTACAAAGTCAGGATCCAGAAGAATAGTCAATAACAGGCTACGGTCATTACAGGCAGTGAATCAGCAGAGGTCAGAGACAGGCAAGGATCAAGAACAAGAAACCAGACAATAAGTGCACCCAAGAACCATCTCAGAATAGACTTTCATTGGGTGATGTAAATAGGAAGGTGGTGCCTCTTTGAAATTCGCACAAATCGTGATGACATCACGCTGGTGCACCAAATGAAAAGGACGCATGCACATAGATGCCAGCATCAAACCCATGAGCATCAAACCCGGAAGCAGTGCGCACCAGCCGTGCACAGGAGAGGAGAAAGCGGGCATCCCCACAGGTGAGATACCATTACACATGGCCTGGCTCTGGTGAATGCAATATTTAGTGTTAAGGCCAGATAAAAATGTACAGGGGAATTTTCATACAGTGTTTGCTATAACTTAAATTGCACCAAATAAAGACTTGAGGTAATTTAAAAAATGTCCCTGTATTTCACTAATTTATGTTTCACTGCTGGTTCTGTTGGTTGTGTTCTGAAGAGTAGTAATTGTATGTGAAGAAATGAAGAAATTATATATTTGCCACACAAGGGTATACCTGTAGAATACCCTGCTTAAATGAACGAGGTTATGGCTGAGAATCCAAGAGGATCTAAGGCCTTCATCATATAGGAATATTTAAAAGTAATTTGCAATTCTATAAAAAAAAAAACATTGTGATCACTTTGTATTATTACTTTACTTACTTACAATAGCTTTAAAAATAGAAAATGAAAATGATTATTACGTTCACATAAATGTAGAATACCAGCACTGTGTTGTGATTTTTTATGTTTAGGTCATGGAAGAGGTTTTAATTATGCTATGTTTTCATAGCACTTATTGTAATAACTTCAGTTATTCAAGTTTAAATGTAACTGGTGGAATTTTCCACAATTCTTATACACGGCAGATACTGTTTTAGGACTTTTGGTATTGTCTATGGCTTCTTGGTAAAGAACAATCGTATTATAAAGTCATGATTTATTTGTAGGCTTTATTTTCTAAAGCATCTGGTTTATTAGCCTTTAAATAAATTCCTGCTTAAAAAAAAAACCTTCAAAAACACATACTAGCTCTGAAAAAACACCCATTGACTTCAATGCGTTTCATCAAGGCAAATTTGCTCATTACTAATTAGCCCTAGTCCATACATACTTGTATTCTTAAGTTGGCCATACACGGGCAGATAAAGCTGCCGATATCGGACGTTTGGACCGATTTGACAGCTTATCTGCCCGTGTATGGGGGCTTCCGACGGGTCTTCCCGATCGATATCTGGCCACGATATAGATCGAGAAGGTTTGATTTTTACCCGACCGACCCGTTGGAGCCCCTTGGCGCATCGTAATCCGATTGTTCGACCATACGGCCGAACGTTCGGATTACCCACGATATAACCATGCCATCAGTGGCATATCGGGGAAAGGATGTGCGGGTTAATAGTCTGCGTTGAGCAAAAAGAATTAAGGTGGCAGTCACACTCCCTATTGAAGAACTGTTCTACGTACAAGTTCAATCCCCCTTCAAATGCCTAGTACTTACTATCAGTAAGAAATAAGTGGACCATAATTTTCATGGGTGGTTTTTAAATGCATATTAATAAAGGCAAAGTTTTAAATTCCAATCCGGGGGGGTTGCCTTTATTAGATGTTCTGCTCTCCTAATCCTATAGACACTTCTCACGGTGATAGCCTGAAAAACAAAATTCAAAGGAAAAGCAAAACGAGAAAGGCTCTGTATTATGATTTTTACAAATATATAGAGTTTTAGAGTTTTATTTCTTAGCAATAACACTGGCATCGAGGGTCAGTTTTAAGAGGCAGGCCAGAAAAGCCCTTTGCAGATATCATAGTTGAGAACTTTAGTTGCCCTTTTAATAATACATTCAATGTATCATCATTCCTTCCTTCCTGTTTCTAATTTTATCTGTGTTATCATGACAATCCTACGAACCTGTTTCAGGTTTCTACTGAATTGCAGTCCTTGAAATATATGGATTGTGGTGTGTAAAGGGTACTGAGAGCTCTTCTAATGCATAAAATAGGAAGGCAGCATTTGTGTTCCTTCCTTGTTCATTAGAGACATATACAAACCATTTGTTAATAGCATGCCTTATTCTCTGCTATTTTTAGTCCTGCTCTTTTCCAGCCAGCACTCAGTTTAGTTTTTGTATTCTTATTCCTTTATTCCAAGTAATCACGGCCATTTTTTGCTTAACATTTAATACATTCCTCTCTATGGAGCTGTATAAGATTCTTGAGCCTTATTTTCGTTTTTAAATATTTGATGATCCCATTGTAAATGTCATTAAATGCATTCCTTTTCATATCAAAGATAACTCCAACTGCTGCCAGACCATCAAGTAGAGGGTATTGTTAATTTAAGTCTAACCTTTCTTGAGCTCATTTGTGTGTTCAAGAAATACATCCAGTATTTGCCTGTCATATAAAGCTAAAAGTAAAATGTATGGTACTTATGTTATACTTGTGTCCAGTGTTGTATGTTCATTATTCTTCCTGTACAAACCTTTGTGAAATAATCAAATAGACTGCATTTTGCTATGAAAGAAGTACTTAAATCTTTGACAAATGTATTCCAATCTAACACAGGTACAAAATTCAATAATAGATTAATAACATGCACAATATATCATTATAAATGTCATTGATAGGGATAGCCAGTTACAACTGCTACTTAGTGATGCCTCCTGTGTCATACGAATCCTTTAAAAACTTCTGTCATACCCCCTATTTATAAGAATATAAGTATAAGACTATTAGAAATGACTGAAGGTCCATGACCATGTCCCAATTGCCATCTTGGAGTCAGGAAGGGATTTTCTGAGGCAAATTGGAGAGGCTTCAAATGGTTTTTTTGCCTTCCTATGGATCAACTAGCAGTCAGGTTATATATTTAGACTTAAAAGGTTGAACTTGAGTGTCTTTTTTTCAACCAAACTTAAGGTGGCCATAGATGCAAAGATCCGCTCGTTTGGCGATCTTGCCAAACGAGTGGATCTTTCCCCGATATGCCATTAACAGGCATGGCTATATCGGGGGTAATCTGATTGTTCGGCCGTATGGCCATGAGCTCCGGCGGGATCGGTCGGGTCAAAATCAAACCTGACCGATCGACCAAACGACCAATCTCCGCCGGGCGAAAGATGTTGGCACACGTCGGATCTGTGTGTCTATGGCCACCTTTACTATGTTACTATGTGATTTCTTACTGATTTCCCTATACATTAGGAGTATATTATCTCTGTATTAATTAAAATCAACCTTTATTTTTTTATTACTGACACAGAAAAAGATGAGAATACAATGCATAAAGATCTCGGCTCTCTCAACATTTCTTGTCATCTACATAATATCATCTGTGATGTACACTGGAAGGCAATTATAGCCAGCATGGAAGGAAAGATAACTTACAGTCTAAAGCTGGCCATAGATGTAAAGATTTTTAAAAGGGCCAATCGTTATCGTGAGACCACAATTATCTTGAAATGATCGTTTAAATGTACGATGTGTCCATCAACATCAAAGACCATTTCAGTTGATATTGCCAGCAAAACTGAAGAGTAGCTGCCTGTTTGTCCCTGCAAACATAGATAGATTGCACTGGGACTGATAAAGATTTTTTAACCTGGCCGATCAATTTTCTGACAGATGTCGGCCGAAAAATCATAAGATTGTTTCAATCCCACTAACCGCACGATAATTTTATGGATTGGTCGGACTGCACTGAAATAGGTCGTTTACCAAAGAAGAATCGTCACGTCTATGGGGACCTTTACAGCCAGAATAGAAAATAAAACTGCTTTGGAATAAAAAAAATATCTGTCCCCATAAAATAGAAATAGACAGGGCCAGTGAAAGAGAATTATTGGACCCCCGCAGTTGTTCCAGGTTTGCTTGTCTAGTCAATTTCTTCATTGCTGTATGATGAAGGTTGCTCAACTGCATAAATGTTGCACACTTTCTAGTTATAATTGACAGGCAACAGAAAAGAGAAGTACAACCAGAACAGAAGAGATAAGACACTGGAAAGATAGAAAAAATCCACCAAATACCATTTAAATTTTTGGGTAATGTAATCAAAGGAACAGAGCTTGCATCACGTCTAATTAACCCATAGCAGCCCATCAGTACACAGCATTTACTGGTCTGCTCTTTCAAAGCAAAGTTCTTATTGGTTGTTATGGGTTATTCGACTTGGAGAACCTAACTTGGATAATACTACCCCACGTTTCTTGGCTTTGTATTTCTCTTTACACTGTACTATACACAGTCTAGCAAGGAATATGTTTAGAAGGCTAGGATAATGGACAATAATGTAGGTGGGGTATAGAGTTACAAGCGTATCTTTATTATAGTTGTGTTTTATTAATCCATTTAATTCCTCTTTAGAAGGATTGGAAGAGACAGTGAAAGCGAGGGATTGCTCAGAATACAAATACATTTATATATCCATAGTTTGCATGTATCATAGTCTCCTTCCCTTTGGTGCTGTGAGCTTTTCTTTACATGTTTTTGGAAAAATATATAACTACACTTTACAAAATTGCTGAAGAAGTGTAAATCATTTATAAACTGAGAGTAATTGGTGCAGTTAACTTCACAGAAAGCCTGCAGGAATTGTAAGCATTTAAAACTTAAATAAGTCCACTTTAAAGTTCTTTCTTTGAGCCAGGTAATAAATATTTATTCATGAATGCAATGAGAAAATGCGATTATTCTTTTAGCTGAAGCAAAAGTAGCAACTCAATAAAGTGCATTTTAAAGATGTGACATATAAAAAAAACTTCTCTTTGGTATTTTAAAGTACCATTGCAAATATAACTGTATCCTGAAAATTCCTCTGTCAAACTGTTATTTAGCTAGTGTTTGTTTAAAATGACAATAAAATAACAATAAAATTTAATAATAAAATAGTACCTTGTACTTAATCCCAACTAACATATAATTAATCCTTATTGCAAGCAAAGCCAGCCTTTTGGGTTTATTTAATGTTTACATGATTTTATAGTAGATTCTGGATAACAAGTGCCATACCTGTAATGAAATTTTCCTAATTAATTGTTTAAGACATTATTCAGTCCTAGCCCTATACGGACTCCTTGTTAGCAACATTTTACACTTTATGGGAACCAAACTGTTGTCAAAAATACGACTGTACAAAATCACTCCACTGAACCCAGAGAATCCGTATTATTTAACATAAACTTGAATATACCTAATGACTTCACACATCTTTAATGTGAATATGTCAACAATGACTTCAGATGAAGAACACATCAGTGCTACACAACTTTCAGCAGTTAGGGATGTAGCGAACGTAGGAAAAAAAGTTCGCGAACATATTCGCGAACTTGCGTCAAAAATGCGAACGGTTCGCGAACGTCGCGAACCCCATAGACTTCAATGGGAAGGCGAATTTTAAAAGCTAGAAAAGACATTTCTGGCCAGAAAAATGATTTTAAAGTTGTTTAAAGGGTGCAACGACCTGGACAGTGGCATGCCAGAGGGGGATCAAGGGCAAAAATGTATCTGAAAAATACATTGTTGACACAGCGCTGCGTTTTGTGCTGTACAGGGCAGAAATCACACTACGTCACTCAGGTGATGTTTCTGGACACGGAATGTGAAAAAGCTCACACAGCTAGGTGGCGCTTGGTTAAAGACTGGGCAAACAATGCCTGCAAGGGCAACGTATACAATAGTGGATACGGAATATATTATTGCTGCTGTAAAAACATCACTCAGGTGATGTTTACGAACACGGAATTATTATTGTTATTTAGACAGAATGTGAAAAAGCTCACACAGCTAGGTGGCACTTGCATACCTCCCAACTGTCCCTCTTTTGACCACTCAACCCCCTGTCCCTCTTTTGTACTGGAAAGTCCCTCTTTTCTCTGCACTGAACAGCCAGAAAAAAAACAGTTTCTAACTTAATTAGCTTTTGGCAGAGAGCTCAGAACAGCTAACAGGTGCAAACAAGATACTTTGTAACAATTTTGACTCTGGTTGGTGCTGGTGGTGGTGAACTACTAGGAGGAGCAGCACACCAGTCCCTCTTTTCTCTGAACTGAACAGCCAGAAAAAAAACAGTTTCTAACTTAATTAGCTTTTGGCAGAGAGCTCAGAACAGCTAACAGGTGCAAATAAGATACTTTGTAACAATTTTGACTCTGGTTGGTGCTGGTGGTGGTGAACTACTAGGAGGAGCAGCACACCAGTCCCTCTTTTCTCTGAACTGAACAGCCAGAAAAAAAACAGTTTCTAACTTAATTAGCTTTTGGCAGAGAGCTCAGAACAGCTAACAGGTGCAAACAAGATACTTTGTAACAATTTTGACTCTGGTTGGTGCTGGTGGTGGTGAACTACTAGGAGGAGCAGCACACCAGTCCCTCTTTTCTCTGAACTGAACAGCCAGAAAAAAAACAGTTTCTAACTTAATTAGCTTTTGGCAGAGAGCTCAGAACAGCTAACAGGTGCAAATAAGATACTTTGTAACAATTTTGACTCTGGTTGGTGCTGGTGGTGGTGAACTACTAGGAGGAGCAGCACACCAGTCCCACTCCCCAACACAGCTAGACTAATAGCACTGGGCTCTTACAGTAGCAAAGTAAAAAAACAAAAAAGAAAATAAAAGCAGTCCTTACAAGGACTATTGGGTTACAGGCAGCAGTCAGCAGATGAGAGATCAGAAGCAGTGCCCACAGCAGCTACATACAGAGCACTGCAGTAGAAGGTAGATTACTAGCCAGCAAAGCTACCTAACCTAAAATGTCCCTCAAATCCCTGCAGAGTTCTGTTCCTACAATACAGAGCAGTATCAAGTAGATTACTAGCCAGCAAACTTACTATCAACTGTCCCTCAAATCACTAACAGCTCTCTCCCTACACTAGCTCTTCCAAGCACACACAGGCAGAATGAAAAAACGCTGCAGGGCTTCAGTTTATATATGGAAGGGGAGTGGTCCAGGGGGTGTGGGAGTGGTCCAGGAGGGAGAGCTTCCTGATTGGCTGCCATGTATCTGCTGGTTTGGCAGCCAAGCGCCAGCTAAGGCGAACCCAAATTGGCGAACGTCGCGCGACGTTCGCGTGACGTTCGCGAACATTCGGCGAGCGTGAACAGTCGATGTTCGCGTGAACAAGTTCACCGGCGAACAGTCCGCGACATCCCTATCAGCAATACAACTTCATTCCATTTCCCCACTGCCACTTTACTAGCCATATAGTACAGACCAATTCATGCAGGGCTATGGAGGAAATGTACTCCTATAAAATTGTGTACTTTTGTTGATTTTGTCAATATTTTTGGCATAAAAAATGGACTTCTTGTCATCTTCACATACATAGCTGAAAGGAGTTCACACCCTTAAAGGACTATGGGGCACATTTATCAAGGGTCGAATATCGAGGGTTAATAAACCCTCGAATTAGACCCTCGAATTTAAATCCAATTTAAAAAACAATTCGAACGATTTTAAGCGATCGATCAAAGGATTTTTCTTTGATCAAAAAAAGGTTAGGAAAGTGCTGGGGAAAGTCCCCATAGGCTAACATTGTACCTCGGTAGGTTTAAACTGCCGAAGTATGTAGTCAAAGTATTTTTTAAAGAGACAGTACTTCGACTATCGAATGGTCGAATAGTCAAACCATTTTTAGTTCGAATCGAAGACGAAGGTCGTAGTAGCCTATTCGATGGTCGAAGTACCCAAAAAAATACTTCGAAATTCAAAATCATTTGAAAAACCACAAGTAGGAAAAATCAGAAGGCTTGCCTTCTGCCAAAGAAGTCTTACCAGATAGAGAACTTGTGTTGTGTTTTGTCGGGGGGAAACAGTAATTTATGCAGTAAATATTGTAATCTCTTACTTACCCTCGAGTAAAGGGACATACACGGGCAGATTAAAGCTGCTGATATCGGTCCTTTAAACCGATTTGGCAGTATCTGCCCATGTGTGGGGGCTCCCGACAGGTCCTCCCACTCAATATCAGGCCAAGAATATCAGGCCAAACGTTCCGATTCACCCGATTTTGCCTAGCCAGTAGTGGGCATATCGGGTTAAGATCCACTCATTTAGCGACCTTAAGTGACTAATGAGAACAATATATGTGTTTGGTTTGAAAGATGGGTGTTCCTGCATAATCTTACTTAACCAACACAACAAACCCAGGAATCCCTGTGCCTGTTAATCCTGGAGAAAATAGCCTAATAATCTAGGCCTAAACACTGATGAGTTGATCAAACTGTCCTTTACGGATTATGAATTTGTAACTACTTTGGGAGTCACTTCTTATATCAGTGGAATTTCAGGTTATTACATGAGCCAGCAATATCTGATTGGTCTCAATTTTGTTTACTTGCCAATTAGAGGAGTGTTTACACAATATAGGAAGATTGTGTGTGTGTGTTTGTGCATAGTAGGAGGGCTCATGGTTCATCAACTATATGACTTTAAAAATATATAAAGCCTACTATGAAACATATGGGATAATATATTAAAAGGTGATCATGCCTGGGCTATTGAATCAGATCTCTGCAGTATAACAGATGGTTGCAGAGTTTCTTGCATATCCTGAGATACCCCTTTGGGATATTTCTGGTTACGTAAGAACCTCTCACTCTCCAAGTAAGGGATCTCATGAAATAATTCTTTATATTATACCTACAAATGATCTAACCTTTACTGCAGAAGAAATGAAAAGTATAATCTGTTAAACTCACAGACAATATGTGGCCGTTGAATATGTATGCAAAATATATGTGTAGAGAGAGAGAGAGAGAGAGAGAGAGAGAGAGAGAGAGAGAGAGAGAGAGAGAGAGAGAGAGAGAGAGAGAGAGAGAAAGTGTGTGGGAATGAAAAGAGAAATAGAGGAAGTGGGGCAGATGGATAAGAAAAAGCTGCATACTAAAGCCTGATCTGATTAACATGTCACTTGCTTTTGATCTTGCTCAAATCACTTATGTTCCAGAATTAGATAACACATGATGTATATGGCAGGGACTCAATCGTGCCTGTTCAGCACAGCAAAGAACTATAAAAGAATAAAGATAAGGTGCCTATTATATCTGACGCTGCACATATTCCTCCTCTGTGTGTTACAAAATGACCTCTCTGCGATTGCCAAGGCCTGCAATAATGCACTGCACTTGGATCAGGATACAAGATTAGTTTTATCTAACATACTTTAGGAGATTTGTCATGGAAATAAATACAATATGGAAATAGGCTTACATTTCCATAGAATGCTTGTAGCAGGCTACTGTTCATTTTATCGATTACATTTTTATTTTTTTAGCTATATCCAGCAGGGCCTAAAGCAATTGATGCCTATTGACACAGGGTGCAAAGTTAACCCTGAAGCTATCAGCTAGTCTCGAGGTTGCAGTAGCTCCTGGGTATCTCTGTGTCAAAAGGTGCAACTTCGCTCAATTTTGAATGGGAGGCAGGAAGGACTGAGGACCAAGTGTCACTATAAGGAAGGGCAATGAGTGACTTAGACATCACTTTTACACTTAAAGGAGAAGGAAAGCTACAGAGGTGTTTTATTGCCAATAGATTAGCTGCAATAGCACAAGCTAGAATGCTATATTTATTCTGTAGAATGTTTTACCATACCTGAGTAAAAAGCTCTAGAAACTCTCTGTTTGTTGAGGATAGGAGCTACAGTATTAACATGGTGTGACATCACTTCCTGCCTGAGTCTCTCCCTGCTCTGGGCTCAGATTACAGTAGAGATGGGAGGGGGCGGGGGAAGAGGAGCAAACTGAGCATGCTCTTGCCCAGGGCAATGAGGTTTAAGCTAAAGGGAGGAAGTCTTATACAGAAGCCCATGTGCACACAATAGAAGGAAAGAAATGCAGTGTTTCTTTTGACTGGGGACTCAGAGCAGCACTTCTTTGGGGGTTTACTGGTATATTTAGATGGACCTTTCTGATAAGGCTTACTTAGTTTTAACCTTTCCTTCTCCTTGAACACCATAAATGATGCCAGACAGACTTCTATGCAATTGCCTCTGATTTGCATTGAAATGTGTGTTCAGTTGCATTTATTTTGGCAAATCAGATGCAGCACAATTGCACCAACTGCATTGCCATCTTGCATCTGCAAAGCTGTTCAAGTAAAAAACATTGCATTGTAGAAAAAAACATGTACTTGTATGAGCCCATTGGATGCAAGAACCTTTTATAAATTAAGTTTTTCATGCAAATGATTGTGGGGAAATTTACATGAACACAACTGCGATTGTAGCTAACCCCTATAATTTCCAAAGGTACTGCCGTAAAAATAGGCTGGATATTTTTGGCATGTCTCTGTCTGCAGTCAACAGAAAAACGTTGGCACTGATGAATGGTGGGCCAATACACAAATGAGGAACCAGTTAATGAAGGTAATAGTCCCAATTCTAGCAATTCTAGTAATACAACTAATGATACATGGTTCATACATGTGGAAATTCAAAAGAGACTAGAACATGTTAAGATAAACAGATGGTATTCATCCCAGGGAACTTAGCGAGCTTAGCTCTATGATTGCCAAACCTGTTTACTTAATTTGTCAGTATTCTTTGAGGTCTGGCAAAGTGCCAAGAGACTGTTGAATTGCTAATGTGGTACCACTATTCAAAAAGGAATCCCGTTCTCAGCCTCAAAACTATAGGCCAGTTAGTCTGACGTCCGTGGTAAGAAAGCTTTTCGAAGGGTTAATAAAAGTTAGGATACTGAACTTCATAGCAAATTATAATACTATGAGTTTGTGCCAGTATGGTTTTATGCGTAATAGATCTTGCTTGACTAACTTAATTTCTTTTTATGAGAAGGTAAGTAGAGACCTCGATTCTGGGATGGCAGTGGATGTGATTTACTTAGACTTTGCTAAAGCATTTCATACAGTGCCACACAAAAGTTTACTGGTTAAATTAAGGAATGTTGGCCTGGAACATAGTATTTGTACCTGGATAGAGAACTGGCTAAAAGATAGACTACAAAGAGTGGTGGTAAATGGAACATTTTCTAATTGGACCAGTGTCGTTAGTGGAGTACCGCAGGGCTCTGTACTAGGTCCCTTGCTTTTCAACTTGTTTATTAATGACCTGGAGGTGGCCATTAAAAGTACTGTTTCTATTTTTGCACATGATACTAAATTGTGCAGAACTATAGGTTCCATGCAGGATGCTGCCACTTTGCAGAGTGATTTGTCTAAATTGGGAAACTGGGCAGCAAACTGGAAAATGAGGTTCAATGTTGATAGCAACGTAGGGGGTTCTTCACAGTCAGGACAGTGAGGTGGTGGAATGCACTGCTGGGTGATGTTGTGATGCTGATTCAGTTAATGCCTTTAAGAATGGCTTGGATGATTTCTTGGACAGACATAATATCAAAGGCTATTGTGATACTAAACTCTATAGTTAGGATAGATATGGGTATAAATCATTTATGTGAAAGTAGGGAGGGGTGTGTGTATGGATGCTGGGTTTTCATTGAGGGGTTGAACTTGACGGACTTTTTCTTTTTTCAACCCAATTTAACTACGGCATGTTACTTGATTTTCTATTAGAATAAATTGCAATGTTTTCCTCTTCCCTTAATTGTCATTGCATATGCAGATCTTGACCTTTATATGAGGTTATTCCATTTGATTTGATGCCTCATACACATCAAAGAATCCATTTGATGAGTAGTAATTTTTTTCTGTAAACATTTTCCTTAAAGCCAGGATTGTCCTTTATGAAAAACAAAGTGGTGAGATGCATATATTTATTAATAGTGAGATGTGCCTTAGGTATAATGTGTTTATCATGAGAAGCTAATCAATCATTTTACATTGTATTTTGGACTTGGGGTGGGAAAGGTCCTATCTATAGATGTTTGCAATTAATGCTTTAACGGGAAATACTGCAAAAAATCTCCTTTGACTATGAATAAGGCATTTTGCATCCAGTGTTCTTTTTTACTTTCTTTGCTTGTAGAACTACTTTTTGTTTGGAGTGTTTGGCAGAGTTTGGTTTCCATACTCAAAAAATTCAGACAGTAGTGAAAAGTAAATGGCAGCATAACATATTTTGTGCCTAGCAGGAAACTTACTAATTTGAGTAAGTGCCCTGTTAGGCATGAAACTTGTTAGGCTACCATGTCCTTATAACGATTTTTTAATTTTCAAGTTACTTTTTACTACTTTATGAATTTGTTGATGGTCCTCACACTTTAGTTGCTTATTGGTCATTACCGGTAACTCCCAGACTAGGGATCATGTAGTGAGACCATCTGTTACTCAGCCAGCAAGCCTTCCACTAATTGCACACTTTTTTTTGGATCTATTCTTCAAGATCCAGAGCAGAATTTACACACACCATTTATAATTTTTACAGTGTCCTCCATCCCACCCCTCATGAATACAGCACTTCTGAACACAAGCAGCACTGTATTCATGGGGGTAGCTGTAGGGCAGTGATCCCCAACCATGTTGCTCACCAACCCCTTGGATGTAGCTCTCCGTGTCCTCAAAGCAGGTGCTAATTTTTGAATTCCTGGCTTGAAAGCAAGTTTTAATTGCATAAAAACTAAGTATAGTGCCAAGTAGAGCTTCCTGTAAGCTGCCAGTCCACACAGGGACTACCAAATAGCCAATCACAGCCATTATTTGGCACCCAAGGGACTTTTTCATGCTTGTGTTGCTCCCCAACTCTTTTTACATTTGAATGTGGCTCACGGGTAAAAAAGGTTGGGGACCCCTGCTGTAGCGTATTGTGCTCCATTTAGGAGCATTGATACTTGAGACAAATATTTTGTGTGCAGAGAAAGGTGCCAAGAAGAAAACATGGCAGATTACACCCAATTTATTTGTTTTGTTCACCCTGATTTGCATATAGTAAATTACCTCTATGGTTCCTAAAGAGTTGGTATGTTTGTTTGTGAGCTCCGTGGTTTGAATGACATTGTTGTATGTGTACTGGTAACTATATTGTCTCTAACATTCCCATTTAAACAAGTACCCCTAAAAGCTACTGTGCATAATGTGCTGAAATCTCTGCTGCCCCATCTCAGGTTTATTTAGTTGTCTGTTTATTATATTGGAGTTTTGCAAGAAAACCTGATGCTGAACTGCAAGCCAAGGGGAGTTAATTTATAAAAGTGTACTGTTAAGCAAGGAGGGCTGTGCTGAATGGTACCTTATGGAAATCGTCTGTACAAATGTTGCCACTTACCCCCACTGTGCAGTGTTTACAGGGAAAAAGGCTGTTGTTAAATGCCTACAACTCCTTCTTGGGCCTCCTGAGACTGGAAGATGCTACACCTTTACTAAATATGAGAGCTAATCCAAAAAAGCCAACAAAAATAATTTTGAATTTAAAACACTTTAATAAAACCAGTTTGATTTTCAATTGCCAGTATTTACAACAATAATTAACTTAAATGTTATATCTTGTTTGAATGCTTCAGATTAAAGTGGACCTGTCACCCAGACACAAAAATCTTTATAATAAAAGTCCTTTTCAAATTAAACATTAAATCCAATTTCTATTTTTTATTAAAGCATTCATAGCTGTTGTAAGCTCATTTAAAAATCTCAGCTGTCAATCAAATATTGTCGCCACTCCTCTATGCCCGTGGCATAGAGGTGGGGCAGACAATTACTTTCACTTTCCATTCAGCACTTCCTAGATGTCACTGCTCTCCATATATTCCCCCTGTTCTTTTTACCATTTAATTGTGTAACCAGGGCATGGGGATGGACATCGGGTCCCCCATTCTGGTGCACAAACAAGATTCTGAGATGATGCAAGGCTTGTCTTAATAACAGTGTCCACAAAATGGCTGCTGCCTGTTTGCTATAATTTTGAAATCCCAGACTGAAGGAAGCAAGATTCAAATAATTGATATAGTGTAATTAAAGTTCATTTTGCTCCACTAATGTGATAAAATAGGATTTTGAATAATTTTTTTGGGTGACGGGTCCCCTTTAAGAGGTTTGTACATGGTAAAAAAAAAAGGGCAAAGAAGGTGACTAGAGAACTCCAAAAAAAAAATCAGTGGATTAGAATTAGAACAACACTGGCATGTTGGAAACATTCACCTTTAAAAAATAATTGTGAGTAGCAGAATTTAACTCTGGCATACTATGGAGACTTCTAGTTTCATATTTGATAAAAATGCCCCAAAGAAGCAATTAAAATACAACTGTAGACTCACAGGTCAACATTTTTTTTCATTTGCAGGGTTGCAGAGGAGATTGTCTTGATAGATTGACCGCAGTCAACTTTAGACTTTTTTAATAGAGGGGATGCAATCCAATGGGATTCAATCATGTTGTCTGAATATAGATTCTCTAGAGTCCAGGAGTAGTAGCAAGATAAAGTGAGCCTTATTACATATATACATTTAGACCCACAACTTCCCAATCTGTCCAACCCTTACTCTACCTTGCAGTATATTTTAGCATTTATCTATGGCAGGCAATTTACCCATACTTCAGAACAGCACACTGATAATTACAGTTATTAAGTACAGTCTTCCAGACCTTTAATTAAAACCATTAAATCCACTGTATTTTCTTAAGACTATTACTAATAACCCATTATAACTTTGTAGAATGTTAAAGCTTCCTTTAAATTACAAAGACTGGGATAACACTGACCCCTTAAGAATACAAAATTATGGTGCTGTCATATTTAAAACTTAATTTGAGGTTGTATCTCTGGGAGAGAACTCTATTGGGGAAATATAATAAAAATTTAAAAGTTGATAATGGAAGTAAATGTGAACTGCAAACTAATGTTCCTTTCTGCGTATGTAATATAGGTTTTCCAAGCTTGTAGCATCTCATTCTCTACTACAGGTATTGAACCTTTTATCCAGAATGTTCAGAACCTGAGGGATCTTTCCATAATGGGGATCTCCATATTTTAAGTCTACTAGAAATTCATTTAAACATCAATTAAATCTAATAGGCTTGTTTTGTCTCCAATATGAATTAATTATATCTTAGTACAAAACTAATATAAATAACTGTTTATAATTAAAAAGAAAAAGCAAATCGTTTTTTAAAATTTGAATAAAATAGAGTCTATGGAAGATGGCATTCTTGTAATTCTTGTTATGATTTTGCCACATTATAGATTGTGCCAGAGAGCAGTGTATGAAATAAAACATCTTGCTGATAAATTCATTAGTTGTGCACCCAAAACATACGCCACGTTTTTAAAAATCTCAGGTGCAATTAAAATGGTTTCATTTTTTTTTTTCATTTAAGACTTTTATATCATTCACATAGGTGCATCCTAGGAGAAATATCAAGTTTATATTCTGCAAACATATATTCATGTGATAACAAGAGTGTGTCCCCTGAATACAAAGAGTCCTTTGGATTATCCTTCACGCTTTCTTACACCGCTGCCTCCATACCTATGACTATATCTTAATGGTAATGGGAGAAATATCCAGGCTGGTAACGAGTGTTAATGTGGATTGAAAGCATTGTCCGGAGCATGAGATTGGTTGGCAGGATTTGTTCATGTTCCAGCTGTTCTAAGGCCTAGAAATATTCATACTGACGGAATTGTTTTTTTTTTTTTCTCTTTTGCTTTACTTCTATTAGGAGCATCACAATGATTCATTCCAATAGTCATGTTCAGAGTATCACAGCAGGACAAACTACATGCTCTATTGGTTTAGAGAGCATTACAAATATAAAGCTTGGATGAAATATAACACAGGGTGCACAGCAACACACAATTTAGTCTTTGACAGGCTATCGTGTGTAGCTGCTCAGCTCAAAGACAGAAAGCTAACATAAAGCCAAGCGATCAAGCTGTACCATGCCGGAGGGAGGGAAGGAATGGTGAAGGCACAGGACTTTTTCACTGGTAGACGAGTTCCACGATCTTGCACTTTCCTCTGATACCTCAAAATAAAACTTCCATATGGATAATGATGTAAACTAGAGTGCTCAGCCTACTGCCAGTGCGCATAATACAAGCATTATTGTAGCACATGACTGGCTGAGCCACCACCTTTAGCCTTTGAGATAAACTAGCAAAAAAATGCTTTGAAAATAGCAAGAATGTCGCTTTTTCTTTTCAGCATAAAATCCTGTAGATTGGTATGGCCTAATAACTATATTATTATTATTTATTATTAACATGTATTTATATAGTGCCAACATATTGCATAGCGCTGTAAAGTAAATGTGATTATACAACTAAATCACATGAATTATATACATAGAACATATGGAGTTACATACATCACAATCAGGTGAGGAAGGCCCTATGCAGAAAGAGCATACACTCGAAAGGGAAGGGAGTAATACACACGGTATGGTAGTGGGCAAGTTCGAATTAAGTGGGTGAGAAATGTGGTACTGTATGTGGTGTTGCATTTGGTAGTTAAGCAGAGTGAGGGTAGGCTTCTTGAAAGAAGTGCGTTTTAAGAGATTTCTTGAAAGCAGAAAGGTTGGGAGAAAGTCGGACAGACCGTGGGTGAGAGTTCCAGAGGAGGGATGCAGCCCTTGAAAAGTCTTGAACACAAGCATGTGAGGAGGTAATGAGAGAAGAGTTGAGTAGCACGTCAGAAGAGGAGCGTAGTAAGCTGTTGGGTGAGTATATAGAAATGAGTTCAGAGATGTAGGGTGGGCAGAGTTATGAAGTGCTTTGAATGTCAGGGTCATTAATTTGAATTTAATTCTGAGAGGTAGTGGAAGCCAGTGCAGGGATTGACAGAATGGCGAGGCAGAGGAGGAGCGGTTGCTGAGGTGTATGAGTTTTGCAGCAGTGTTCATTATGGACTGGAGAGGTGACAGTCTCTGGAGGGGAAGGCCAATTAAAAGAGAGTTACAGTAGTCTAGACGTGATATGACGAGAGGGTGAATAAGAATTTTGGCAGCAATTTTGACAGTGTTTAGTCCCTCCTTCCCTGCCAGGATTTAAATGATGCAGAAAGAGAAGAACTGTTAAGCAGCTGGATTTCAGCATAGAAAATGGCATTTATTCATACTTTTTGAAGAACCAGGTATGTGATGGGTATATTAGGGGTTCCTGTGTTATGTGGGCCTCTTTATCAAATTTCAGTTTAGAAGCTGGAGTTCTCCTTTAATGTTTATGTTATATAGTGGCAATATATTATGCAGTGCTGTGCAGTAAGAGGCCCATCCATTAAAATTTTAATTTTAGGGGTTTTTGAAACCTGCACAAATAATCTCATTTTCTGTAAAACCCTGAATGACTTGTCATTTATTAAAACTATCGCAATTTAAAAAGCACATGTGAAGTGAAAGCTGGGCAGTGTGCTAAAAAATATGAAAACCTCGAAAAATGCTAGTTTTCTGGACAATTACTAGCAAAACAAATTTCGAAACCCCCTAAAAGTCTGGCTAAAACAAGGTCCAATATTATCAGCTCAGCTCCCATTGACTTCTTTAGGACTGCTTTTACTTGACAAGGGTTTGTATTAGGGTATTTGTGGTTTTTACACTTTACACAAATCTTGAATTTCTAGGGGCAAATTTATCAAGGGTCCATTTCGAAATCATAAAACTCTCATAAACTCCCATGAACTCGCAACTCGACCAATCGAAATTTATGAAAAAATCTAATTTTTTAAACTTGAGGGAATAGGATCAAGCTGAAAACTCAAATCAAATTCGAATCGAATTCCATTCGAGTTTTTCCGATAAAAACTCAAATGTCAGGAAGGCTGCAAACTACTCAAAATTGATCCCAGGACGTCTCCCATTGACTAAAATAACAATTTGCAGAGTTTAGTTGGCGAATAGTCTAATTCAAGTTCTTTAAGGGCCAGAGTATGATAAATCTCAAAAATCAAATTAAAATTTTAAAAAATCTCAAATCGACTTGTAACAATTCCCTAGTCTAATTTGACTGTTTTGGCCATAAAAAAAATCGAAAATTCTCATTTTTAACTCGACCCTTGATAAATCTGCTCATTAGAGATTTAGAGAAATGAAAATAACTTTTTAGAGAAAAAAATTATATTCTTGAGAAAAATAGAAATTCAAATGTTAGTAAATAGGCCCCATAGTAAAGTGGGTTAGTTGAGTTTTATGAGAAGACAATTATCCTTTCAAGCATGTTTTTGCAATAAGTGAGGAAGCTCATAAGAACATGGTAAGAACATATAAAATCCACAAAGATATGGCCTTGATGGGAAACTCTAGATGCCATGGCTGTAAAGTAAACTCTTGCTCCTCCATGCTGAAAACCCAAGGATCTAGTAAAATCTTTTGTTTGGTCAGATTAATCAGAGGTCACATTGGGAGGCTTGACACTGGCTGGAAATGTTTCATTGTTCTCTATGGGCAACAGCGATAGAACTAACAGTTAAAGGGGACCCATCACCCAAAAAAATTATTCAAAATCCAATTTTATCACATTAGCCAAGCAAAATGAACTTTAATTACACAATATAAATTATTTGGATCTTGTTTACTTCAGTCTGGGAATTTATAATTATAGCAAGCAGGCAGAAGCCATTTTGTGGACACTGTTATTAAGACAAGCCTTGTATCATCTCAGAATCTTGTTTGTGCACCAGAATGGGGGACCTGATGTCCATCCCCATTCACTGGCTACACAATTAAATGAACAGAGAGGGGGAATGTGGGGAGAGCAGTGACATCTAGGAAGTGCTGAATGGAAAGTGAAAGTAGTTGTCTGCCCCGCCTCTATGCTTAAGGCATAGAGGAGGGGCAGACAATATTTGATTGACAGTTGAGATTTTTAAATGAGCTATGAATGTTTTAATAAAAAATAGAAATTAGATTTCATGTTTAATTTGAAAAGGACTTTTATTACACAGCTTTTTGTGTCTGGGTGACAGGTCCACTTTAAATGATGATCTCTCTTGCTAAAAGCACACAATGTTCATCAATGTCCAGGCACTCGATGTCCCACTATTCTTGTCCCTGACTTCACAACTATAATATTGGAAGGTTTATAAAAAATGTATTGCTGAATTGAAGCTGGAAGGCTCTTTTGTTGATTAATACTAATTAGAAATGACACTTTATTTGACATCTGCGGCGGTGAAAGGCCTTATGACAGTATCTCATGCCAGCTAATTACACGACATATCTGCAAATGTACCAAGCTATTTAGTCTAAGCTGCTGGAACATACAAGTCACTGTCACAGACTCCAGTTCCCGATGACTTTGATTTCAGGTGAAAAACCACAAAAAGAGATCCTGATGGTAGGCAAAGTCAGTAAAAAATAATGTCATACTGTATTAATATCACTATGAATTGAATTTGGAGTCATCTAAAGGAAATAGTACTAGAAAGACATAAGAAAAATATTTGCATTATATAGGCCTGGTGCAAACTTTGCCATTTTTATTACAAACCCCCCCACACATACACACACACACACACACACACACATACACACACACAATCACCTTGATATGACACAGTAAATATATGCAGCCAGGTGAACTATTGCTCCCATCATCCTTAAATAATTATTGCCTAGAACAGAATGCAGGGAGTTGAAAACAGTAGCTCGCTGATCCCAGTCCTCAATAATATTACCAGCGGTGATGTTCAACAAACAGAGGATTATTTTCAGTGTGATATCTGGCAAAAGTGGAGATAAAAGCAGCCTTGTCTCTTAACTGTGTTGGTTGGCAAGATAAACTGGAAGAAACAGATACCTACAACTACACTATTTTTACAAAACAAAAAAGAGTTATAGAGATTTATTTATCAATGCAGCAGGTCCCTTTAAAGCTCTTACTGCTCCGTTGATGAAAAGCAGCTAAGCATAAAAGACTCCAAATTCAGTGGATTCTTGGGGCTTTTGATGCATAATACCAGCTGAAGAGTTCATATTCTTGGCGGTTATGGTCATATAGGCAGCCCATGAAAATATTCAGTATTGCACTAAAGTCCAGTGCAATTTACTTGCTCCTATTTATGCCATCCGACACTTGTTTGAAATGTTCATCCAAATATCTGTCTGTAATAATTCAGGAGCAAAACAGCCTTTCTTGCATTTATCACACACAATATATAGGGGGTTATTTACTAAAATCCGAGTTTATCTCATTATTTAGATTAAAAAAACACCACCAAACTCTCATACATGATTTTACCTTATTATTATTATTATTATTATTATTATTATTATTATTATTATTATTATTATTATTATAACTTGATAAAATCAAGCAAAAACCCGAATCGTACAATTTTTTTCGGGGGTTTTTCCCGAACAGCCCAAATGTGTAGGATTTTCAGGCTAATCCAGCACAGACCACGGAAACCTCCAAATAGGATAGGGACCACTACCATTGATTTATACACAACATTGACAGGTCTTAGATGGCGGATTTGGGCTTTCTGCAGCATCTGACTTTAATAAATCTCAATAAATTTGAGTTTTCCCCCAAAAAGCCTCGACCAGATAAAATCAGAGTTTAGTAAATAACCAATATCAAATGGATGCAGGTGCTGCCAATTTAAATTGCTATTTCCTTCAGTGTCTCTCATTTATATTTGAACAACTAAACATTAACACCAATTGCATACAAATTTAAGATGTGGTTCGGGTGCAAATGCCGCTTACTTTATCTTGTATGCAATTTAAATAGCCCTGGTCAATCACTGATCTCCGTTGGTGGTTTGGGTGCTGTGCCCTGAATCCGTAGCTTGGGGAAAATACTTTGCATCAACATTCCATGTTGGAAGTGCACTCCAGGAACTCCTCAGAAGATAAAATAAGATAAGATAAAAGAAAAGCTTTATTTAACATCAAATAACCGAACACCTTACGCGTTAGGACGTGTGATTACATGTACACGAACGCGTAAGGAATGTTGATGTTTAGTAAATAACCCCCATAGTCTCATTTGCTACTTAACCAATAAACACAAATGTAACCTCAGCTGGTGTGCAGCAATTATTCTGTGTATTTATAGCAATTTCCTCGCTTATATTTTGAAAATGAAGTTGGACTTTCGCTGTTTCATTAAAAATAAGCTTGTTTCAATCAAAGCTTGCAGTGGCAAAAGTATAATTAAAAATGTATTGGGACTTCTATTACCAAGTGTGCATTTATTTCCTAATAATAATAATAATAATGTGGCTCAGTGTGGGCACCCAGAGCAAAGAGATGTTGCATTGTTATCTAAAATAGAGAGAGATAATTGATAAATTTATCGCGAAATTAACATTTAATATAAGCTTCCTCATGCTGAAATAAGAAACTTTCTAAATACAATCAATTAAGTATACTTAAGTGTTTATGATATAGGGATAAGCGAATATTTTTGCCTTGCTTCGCTGCGGAAATGACGCCCATGACACCATGCGTCAAAAAAATTTTGTCACACGTCAAAAACATTTTGACGCCCATAGACTTTAATGGGCGCTGGCGGCATTTCGCCAGTGGCGAATTTTTGGCAAAACTAAAAAGATCAAATTCGCCCCTCCCTATTCATGAAATAATCAAGTTTATCTTCACTATCCCTCTCATAGCATCTGTTTCTCTTCATTTTGTCTTTATGCAGAAGTTGGGTGTCAGGTATTCATTGACAGTTAGATCCAATATATCTTATAGGGGGGCTCCTTTTGCCTAAAAGATGTATTAGAGCTCATTCTATTAAAATCACCAGACATCATGTCTCTCTACATGCAGAATTTGTGCAAAAGGCAGGTATTTTGTTAGATTTTTGTACTGGAATCAGTTATTTGAGTCAGCTCTAATACATCTGCTAGGAAAGGAAGTCCCTCTATAAGATATATTGTATCATTCATCTGACACCCAACTGCTGCATGAAGACAGAATGAAAAGAAACAGATGCTGAGAGAAGGATAGTGAATATAAACGTAATTATTTCAGAAACAGTAAAGAATATTTAATTGATTGTATTTAGAAAGTTTCTTACTTCAGTATGAGGAAGCTTATATAAAATTTTCATTTAGCGATAGTTCCCCTTTAAATCCAATGTGAAGCCATTGCACTGGCAGTGGAAGCAATTGTCCTTTGCAGCCAAAGGAGCAGAAGCTGCACACATATATAAATTACCCCTGATGGTACAAGAATACATAGTTACATAGTTACATAGTTAAATTGGGTTGAAAAAAGACAAAGTCCATCAAGTTCAACCCCTCCAAATGAAAACCCAGCATCCCTACACACACCCCTCCCTACTTTTAATTAAAATTCTATATACCCATACCTATATTAACTATAGAGTTTAGTATCACAATAGCCTTTAATATTATGTCTGTCCAAAAAATCATCCAAGCCATTCTTAAAGGCATTAACTGAATCAGCCATCACAACATCACCCGGCAGTGCATTCCACAACCTCACTGTCCTGACTGTGAAGAACCCTCTACGTTGCTTCAAATGAAAGTTCTTTTCTTCTAGTCTAAAGGGGTGGCCTCTGGTACGGTGATCCACTTTATGGGTAAAAAGGTCCCCTGCCATTTGTCTATAATGTCCTCTAATGTACTTGTAAAGTGTAATCATGTCCCCTCGCAAGCGCCTTTTTTCCAGAGAAAACAACCCCAACCTTGACAGTCTACCCTCATAATTTAAGTCTTCCGTCCCTCTAACCAATTTAGTTGCACGTCTCTGCACTCTCTCCAGCTCATTTATATCCCTCTTAAGGACTGGAGTCCAAAACTGAACTGCATACTCCAGATGAGGCCTTACCAGGGACCTATAAAGAGGCATAATTATGTTTTCATCCCTTGAGTTAATGCCCTTTTTTATGCAAGACAGAACTTTATTTGCTTTAGTAGCCACAGAATGACACTGCCCAGAATTAGACAACGTGTTATCTACAAAGACCCCTAGATCCTTTTCATTTAAGGAAACTCCCAACACATTGCCATTTAGTGTATAACTTGCATTTATATTATTTTTGCCAAAGTGCATAACCTTGCATTTATCAACATTGAACCTCATTTTCCAGTTTGCTGCCCAGTTTTCCAGTTTAGACAGATCACTTTGCAAAGTGGCAGCATCCTGCATGGAACCTATAGTTCTGCACAATTTAGTATCATCTGCAAAAATAGAAACAGTACTTTCAATGCCCACCTCCAGGTCATTAATAAACAAGTTGAAAAGCAAGGGACCTAGTACAGAGCCCTGCGGTACTCCACTAACAACACTGGTCCAATTAGAAAATGTTCCATTTACCACCACTCTTTGTAGTCTATCTTTTAGCCAGTTCGCTATCCAGGTACAAATACTATGTTCCAGGCCAACATTCCTTAATTTAACCAGTAACCTTTTGTGTGGCACTGTATCAAATGCTTTAGCAAAGTCTAAGTAAATCACATCCACTGCCATCCCAGAATCGAGGTCTCTACTTACATTCTCGTAAAAAGAAATTAAGTTAGTCTGGCAAGATCTATTACGCATAAAACCATGCTGGCACAAACTCATAGTATTATGATTTGCTATGAAGTCCAGTATCTTATCCTTTATTAACCCTTCGAAAAGCTTTCCTAATACTGACGTCAGACTAACTGGCCTATAGTTTTGAGGCTGAGAACGGGATACGCTAAAATAATCCCAGCAACGTGTTTCCCGTGATGCCTCATCTGATTTTTTTTTTCAGAAAGGCTATCTTTAGGCAATGCATCTAATTGTGCTATTATAATTTTACACTGCATTTTTATTTTTTTATTTTTTATCTTACAACAGTACAAATGTTTGACTGCTACATTTGCTTTGCATGCTGAAATTGCAAGCTTCAAAAACGAATCGGAGAAAAAATATACAGTGATATTTTACTTTTAATTATGTCATGGCCGTGTTCATATTGCACAAGGCAACCGCTGATTTATTATATTCCTGCAGGTTTTTGTAATTTAAAAACTACAAATTAATAATACCCTGGCATGCAGTATTGTGTATTGTTTGATGATTTCAGACAGTTGCGAGCAATTACAATGTGTATATGGCGTATCTGGGTCACATTTAATATTGCTCTATGAGTGTTACACAATTCTTCTTCTTTGTTATAAAAAAATGGATATATTATATAGAGGCCATGATCTCCTGCAACCGTGTACATTTTTCTATTCAGTAAGAAAAAGATGGAAGCTCTGTTTACAGGGAGAGAATCACAATGTAGTGTTGTGGTTTGTAGGGACAATTAATGGCCATCGGGTATTCTTTAGTGTATGTATAGATGCAGCACGTGAACTGTAGTTATATATCATATTGAATAATATACAATAGTAACATTGAATTAAAGAAGGCTATTTGGCAGAGAAGCTCTGAACAGGGTACAATAATGTAGTTTGAAACCAGAAACAGAAATGAAAATATGAGCACAGAGTCTTGATTCATATCAAACAAGGCAATAGCACACATGGGATCCATTATCAAGAAAGCTCTGAATTACATAAAGGTCATCTCCCATAGATTGCATTTTATCCAAATAATCCAAAATGTTAAAGACTTTTTCTCTATAATGATAAAACCTTGTACTTAATCCAAGGCATAATTAATCCTTATTGGTGGTAGAACCAGCCTATTGGGTTTATTTAATGTTAAAATTATTTTCTAGTAGACCTAAGGTGTGAAGATCTAAATTACAGAAAGATCCATTATCTGGAAAATCCCAGGTCCCGAGCATTCTGGGTAACCGGTCCCATACCTGAATAAGTGCTCTCCAAAGACCTTTTGGGGCAAATTCATCAAGGGTCGAATATCGAGGGTTAATTAACCCTCGATATTCGACTGGGAATGAAAATCCTTCGACTTCGAATATCGAAGTCGAAGGATTTTGCACAAATACTGCGATCGTACGATCGAAGGAATGATCGTTCGGTTGAACGGTTAAATCCTTCGAATCGAACGATTCAAAGGATTTCAATCCAACGATCGAAGGATTATCCTTCGACCAAAAAAACTAAGCCAAGCCTATGGGGACCTTCCTCATAGGCTAACATTGGATTCGGTAGCTTTTAGGTGGCGAACTAGGGGGTCGAAGTTTTTTCTTAACAGTACTTCGACTATCGAATGGTCGAACGATTTTTAGTTCGAATCATTGGATTCGAAGTCGAAGGTCGAAGTAGCCCATTCGATGGTCGAAGTAACCAAAAAAACACTTCGAAATTCGAAGTTTTTTTTACTTCGGATCCTTCACTCGAAGTTAATGATTGTTGCTGAGGACCTTGCACTAGTTGGCTAGAAATCTTTCTGTTTACAACCAATGTCCAAACCCACTGCCCTTCTGTTTGACTTTAAAGGACCAGTAACATCAACATTTTTTTTAAAAAAAATTGTATACTACAAAAAAAAACACCAAGACTAACTAAACTTTAAAATCGCACAGCCTTTATTAAGAAATAACTCTCCTCTTTAGAAAAAGGGGACACGGAAACGATCCACTCGATTTCTCCTCCCTGGCTATCTCCTATAAGGAAGACTGGGAAGAGAAATCGAGTGCCGCACAATGGTTCGCCTTTTCTGAAGAGGAGGAGTTTCGGTAAGTTATTTCTTAATAAAGGCTGTGCGATTTTAAAGTTTAATTAGTCTTTATTATTATTTTTTATTATTAACATGTATTTATATAGCGCCAACATATTGCGTAGCACTGTAAAGTAAATGTGATTATACAACTACATCACATGAATTACATACATAGAACATATGGAGTAACAAACATCACAATCAATACAGGTAAAAAAGGTGAGGAAGGCCCTATGCATACAGTCTAAAGGGAAGGGAGTAATACACAAGGTGTGGGAGTGGGCAAGATCGAATTAAATGGGTGAGAAATATGGTATTGTATGCGGTGTTGCGTTTGGTAGTTAAGCAGAGTGAGGGTAGGCTTCTATAAAGAAGTGCGTTTTAAGAGATTTCTTGAAAGCAGAAAGGTTGGGAGAAAGTCGGACAGACCATGGGAGAGAGTTCCAGAGGAGGGGGGCAGCCCTTGCAAAGTCTTGAATGCGAGCATGTGAGGAGGTAATGAGAGAAGAGTTGAGTAGCAGGTCAGTAGAGGAGCGTAGTAAGCGATTGGGTGAGTATAAAGAGATGAGTTCAGAGATGTAGGGTGGGGCAGAGTTATGAAGTGCTTTGAAAGTCAGTGTCATTAATTTGAATTTGATTCTAAAAGGTAACGGAAGCCAGTGCAGGGATTGACAGAATGGCGAGGCAGAGGAGGAGCGGTTGCTGAGGTGTATGAGCCTCGCAGCAGTGTTCATTATGGACTGGAGAGGTGACAGTCTCTGGAGGGGGAGGTCAATTAAAAGAGAGTTACAGTAGTCTAGACGCGATATGATGAGAGAGTGAATAAGAATTTTGGGTGATAAATGATCGTATTTTGGATATGTTCCTTAGGTGGAAGTGACATGATTTAATAAGTGACTGGATATGAGGAGTGAATGACAGGGCAGAATCTAGAATAACCCGAAGGCACCGGGCCTGGGGAGAGGGGGTGATAGTGGAATTGTTAGCTATGATGGATACTTCTGGGATGTTACTGGTGTTATTTGGAGGAAAGAGAACCATTTCAGTTTTAGAGAGGTTTAATTTAAGGTAGCGTTGCGACATCCAGGTAGAGATAGCGGACAGGCAGGAGGAGACGCGAGTTAGGAGTTCTGGGTTGAGATCAGGAGATGAGAGATAGATCTGAGTATCGTCAGCATAGAGGTGGTAGTGGAAACCATATGAATTTATTAATTTGCCGAGGGAGGAAGTATAGAGGGAGAATAGTAATGGTCCCAGGACAGAGCCTTGGGGAACTCCAACAGAAAGAGGTAGGGGAGAAGATGATACTCCATTGTAGGAGACACTGAAGGAACGATTGGTGATGTAAGAAGAGAACCAGTACAGGGCTTTGTCACGAAGGCCAAGCGACTGGAGGGACTGGAGGAGGAGAGGGTGATCTACAGTGTCAAATGCGGCTGAGAGATCAAGTAGTATTAGTAATGAGAAATGATTGTTGGCTTTAGCGGTTAAAAGGTCATTAGTTAGTCGAGTCAGGGCAGTTTCTGTGGAGTGTTGTGGCTTAAAACCAGATTGTAGGGGGTCTTGTTGTTTTTTTTTCGTGGTATACTAACAAATTTTTTTAAAAAAATTTGGATGTTACTGGTCCTTTAAGTAGTGATGAGCGAGTTTTTTTTCACCGAGTTTTGCCATGAAAATTACACCCATAGATTACAATGGGTGAACAAAATTCAAAGTCAAAGACATTTTGTCACCCACAGTCTTCAAAGCAGTTGCTAATTTGGTACCCTATATAGCACTAAGTGTGGGGTGACCTACTCCTATAACAAAGACTACATAGAAAACATGAAAAAAGAGAACTACCATGGAGTCTTTTCACTGGAACAAGTTAGAATTAATTCTAGTTTGACGTCTATAGGGCCCAGTGGAGTCAAACCTGTCTTGACTTCCCTTATGAAGCCCTGGAAGGCACTGATTTTCCCCAGAAAAGGTAGAAGGCAGTTATATATTTAATTTAATAAAGAACAGAATTGTAACAGAATTTCAGAAGTGGTATCTTCCCAGGACAATGCAGAACAGTCTGAGGCAATCCAGTCCAGTAAATGGAGAAAAATATGTGAGAATGTAATGAATAAATGATAGCATAGTAATGATTTATCCAATGTTCTGCGTTGAACGTTGACATCTGTTGGGCTTATAATTTGCTTTAAATTGGCTATAAATTTATAGTATAGACATTTACAGCTGATAAAAGTCATTATGCAAAATATGTGTACCTGTGCCCAATTTATAACATATCGTATCAATGTCTTAAAAAAGGCTAGAACGTTTAGAACTTAAATGTGGCAAAACGAATCATTTTCTGTGTAAAGTTAGAGGGTATCAATGTTGAGAAAAAGGCAAGGACATATGGCCCCTGCTCAGTTCCCTGGTGATACTGGTAATAGCACAAAGCACTCCAAGTGCAACTGTTTCAACCTATTAAACATACAGAAAATGATGATGGATGGGGTAATTGGATTGTTGTTTGTGCTGCATAAATTGCAAATATGGTATTGAGATGTGACGACAGGTTGAATCCATGCTTGAATAAAAAAAAAAAACATTTCTGGGATATTTGTCTTTGGGTAGGTTGCACATCTGCACCATCCCTTAACCTTCCACATCAAAGTACTAGCTGGAGCCTCTCACCAAGTATCCTTTACCATGCAGGCACAAAAGTACTTATTATTATATATTCGCTGAGGCTGAAAACAGTGTATCATTCAGATTAGTGGCTGACCAATGGAATTTAGGTACCTACACACTGGGGCCAATTTGTCTTTTTCTATTACAGAAGCCAAATAACCTATATATTATTGGAGCATGGGAGTAAATCCCAGAGGAATGCATACCCAAGAAGGGGGGTTGAGGGAGCACTCCAAGGCTAAGTAAAATATACACGCACAATGGAAGTACAACTGATCTGGCTACAAGCAAACAAAAGAGAGAATATTTATCAATGCACACTCCCTGGTTCCCTGTTTCACTAGTAATGTAAGCATATTTTTTTTCATAGTGTGCATAGTGGCCCTAGCAATTTTCCTCCTGACCTGGGCATTGGTCTCAGTCAGAGGCTCAATTCTCCCTCACTAGTGATGGGCGAATTTGTCCCTAAAAATTAGCTAAACTCATTGAAGTCAATGGGCGTCTGAATAATTTTAGCGCGACAATTTATATGAACACGACTATTCTGAGGCACAGTGGATATTTCGCGAATTTTCATCACAGTTCCATGAATTTATTTGCTAAAGGTGAAAAGCAGAAATTAGCTGCAAATGTATTCGCCCATCACTATCCCTCACCACTGGCTAAACTGTAGAGGAGGTCTGCAGTATAGAAATCCCCCTTTGCACTCATACCTGGAAATTCATGGCACACATGCAATTAAGTGGGGGGCTGCCATGTATGTGTTGCTCTGAGCATCAGGCCCCTCCGAAGATTTATTGTAGTGGGGGCAGAGCTGTGTAGCCACTGCACATCACCATTAGCTTTTATAAGCAGATAAGGATTAAAAACCCCAGTTCTACAAGGCAGCAGTGTAACTGCAGTGAGACAATCTGATTTATTAGGTTATTCATTATTTTCATTAAAAACTGATGCAATCCTTTTTCCCATATTGTCCAGTGGGCTATTTCTTACTCTGTACATTGACTGTAGCATTCTTGTAATTATTATCATAGTTCAGCCATAAGCTCATAGCCTTAAAAATGCATTTATAATTTTATTTTTATTATTTTGGCTTGTTGAGTAAATCACACAAGTTAGGGTCTATTGTAATTAGTTAAGAAATTATCACAGCTATAAAATATTAGAAAATACTATTCCTTTTCCGGCCATTTTGAACTTAGGTTAAAAAAAGGCAAGAAGTGTCTCTTCCCTACCTCTTCCACAGCTGCAAATCTCTTCTCTGGATAAGATGCTTCTGAAAAATAATTGAGCTAGATTCATATTATTATTAGATTCTTTGGTAAATGCCCATATTCCACAATGCATTAATGGCCCTGTGTATGTTTACCCAATATACAGTGAGCTATTAGGATGTCATAGCTTGTGTTTTAAGAAAGCCAGAAGAATATCGTTTTTTCATAGTGAGCATAATTTATTATAACCTTTCCAGAGGGAAAGGGCACCGATAACTCTCACCACAACCACACAGAGTTAATTAAACTATTCCTCAAGCGAGACAATGAGTGAGTGCTGTCCATGATTAATAGTTTGCGAATGCACCGCCGTTTTTACAAATGCCGCCACTTGTGTTATTTGTCAATCTGTGTCTCTCAGAGACAACCGTAATATTATCTCTGTTAGCGTAGAGCTCTTTTTATTGGCTTTTTCATCCTGACTTTTTCGATTTTCCCCCTATCATTTGTATACATATTTGGAAATGTTTTAACATTAATTGGTTCCCAGGTCATTACAAGTTGCAGGACCATTACTGCTTTTTTTAACCTGGGCCATTTAGCATAAATATACAATATTTATTTCCTGAGCGCTAAATGATCATTATACCATCTGACATTGCTGAAAGAAGAGTTGAGTGTAAATGCCCTTGTTTTATCTGTGTAAATTAGTTGCAAAATCCATTATTTTACCTTTTTTTTTTTAAATCTTATTTCTATGCTCCATTGTGAAATATGCAGAATTCGTGGTAGGGAGGAATGCACTACTTTATCTTAAGCCTATTAGAGATGGAACCCAATGTATTTTCCTCCAATCTAGTTAACATTTTATGATAACTGTGATACATTTTCGCAGCGGCATTTTCGGGAATCAATGTGAGGTGCTTATTGGAGCCTAACAAAAGCAGCAAATGTAAGCACTACAACAATGCTGAAACTTTTTTTTTCCGGTTTGCTTTGGGGCCGACATTATAGATATGGAAATCTTGGCTCTTGGATTCAGCTGTTTATTTCAGTAGCTTGAGAAAAATGTTATTTCAGATATTAATGTATTACTGATGCACTCATATCAGATCTGGATGTTGCAAGCTTTGCTTTATTCCACTTTATAAAATTACAATGGCTTTTCTGTGGCAAGACGTTTTCATATGCATAACTGCTATCTTATTTTTATAGAATTAAAAAAAAAGGATCCAAAAGTATCCAGCACACCACTTTAAATAGGTTAATGACCCAGGTGCTACTGGTCAAAGTTGCACACTCTGGGTATCCTTTAAAAAATATCAGCTTTTATTTACGACGCTGTTAAAAAGTTCTATGCTTCGATGTTTTCCTAAGGCCTTTCTAAAAATGTTGGCAACCTATGTCCCATTTCCAAAAAAATCTTTGGCCACTGGTTTATTACTGGCACCATCCCGAAATGCTGTGCTAATGGCCGATCGGTGCCCATCCATGCATAATCTCAATGTCTGGTTGGTCTCGTCTTGCCTACATAAGATAAACCACATGGACATGTTATCACATAGACAAGATGTGTGGTCATGCATGTAATGTGTTATCTAATAGGAAACTGTTTACCAGACTGTGGGTGATGAAAGCTGTCCCCTGGTGTCATAAATCTACAAAAGGTACAGTTGAGACAATCCCCCCTTAGCCATGAGTCATGTTTCTTTTGGTAACAGTAATTTAGATCTATCACCTCCTTCTATATACTGAAAAAAAAATATATATATATATGTGTGTGTGTTTGTGTTTTAGGAATATAAAAAATAGACCTGAGAAAGGCAGAGATAAACTATATGTGAAAAACGAGTGCTTTACTACTAAAAGTGTCTCTCCAGCAAATAAAAATGGCTCTATCTATACTACCCTGAAATTTCTACAAAATGATCGCATCACATTACACTTCTCATTGTCTGGCCTAATAACTCAGAAAGGGAGAAACCAAGGAAGCCGCTATCAGAAGGAGGTCAAAGTCTGGTAGAACATTTCAAAATAGCAATTAAGAACATTTAGGAAATCTTCAGGCATTGAACCCAGCCTTACTTCATAACTGACACTTTCCATACATTTTACCAGCTGAATATACACTCTTTAATTCAATAATGTCCCATTTAAGAACCTGAGACCAAAACTGCATGGCATATTCTTATTTTTATTGCCAAATTTTGCACCCAATGGCACCACAAATCCATACCTACCTAAAATTTTGCTCATCATAATGTCATCTGCAAACTAATATAATTCCCTGCCATAAATTATTAATTTACAAAATAAATAAAAGTGCCAACTCTCTTACATTGCCTCTCTCCACATCCTGACTATGTTGTAGTGGAAATAATTAAAAGACAATAGAAAATAAAGGAACACTAATTGCAAATTGTCTGGGATCACTACTCCTCGACACACTAGTTTCCAGCCTTGATCTCTAACCTTTCTGGCAAGTTAGAGACGGTTTTGATAAGAGAGGGGATCCAAATACAAGCAAGGGAGGCAGGAATTGGGAATAGTTCAAGTGGGCAGATGTTGTAAGGAGAATGGGACTACACGCAGTGAATGGTACTACAGGTATGGATCTTTTAAAAATAATAAATATTTTTTAAGGCTTTCCCTTTTAAAAAGAACAATATATTTTGTCACAAATTAGTGAAACTTACCACAAATTAATGGAAATTACTACAGTACAGTAAAGTTAGATACAGACTAGTGTCCCATGGCACTTATTCTTGACAATAGTTTGTGTTGGGTTACCAAGCAAGGGGAAGACTATGCCTATACCAGAATTAGATTGAGGGGTTACTGCACCAGTAGGAGTTGTGGTTCACTCTTCCATTGTGGGATGACTAACTGAAATAGGCATTGAAACATGATCTCTTCTTGTTCATTTATTATATTTTAATGATATAGAAAATCAATCAGCATAATTTGGCACCAAGCACTTTTATAGAAAACACAAAGCAATTTAATTCAATGAATGCCTCCGTTATCTCTGTTTCTGTTGTTGCAAGCTACCCTGGCTCTTATCTAAATTCATTTATTTATAGGCAGCAAGGTGTACATGACATTCCGTGTTGGGGAATCACAGCAGATGGATGTATCCCTGGCAGGTTTGATATCAATCTTCTTCTATGGGTCTTTCCATCACAACAAACCAGCTTTGCTCTAAATTCCTGCACCATAAATAATGATAATATGCAAAACACTGTCACCTACTTATACTTGGGAGGTTAAAGGCAAGACAGGATCTACGCCATATGATTTATTATGTGTTTAATGAATACTGGCATTCCTTAATAACTTGGATATTCTCCCATGTCCACAATTAATAATTATCACTTTTGGGTGTGCTACTAGCAAACCCATAGTCTAGTCTCTGAATAATATGTATTTCATGATAACATGTTACATAAAAAAGTGATAAAATAACTAGTCTAAACTTTAAGACAGGCTCAGCTGCTTTCTAAAGTGTCTTCCTTGCTAAAATATAGGGCTCATATAATACATATAAAGAGGGGGGGTTGCCCTTGAAATTAACATCTTTCATAAAGCAAATGCCAGTATCTTAAAGAACTTTGCAAATGGTCTTTTTTTTAATTCTTTGTAATTTTGTTTAATTTTACTTTTCGGTCTGTTGCTTCCCAACTGGTATCCTGTTACCCTAGCAACCAAGAAGTGGTAGATGAATAGCAGAGGGTCGGTAGAGAAAATATTAATACGTTCAAAATTAGCCTGAGAATAAGCACCCAGATACAGGAGCATTTTATTTTTTTGTGCTGTAGAGAGGTAGAACAGAAGGTGAATTTGGTATCTCTGTGTACACCATAATAAAAGTTAATTCTAAGGTGAGTTGTCCCTTTATGCCTTTTAATGTCATGCTTTTCAAAAACTGCAGCAATAGCTTAAAAATGTTACATGAGCCGATTTTTAAATTACAGGATGGAAGAGGCAGTTTCATGACAAGGTTTTGTTGGACAAATAATTCTATCCAACCAATGTTTCCCATGTAGTCTGTAGATTTAAGGAGTTGTTCACCTGTGTTCACAGTGAGAATACATGTGTAGGGATGGGCAAATTTTTTCGCCTTGTTTCGCCGAAAAAATGACGCCCATAGTCTTGTATGCAGACGTGCTAAAAAAAAAAAAAAGACGTGCGACAAAATAATTTCGCCACGCGACAAATTTTTTTTGACGCCCATAGACTTTAATGGGCGTCTGCGACATTTCGCCGGCGGCGAATTTTTGACGAAACGGGTCAAATTCGCCCATCCCTGTACATGTGTAACCTTATAAAGCATTTGTTTTTTAGATGGGGTCAGTGATCCCTATTTAAAGCTGTAAAAAGTCAGAAGAAAAATGAAAATAATTAAAAAAAAAACCAATACAAAATAAATAATGAAGGTCAATTGAAAAGTTGCTTAGGAAATGGCCATAACATACTAGAAATTAACTCAAGGGTGAGCCACGTACCTACTTTGATCCACTGTGACTTACCCGTTAAGCACCCACTGAAGAAGCAACTCCGTTGAACTGGATTCCTTAAATAAATATTTACAAATCTTAGAACTCTGTTGATCTCAGTGATCTTGAATGACTTCAAAATGTTGTTAAATTGGTTATTGGCTGCAAGATAGCTATCCCATGCATGGCAGATCAGACAATAGTCCTGTGTGGTTCCATTTGGCTTTGACTTAGGCACTCCTTCCCTCGCCCATCCCTCCTTTACGATCTGATTGATGTGTAGGCTACTGTGCATGAGACAATTAGAGAGGGTTACCCACTCCCCTTCGCTCAGATGCAGGATTTCACATGTGGGGGCCTATTTAAAACAACAGTCTAATTTTTGTGGTTTTTGAAACCACAACTAAACTCACAAACTCTAAAACTATAATTGTCATGAGAATAATTAAAAAATTCTGAATAAAAAAGTACGAACAGAAAATTACTCTGACTCTTGAGCTTAAAAATACGAATACCTCGAAAACCTCAAAAATGTTTTGATTTTTCAAACAATTCATATGGGAAAAAAACCAAAAGACTCGAAAAGTCTGAATTGATTAAGAAAGGTCCAAAAAGATCAGCGCAGCTCCCATTGACTTCTATAGGAAGCCTTTTAACTGGCGAAGTTTTGTATAAGTGGTTTTTGTCGTTTTTACTCTTTATAAATTTCAAATTTCTAAAGCTTTTTTTAAATTAGAAAACCATTAATTTTTATTGATTCGTGGAAAAAATTGAAATTCAATTGTTAGTAAATGGGCCCCCAAGTATATATATATTGTAAGAGATGTGTTGGAAATGATGGCGATTTTGTGTATATTTCACTAGTATGGTACCAGACTGGTGAATAGAAAACTCCAGGGAAAGATGTATGAAGCTGCATCAAATTAGGCTAAAGAAGGGGGCCCTGGATTGAATGGAGGACAGCAGTGTGGGCATTCCATTCCATGCTCCATTGAGTGTTTCAGCTGCCCAATTAGAGGTAGCTATGTAATTAGTGATGTTAATGATCTGCAGTTAAAAAGAGGTGTGGGACTACACTTCAGTGCTCCCCCTGGAGACCTCCTTGTGCTAGAGAAGGGTGAATGGCCTATAGACACCTCCATATGCTGGAAGGAGGTGTGTGTGAGTAGATGGGAAGGAGAGTGTTTCCCTGCTGAGCTGATGTGTTGGAGAGAGCTCCAAGTGACTGGAGAGATGAAAAGAAAACCCCTCCTAAGTGTCTAACAGAGAATTCTGGGACATGTGATGTCCAAGGCTGTAAGTGCTGGATATATTGTGTTACTATGTACACCAACGTGGGTGGTGAATTGGGACTGCTAATTCTAATGTGAAGCAAGAGTGTTGAAGCGTTGATTTTGCTCCTTTTGTGCTTAAACTGTGCAGTGGATATGGTCTCAGCTAACCTGAATGTCACAATATATTTATTAAAAAAATGACCCAGGTGTAACTTTATTTTTAACAAGATTGCCATGGTGTCAGCTGGAAGTGGGTCGATTAGTGGAAGAACGTGGTGCTTGCTGGAAGAACCCCAGGCCGGTGCAGTTTTCTGTTGATAGGAGCACTGGCCCAGGGTTTCAGGTAAGTCAAACCCCCAAGTGGAAGAAGACTTTCCTCCTCCTTTAAAGCAATGTATTTGCTCAGAGGGATCTTTGTATATCAAAAAAAGAATCTCATAACCCCACTTATAAAGACAAAAATGTGTTCAAAGTTCTATTTAAAAAAAAAACCATACAGACACCAAGGAGGAGCCTTGCGTGTTTCATACCCTTTGTTACTTAATCATAGGTAGGCATAAGTTATCACTACACATGATTAAGTACTGGAGGGTATGAAACGCATAAGGCATTTTTTATGGTATTTTGAATATATTTTAGTTTTTTTAAGGAAGAAGTAGTGATACTTTTATGGTGTGTCCTTATGGTTTTGGGGGCAATATCCCATTAACCCTTTCCCTTTTTGACTGGCCACTCATACCCCCTGTAGAAAATACATGGCCATACGTGTAAGTTCACTAAGACCCCTTACACACCCTTTTTGAATAAAGCGCTAACGAATGCAGACTTTATTCAATGGAGTAGCCACAGGTCACTGTGCTACAAAATATATTCATAGAGGTATGCATCAATAACCCCTTATATCTTTTGAAAATAAAATAAATGCCTTCTTTAAAGTTAATAATCTTACACATTGTTTTAGGGTGTGTGTCTTTTGTTTTCTAGGATGCTGCTATGCCTTTAAGGATTGTTCTACCAGATAAGGGGGTGTCTAATGAATCTAAGCCAGGAAGACAGCTGTTGTTTGTGTTTCCCATTAGAAAGAGTAGAAAGGTAAGAGGGTCCTTTAAAAAGTACAAATCAAGTCGACAGATTCACTGACAAAGGTCATGTCATAAAATCTACTTTCTATCTTAGAAACGGATACTTTACCAGAGTGTTTCAAAAAGTCAGAAATATGGGAGAGATTTATTGGCGTTTGCTTCATGAGCTCTTAAAAATAATTGAAAAGCCTGTGCGAAGAATAAAATTCAATGTTTATCACATTGTCAGCTGCTTCTATTTCACAAATTTTCTGCTCTCTGTCATTCTGTCATTGCCCTCTAGTATGAGGAGTCTTGCCTAATTATACAGCAGTGTTTCTCATTATTTCATAATCTACACCGCGTGTACAAGTCTTTACAGAGAAACATTCACTCGTACATGGTTTATACATTTCTGTGAAGTTGTTCTGGTACTTAAGAACTTGACAGTGTCTCTCACTTACTCAAGAAGTTCTATGGCTGTCTCGTCCTTTTTTCATGTGATATTCTCTAACTCACTACATCTTGCTGCCGCCATACTTCTAACTCATTGCCCATAATCTGCCTCAGGCTCTTTCCTCCTCCTGTTCCCCAAGAGTTTGGGCTGGGTTTTTTCTGTTATAGTACTACTTGGGTGTAATCATTCTGTACATAGATGCAATGGTATTCACTAAAGACATCTGTTTGGTAGACAAAGACCTTCAACGCTATTTGCACATTGCAACACAAGCAAAGCAAAGTAAAAAGTAGGGCACGTCTGTTGACAATATGTTTTTTTCACCATTTTTTTTAACCATTGACAGAATTGGATTAATGTTTGGGCTAAATCTGAAGACACAGAATTTGGCCTAATTATGTACATTAATAAGTACAAAGAATACACATAAACTGAGCTTTAACTGCATTTATATTAGCCACCGATGATGGTTTAATATATTAGTGAGACTCTTTAAATATCAAAACTACCACTGAACTAGGGCAGCTAACCACCCCTTTATACATGCTGATATTGTGGTCTTCTATTTGTAAAAATTGCAGTCTAAAGTCCCCACAAGTGTCCACATACAGCACTCATCTTCCACTGGCTACAGTACCTTCAGCACAGCCCCGTAAGTTCCCTCTAACCTACACCTGAATGCTCTCAAGTCATAAATGGAGCACAAGCTCCTCAGGGACTCTACCCCAGTGTTTGTATGCCTTGTTGGGAAAACAGGTTGTCCTTGCTAACTAGCCTCACTATCTCTCACTCCTAGTGGTATATTTACTTACGTGTGAATTTTCAGGAAAAGTCACCATAATTCATGCAGCTATGTCAGACGTTATTTTGTGACAAATTGAGATTTTTTTAATTTATTTTTTATTTATCAAAATGAGAAATTTCGTCTCAGCACGAGAGCACTGGTGTACTTTCACCAGCCATAATTTGTCTTTTTTTACTGGTGATCTGGGAGCGTGAGGTTCTTTGAAGTGGTTCTGGAGTGTGCTGCTGAACTTGCTGATGTACTGATTACGTTCCTCTTAGTGACGGACTTGGGGCGGCTGCACCCGGGTCACAATGAGGTTGGGGTAAGACTCATTCTTATATGCTTCATATACTTTGTCCCGTTTGTGGGGAGATTAATTGAATTATACCAACTCCCAGCCTAACGTGAGGGGTTCGGGAAAATGAGAAATTTCATCTCAGCACGAGAGCACTGGCGTACTTTCATCAGCCATAATTTGTCAGTGCAAAAGTTTCTTAGCAAATTTAGTCTAGCTTTACTGTCTTCCTAGCAACCCTTAATGATCTGCAACAATTGTTTTGCTTCACTGGTTAGTAAATATGCCCCCTAGGGTGAGCTCACACCCCACTTCTAGCCATTTTCTAGTCCTGAAGGAAATAAGCCTTCCATCTGGTTGGGACACCAAGGTCTTCAATCCTGCCTGCTTGATGTTCTTAGGTCAAAGAGGAAGTGCACAGCTCCTTCACTCCCTTATACTGTATAGGTTCCTGCAGCAGAATTCCCATATAGGCCAACCTTAGGGGTTAGTGCCACCAGCTGGTGTCTGAACTACAACATTGCTCAACTATTTACATTATGAAAAATCAAGTTATTTTTCACCTTTTTACAAGTGTGCCTATTGATACTGAGAACACACAAATGCCAGTTCAATACTGTCACAATCCTGACTTTAAAAATGTTAGCCACCAAATTTATCGAAAACCGGTCTCATAATTACCATTCTTCTAATGGGCACAATTGTGGCAAAATGGCAATTGGCATTCAAAAATTACACATTGAATACTGCTGTTAGCAAATGAACCTTTATGAGAATCGTTTTCTCCTAGGAATTAAATCCAAGTTGGTAACATTGCATGGTAGTCGTGTTAGCCAATGCAACATCAGGTTGCCCAGTTACAATTTTATATTCCTTCTAATGAAAGTTAACCAACTTAAACAGTTTGCTTTGTGGCATGTCTTACTCATCCTAGGAGTTCATTAACTTTAGGTGCTTCTATTAGTCCATTTAACCATCTTATGTCCATTTTTAAGCATCAAACTGTTTAATCACTAAGTGCTACTGTAAGTCTACAAGACCAACTAGAACATGTGGTGCGAAAGCTTATGAAAGCTTATGTGCTATTTGTCCAGGCAGAAGACATACCTCCTGAAGAATTACAATCCACATACACTTGGCATTAGTGAATATACCACCACCCTAAACTGATTCAGAGATATCACATTGCAAATGATTTGCTAGTCTTTACAAATAATGGACAACGTTTACAGTAAATCTGATGCCACATAGAATGACAAGCCTGTTCAAAAAACCTACTTAGCTTTCGATCTAAAAAATCCATTACTTCTCTATGATAAAAAAACGATCCTTTTTTGCAACTAAGCAACAGCAAGTAAAAATTAATTTCCAAACCATTTACTTTTTTATTATAACTAAAACTTAAAGCTGATATAAAACATACAATATTGTTTAATTATTTGGCAGATCTGAAGGGCTCTGTAGAACCTTTTTAATGTGCAATATATCACAATCAATGTTTTCCCGTGAAGGTGGAAAATGAAGCTTACCCTCCACATCTTTATCTTCTAAACATTAACTGGGCCATCTGGTGTCCAACAAACACTCATAATTAGTTTTAATTTATCATTAGGGTATACCGAAAATAGCTTGTGTAATGTTGCCTGCTGCTCGCAAGGCGCTGGAGGATAAAGGACTCGGGGGAAACGTGAGCAAATTCTGCTAGTGTGATTACCTTTGTGTTGAAGTAGCAAATAGATGGCACTTACCTCCTGCTTACACAGAGTCATGCTATCAGCCTGGAGGAGGGCTTGCTTGTGACTTTGCCAACCTGTACATGTCGCATAAATCTTGTATCATTGTGGTTGGGAATGGTGCTTCTTAAATAAGAAGTGTGTCTTCAATAAGAATAACATATAGTCATGACTATATAAAACTTTCACCTAAATCAAATTATGGCTGAATGGAAGAAAATAATTGTGAAATGAATCCCATTCCCAAGGGGAATATAGAAATCCAGAGAGAAGGCAAAAGTCAGAATTGAACGCAAACCTTCCTACTAGCCACATGTTTAGTAGAAGACTGTTGTGCATGAGGATGAAAAACAATTTAAGGCTCCATTGAATTGCTAGTAAAATATGTAGGGAAACAATAAAGTTAAAGCCTGATTCTATTATATTTTCATTTACAGGTATTCAGTAGTGATGGGCGAATTTATTCGGCAGGCGCGAATTCGCAGCGAATTTGCGCGATTTGCCGACAGCGAATAAATTCGCGAAACGCCCGCGAAAATTTACGTCAAAAACGGGAGCCGGCGTCAAAAACCGGCGCCGGCTTAAAAAAAACGGGCGCCGGCATCAAAAACAAGACGCCAGCGCCGTTTCGCAAATTTTACACCGTTTCGCGAAATCCGCACATTTTTCGTCGAAACGACGCAAATTCGCCCATCACTAGTATTCAGCTAAATAAAGTCAGGAGTAAGTGCTAAATATAGTAACATTACAGTTTGCCAGGCTTCTCATGAGAACTCTTACTACTTACCCATTGGTGTCCCCAAAAGAGCCTCAGATCACCAACATTTTATTTGACTAATCAAGCCTACTTTTTGGACAACCAGTTTTAATTAAACTCTGACAGGTTGCTACCAACCCATGCTACTGCCATCTCCCAAGGTCCTTTCATCCAGTAAATGTTTTCCTTTCTGCTTCCATTCCCATTTCTTTTTAAAATAAAAATATGCATCCAACATGGAGTTTTGGCAGTGGAAATAAGGTGCAGAGAATGGGAGCCTACATGAAAAAATGTGGTGCTTGGTCTTGGTTGATGGTTAACATTTATACCAGTCTTGCAGATTTCTATTAAAAGTGATCTAAATTGTTTATGTGATTAGTCTATTAAAATGTTGATGATCTTTTGGGGCACTGATATACATATATGTGCGTGGATAGCAGGTGTTCTCTTGAGAAGCCTCATGTAGCATATAGAACAAAGGGCTTATTTACAATGTCCCACGCAATGTGCAAAGTGCAAAAAAGGCCCAAATTGGGCATTGTGCAAATGGACTGCACTTGCACTCCACCCGGTGTGGGACTGTGGCATCGAGAGACTGTGCCAGGGGTTGATAGTTCACACAGGTTCCCCAGAGTGTTTTATTTTTCCTAGTGGAAATCCCCTGAGGTGTGCTCCTCAGTGTTCCCTAGGTGGAGGCACTGCGCTGGAAATCCCAGTTCCCAGTACTTTTCTTATGCAAAAGAGACTCAGGGCCCTGGATTGCCAAGGGTTAATTGCTATTTAAAGAGACAGTAACCAAATTAGGGTTATATAAGGAATAGTTTTCTATGATCCTTGACACAAGGGCAACAAAACAGCAGCACTTCATGCTTATTCTAAATGCACTTTTTGCATTTTAAATCCTCTCCCTGCTGAATGCTGCTCAAGACAGTGGAATGGTGGGGTGATGTCTATATGACTCTGCATGCAGGGAGGACCTATGTTTTTTGCTCTTTTCACCCTGCCCTGCACATAATAACTTACAGTCACAGAAATGAAAAAATTGCAGCCGTACTACCTGTAGTTTTTATTTTACCAAAGAAACACCAAAAAATAGCCCTTAAAGTAAAAGTATACCATATACAGTAGCAGATAAAGGTTCAAGGATGTTAAGTTGGTATACATAATAAATTACCAGGGTAGTCTTGTACTTAATAGTTGGCTAGTTGAATTGTTACATATATATTTCACATATTGACAGTTTAAATAACAACTTCTTTGATCGCCTCTTTTAAACGCATTCTTACAATGACCATAAGCAAAAGGGAGTATGAAGACCAGGGGGCACCTAACAATCTCTCTGACCCACCACAGCTGTTTCAGCATGCAGTAGTAATTAGCCAGGGGGAGATCCCCATGACATGAAGAATATGACTGAATTGACAAAGATGGTATGTGTTTTAAAACTCACATACACATGATCCTTCAGGATACATTTAACTGAAAATGGAGGAACTGATGGAGAGCATAAATGGAAGACCACATTCTGCACGTCCAACGATTTCCTTATGATCTCAGTTTAGTGTTTTATTATAATCGGAAGCATTTTCATAAGTCGTTCCTATTAGGAACGTGACACTGAAAAATATTCCTCAAGAAAAAAACTACATTTCTTGACACCAGGACACGCATATATTGTATAAAATGGTGGCGTATGGGATGATACGATATTCCTATCATAAATTTGCATTCTTCTAAAATGCTTTTCCCCCATACAGGGTCATCTATTAGCCCAGTGTGGTGCCAATAAGAAGTCAGCAAGAAAGAAGCTTTGCATTTAGTTCGCAGAAGTGAATTAATTTTCACATTCAGTGAAAACGGCGGCTGCCTTAGTGCTGAGTCAGCTCGCTTCATTTATGTGACCTGCTTTTGTAATCCCTTTATTAATATTATGAAAATAGCTTTCCTCCACCATTTGAAGAGATCAATAGAAAACCACGGTACAGAAAATACATTAGCTTTCAGAGGTCTCTGTTAGGATTATTTGCATCAATACAAAATGAATTAATCATAGAACCATTTTGAATAATCAGTCACACGTTCACAATCTAACCGCTTTGCCAGCCATGGTTCATTTCTTTTGTAGAAGTCTTTGTTGTTTGTATATATAACACGCCGAGTAATACCAATTTCAGTGTTTTGCTTTCCGACCTCGCCTTTGCAGTTTATCTATTCATTTATTTTTCTTCTTTATTTTTTGGAAGGCACACTCATTTTTCTCTTTGTACTTGTCAGATCTTAGTTTATAGGTTGCACCTGTTATAAATGATAAGAAAGTGGGAGAGAATACGCCTGCTCGACAAATAATAGCCGAAGGAACTCAGAAAAAAAAAAAAGAATGCATTAATTAATGAATTAGTCCTTATTTTCAGAGTGATATTAACATGCGGCTTTCTCTGCATTCTGCTGACGCGGATGTTTTGCATTGTGAAAAAGCACAGGCTAAATGGCAGTCCTTTAGAAAGTTTAAAGTTATGATTATCCTGTTGGATTAATAGGACTATCTGTATGCACAGCACTTGTCAGGGGTCAGCATTACAATAATTATACACAGAACATGCGATAAAATAAATATATCCTGTACAGTACATGCATAATTAATAAATCAATATAGGTTGAATTTAGTTAGTTGTGAGGAATCTTTACAGATAATAATGAATCTCCCCTCCCAGCCTCCACAGACACCAGCCCTACTCACCAAATTTCCCATGACTCTGCCCATTCGTATCGCTACTCCTGCCATTTACATCACATCCTCTGTGCGGCTGTATTTGTTAACTGAAACCCATTATCCAGAAAGCTCTGAATTACGGGAAGGCAATTTCCAATAGACTCCGTTTTAATTAAATCATTCTAATTTTTAAAAATGATTTCCATTTTTTCTGTAATAACAAAAGAATACCTTATACTTATTCCTTACTAAGATATAATTATCTTGTCTGCTAATTATCCTTAGTGGTAGCAAAACAATCCTATTGGGTTTATTTAATGTTTAAAACATTTTTCAGTAGATTTATGGTAAAGAAATCCAAACTACAAAAAGATCCATGTTCCAAGCATTCTGGATAACAGGTCCCATACCTGTACTATTTCTTACCCCCACATCCAGGACTTTCCTTGTGCTCATGCCTATCCTTTGGAACTCGTAAAAACGTAATTGCTCACTAATTTAATAACCTTCATAAACCCCTAACACACTCTAACTAAGGTACTGGTTTCCATTTTTCCATAAAAACTATCTATTCACTAGACAACCACCCTATTCCCTTGCTCCTCATTTTCTCTGGCTTTTAGATTGTAAGCTCTCAGTCCTTCACCCTGTTGTCTCCAAACAATATGCAATATGTGAATCAACTCCAGTTTGGTAGGGAAGCCCATTTATCAGATGTTGATACAAAATGCCTGGAAAGTCCATTTGACCATGGGGTTTACAGTTTTACAGTGGTGAAATGAAATGAAATATGTTAAGAAATCAGCAACATTGACTGCATAGAGCAGAAAAACATTTCATAACTTCTAGGACAAAATCAAGATTTTCTTTTAATTTTTAGGGCACTGGACCCTTTCTAAACCTTCTGATCCTTCTATCAATGTACAGATGTCTAAAATTGCAATAATAATCACCCTGCGGTAGATTGAAAGCATGAAGGAGCATTATCATGTAATCGCACATTATCAACATCCGCAGCGGAATCTCACTTCTACTCCTTACAATCATTATATATGAGCAAGAGGTTATTTAAGCTGCACATGCACATGTTATTTTGCTCCCTAGGGATCACAGTTCGCTAAAGAGGTATAACTAAATAAAGGTCATAGAGATAAAAATATAGTGGAAATAAAAGATAGGAGCAGACTGGAAGCTCTGTGCACGAGTGAAAGTGTCCTATTTTCTTTAACATTTATTTTTTTTGATTATTAAAAGCTCTGGAAATGTCACCGACTGTAATTTTCCTCCATGTTTTTTTTTTTTTTCCACAGTGGCCATTGTACTTTAAAACATAATGGTTCTCTGTCTGTTTTCAAGAAATAGTACACTCATTAAACTTTGGGAAAAGCCCTTTGGATTCTTATTTGTTAAAAGCTGTACAAAGTCTTTTGTACTACAAAAACGAGAGGCTTTTTTCTTCCCAAACACAGGCAGGACATTGTATTCCTAAATAAAACCGGAGCTGTAGGTTTTGTAACATTTCTCCTGCCATTAAAAATTAATTGCCAATTTTTCAAACATCTAAGGAGCTTCTAAATAAACACGTAAGTGGCTCAGCTGAATAGAAAAACAAGCTACGGCTGTATTGGAGTGAGCATTTTTTCAAAGAGATTAAAAGTATTATTACATGGCTTTTGTAAGATCACAGCAAAATCTAAGGACGTTAAAACATATGTTGATTTAGTAAACAGAAACAAAAGCCAAGTTGCTGCATGTTTTAAGCTTAAGTTTTAAGAAGAAAGGTTAATAGGACGTGAGATATGCTGAGGAGCTGTAGGTTGTCACCATTCAATTTTGGACCCTCCAGACAGGGAAGAGGATGATATCAGGAGCACAAATTATAACGTCAAGGGTGAGCAGGTGATGGGTCAGTAATGTCAGACAGGGCTATTACATGACAGACTATGATTGGCCAATTTACATGTCAATAAGGGGAGTTTTTGTCTGGGTTTCAGAATTCTGAAATTCTGGCAGTTTTGAACCAGCAAACCTGTGTAGGAACCAGACTGGTGGCAACCTTATGAGGAGTGGCTTCCTCTAGGTAAAGCAAAGCACTAGAATAAATATCACGTCAGTAACCTCGATTCTGAGCGCTGATCCAAGACAGGGGAGACTTACCGTAGGTGATATCAATTTCGGCTTCTTTATTTAAGCACACATAGTCAAAATTACAGCAGTGGGGTGCAACAACTAACGCGTTTTGTGCCTACAACTCAGCACTTCCTCAGAGTTCCTCAGAAGAAGCTGAAATTTATATTACCTAAGTCTCCCCTGTCTTGGATCAGCGTTCAGAAGCGAGGTTACTGACATGTTGTAGAAGCTGGTAAGGAAGATACCGGGATCTTGCGAGAGCAGCAACCACTGGGGCACAGACGTACGGGTGAGCTCCGCCATTCATCACGCTAATACTTTCTGCTAGTAGAATAAATATCCCTGCAATGTGCATACACTGCGCATAACCCCAGTGAGTAGATGGAATAGGGTTTCCCTGGGATAAGCTTAAAGTGATACTAACACTAAAAAAAATATTTTCAAAATATTAATCTACATTAAAAGTTACAAAAAGGCACATTGATCATGTTTTGCTGATAGTTCTGCTTTTATAAGTAATTATTACTTTAAGTTCCTAAACCTGACTGTTTTGCCAACTCGACTGTCCCATCTTAATCTAACTGTCAGTTAGAGTTTCTAATGCGAACGGACTACTGCTGCACAAATATGGCAGCCCCCTTTAGAGCAACATGGGGGTAAGATAGGGAATATAAAAGCATCAGGCAAATGCTTTTATGCAAAATTATAAATAGCATTCAAAGATAATGTTATATTAGATGGATATTAAAAAAAAATATTTTTTGGTGGCAGTATCTCTTTAACATAGACTGCCTTTTGGCTAAGATCAAGTGTAGTATCTGCTCCGGCCTTTTGGCTAGCAGGAAAAATCTTTTATCCCGGCTGCCAGCCAGAGCCTTATCAGGCAGATATGGCACCTATGCACTTTATTGCATATAGCACTGAAGCACTTATTTTTTTGTGTGTTTTTTTGTGTTTGTGTGTCCTTTTTTTGTGGGCAGAAATCTTTTTCACTGGGCTTTGGGTGCTTACAGTCCTTTTGGGCTTGGCCCCAGGCTATGGATTGGTGCCCTGGGGGAAGCTTAGGCAGAACTCAGGGTTAAAGGGTCTCCCCCTAGGAATGAGATGAAGTGGAGTCTAAAGACCCTTACCCCCTGCCTGTGCCTTTTGTGCAGGGGGTTCGGGGATGATGGGGCTCACCCTAGCTTTGGCGAAGGTGAGCCAATCGACTCATGCTGCTTCCTTGCATTGGCCTGAGCATTGGAGTATTGGAGCCCATGCCTTCGGGTAGGACTCATTGGGGGCACCCGCACTGCTGCACTTTAGCACTGTGCACTAAGGGTGCTTAGAAAGCATGCACTTGGGCTTTAAAAATAAATAAAAGTAGAGGTAAGTTTATTAAAATTTTATTCAATTCTTCATGATTGTTAGCACACAGTACAACTCCTTTGCGTTTTTCAAGAGACAACTACAAATGAATGAAAAACCCGTGACTAAGGGGAGATTGTATTTTTTGTCCCTACTTACTCATCCTTCTACTTCCCCCCAACAGACTCGTACACACTAAAACAGGGTGTAAAGGCCGCCGCTTTTTTATTAACATTAATACCATATAAACACATTTTATACAACAGTTATCCACAACATGTATGTTTAACTATTAGCTATTGAAGGCTGCAAACAGTTATCAAAACTTACAAAAATACAGTAATATTAATATGCCCCTTGAACAACTCAATAGCAAGCCTGTTACTAAGTGTCCGCCTCTAAACATCAACACCTCCTTTGCCTACTGTGCCTGTTCTCCACCCAAGCCTTGTACCAGGCCTTTCCCTCCTGAAAAACACCTGCCCCTTTATCAATTTCAACCCTTATTTGCTATCCACCAGTGGAGCCCGATTTCGCCCCCCAGACCTGCTAATGCAACCTACTAATCTCAATTAAAGAGATTGGCTTCCTGTTCCACCGACTGAACCTCCTACCTTAACGTACAGTTTTCTCTGCCCGCTTTCCAGATTCCTTCTATGTGGTCCCACCTATTTCTCTTCAGGGTTAGTGTGAAGTTATTGTACAAATATGTCTGTGAAGGGTCCCATTGATCCAGGTCATGGTATATCAATAGTAATATGTGAAATCAACTTGCTGATTTTATCTCTTGAAGAAATTTTGCTAGCAAAACATTTTCAAGAGAGAAATAAATACAGCAAGTCCAGTTGATTTGATTTATTACTATAGATATTCTTGTACAAATGCTCTACCCCAAGGCCTAGGATCATGGTGCACTTGAACAAGTACCAGGGTTTGCACATACTGTTGGAAGCCTGAAAGAAAGATGGGGAGGCAACAAAGGCGGCAGGTATTTTCAGCTGCTCTGATGTCTATGAATTAGTGATATGTGGGCTGACCCAATACCAGCAGGATCCATGGGTTTAGCCTCATGTCTGGCAGGTTTGGGCTGAATTTTGGGCATCCATGGTGGGTGCAGGTTACACTGGGGTACTACAATACTATAGTGGATGTGTTTTCTGAGATATGGCTTTTTTGTGGCTTGCACCACTGATCCACAGGTGTTGGTTGGTGTGGGTTCAACAATAGAAACATTTTGTGGGTTAGGATCGGGTACAGGTTATGGTTATGCAGGTTAGGGTTGAGTGCAGCTTGAGTTTTTTCTGACTTACACATCACTTTTCTGAATGCAGCCTCCCCATGAAAGCTGTTAAGTGGGACAATATGTGCTATGTAATGTGCATTTAAATATTTACTAAAATGTGCACCCTGTAGGTCTCAAAAGAGTCCCAGACTTAACTGTATGATTCTCTAATGGAAATCAGGTCTATTAGAGCTTTATCAGTCAATTTATATCAACTACTGTATGTCACAGAGCTGCCCAACTTCTGTGGTACCAAGGGCTAAAATTTTTCTGGGCTACGTGGTGAAGGTCATATAATGGAAGCCAGTATTGACCCCTCTCTTTTTAAAAAGCACACCACGTTATCACAAAAAATGTTAAGAAAAAAACCCATGTTAATTGTGGTAACACACCAAAAACCCAAATGGTTTGGTGCTGACAGCAGTGATCACCCATCTCTCATATGTGAAAAAAGGACATACCCTTAAATACAAATACCTCCTCCTCAGCTGTCGATAACACAGCGCCCCCAGCACATGATTAAACACCCTGGTGACCACGTAAAAAGCATTTCCAAATGCTAACAAATGCCCACTAGGTACACCTCCCACATGCTGAGCAGGCAGAGTATGGCACACACAGGGAGCATAGGGGAGGCAAAGTATGACACACGCAGGAAACATAGGGCAGACAGAGTTTGGCACACACAGCAAGCATAGGGAAGGCAGAGTATGGCACACAAGTGGAGCATAGGGCAGGCAGAGTATGACACACACAAGGAGCATAGGGAAGGCAGAGTATGGCACACACAAGGAGCATAGGGAAGGCAGAGTATGACACACACAAGGAGCATAGGGAAGGCAGAGTATGGCACACACAAGGAGCATAGGGAAGGCAGAGTATGACACACACAAGGAGCATAGGAAAGGCAGAGTATGGCACACACAAGGAGCATAGGGAAGGCAGAGTATGACACACACAAGGAGCATAGGGCAAGCAGTGTATGGCAAATACAGGGAGCATAGGGCAGGCAGAGTATGGAACACACAGGGAGCATAGGGCAGGTAGAGTATGGCACACACAGGGAGCATAGAGCAGGTAGAGTATGGCACACACACGGAGCATAGGGCAGGCAGGGTATGGCACACACGGGGAGCATATGGCAAGCAGAGTATGACACACACAAGGAGAATAGGGAAGGCAGAGTATGACACACACAAGGAGCATAGGAAAGGCAGAGTATGACACACACAGGGAGCATAGGGCAAGCAGTGTATGGCAAACACAGGGAGCATAGGGCAGGCAGAGTATGGAACACACAGGGAGCATAGGGCAGGTAGAGTATGGCACACACAGGGAGCATAGAGCAGGTAGAGTATGGCACACACACGGAGCATAGGGCAGGCAGGGTATGGCACACACGGGGAGCATATGGCAAGCAGAGTATGACACACACAAGGAGAATAGGGCAGGCAGAGTATGGCACACACAGGGAGCATAGAACAGGCAGAGTATGGCACACACAGGGAGCATAGGGCAGACAGAGTATGATACACAAAGGGAGCATAGGACAGGCAGAGTATGACAGAGTATGTCTGTGACGTATATATAGGTCACAGACAGGCTTGAGAAAGGGCCCAGTGGGGTCCGAAACGTTGCCTTGCATGTATCTACTTTGTTTGGGGACAATAAAGAAAATTTGATGCACTGATCTTCAAGTGTGGTGTGCTACAGTGTACCTGGTTTGCTACATGTATTATTGGATCACAGGCGGATGATCCTCTCACTGCTAAAGCACCCTACCCAGCAAAAAGGGTTTTTAACAGGTGGAAGCTCTCCATATTTGTGTGGAAGGGCAGGCAGAGTATGGCACACCCAAGGAGCATAGGACAGGCACAGTATGACATACACAGGGAGCATAGGGCAGACAGAGCATGGCACACACAGGTAGGGTAGAGCAGGCAAGACAGAGCAGGGTAGGAGACAGGGAAGCATACTAGGACCACGCTATTACATATTATGTACAATGACACAATGCCAGCACTGCTCCTACCGTCTGTATGCGGTGTGACCAGATGAAGAATGTGGGCATGATGGTGTGAGGTGTGAACAATACAGGGTTTTACAGGTGCGGCCACTAAATGACATTAAGGGGCAGATTTATTAAAGGTCAAGTTGTTTTTTTCCACAAAAAATGTAGTTTTCAAGGATAAAAATTGATTTTTCAGGTTAGAGAAAAAACTAAAAAATTTTTTTTAAAAAACCTCGACCCTGGAAATAGCTTGAAATAGCTTGAATCTGAAAATACACCATCTAAAACCTGTCGAGGTCATGTAGAATTCAATGGTAGAAGTCATTTGAACCATGGGAAGATGTTAATAGTTTTCATGATGTTTGAGTCGATTCGAATCTTTATCTGCCGAAAACTCTCGATTAATTTGAGTTTTTGGGTTCTTAAACCAGAACTCACTGATTCAAGTTTTTCCATTCGAGTTTATTCTTAAATTAGAAACCATTCAAGTTGTGAGCTAATTTGCGTTCATATGAGGTCTAAAAAAACTCACATAACTCTAAAATTCAACCTTTGATAAATAACCCCATGAATGTGTGAACAATGCAGGGTTTTTACAGTTTGAATCTGAAGTGTGAATAATGCAGGGGCCAGTTAATGTCAGTTCTGATGCCTTTTGAAGCTTACACAAAGGTAAGCAATCAAAGCAACCAGACTTCAATGAAGGGCCACAAGGGGAGGTCGTGGGCTGGACGCAGCCCGTTGGCTGCCAGTTGGACAGCACTGATCTAATACTGAGATTACAGTTCAGTTTTTGCTTGATAACATTATACAAACTTCAGAAGGACAGACACAGTGTTTTTTGGCATTTGAAGTTAGAATGCAATTGTTTACAGCTTCTCAATGGCAATTGTATGAATCCAAAAAGAATCATGTGTAAACAGAGCTGGCGGAATTCCCACTGGACGACCCTTTTGCATCAGTTGGGACCCTGGCCCACAAGGACTTGGAAAATGTTTTATTGTGCAGTATTGCTTTAACCTAAGACGTAGTCCAGCCACCTGTGCGTGGAATAACACTGCCATTGAAGATTTATATCCCTTTTAATGTACGGCAAGTACAAATCAATAGGTACAAAGTGATTTTAGCCTCTTAATTGGACACTAGGTTGGTATTTTACATGGAATATCAGGATGTCTTTAGTCTAAGTGGACACCTCATTATCATAGAGAGCCCCTCGGAGAATACAGATCTGCTTCGCAATGTGGGAATCTCTCTCAGGAATCCTTAGCAGTGTTGGCTATTGAAAGTCAATTAACTGTGGTTGCTTTTTTAAGATTTCCAACCATAATGCTGCAGCCATTAATACATTATGTAGAATCCACAAGGCCAGCGTGTATTTTACATCCATCAGACAAAAAGAAATCCGACCGTGTCTGCGAGCCAATACAGTTTCCAAATAACTCCAAGAACAGAGGCTTGGGAACATTCTTTTGCTCTGGTTTTACTGTTATGCATCAAAGCACTGTAATTGTAAGGCAATGGCGCAGAATTATTGCTCCCATGTTTAATTCACTAGTTTATTTTAAAAGAGGGGATTTAAACATTAATTCCCCATCAATACCCCTTGGGGGCCATATAAAATACTGTTTTATTGACTCAGCTGTCAGATCACAGCATATGTTCTCCATAGACTCTTTATCTCCAGTGTTAGAGAGAGGGACTGCTTGCAAGTACAGAAACAAAGCAGTGATGAGTCTGAAGAAGAAGAGGGAAAAGGTGTGACTTCTTTCGTCAGTACTCTCATGCCAGACAGATTCTTATGCTCACTGAGATATAAAAGCCTTCGATTAAAGATGCAGTGGATGATTTCCTTTATGTGATTGATGAGACAAGAGATTGAACTGAGGTCATGACTGTCATTTTTCTTATGGCAAAAACTCTTAGGCTAATGACACGTGGGGCACTTTGGGCACTCCAGTGTTTTTAATCAATTCAATAAAGAAACACAAAAGTAGCTAATGTGACGCTCCTTTGTAGAACATTGTCTGCAAGCTCTTACAGGCAATAGCTGCTTTAAAATGTAGTTCTTGGAAGATGCATTTTAGGACAGTTCCGATAATTGTCAGTTGGATTGTAGGCAGTTTTGGCCACTTAGGTTGCTTAAAAACACAGGGCTCAAAACACCTGAAAGCAAACCTTGTGCCTTTACAGTGGTGCAACATTTATTTTAATCTGAATCCAAACTGTTATGCTGTAGTACAGTGATCCCCAACCAGTAGCTCATGAGCAACATGTTGCTCTCCAACCCATTGGATGTTGCTCTCAGTGTCCTCAAAGCAGGTGCTTATTTTTGAATTCCTGGCTCGGAAGCAAGTTTTAATTGCATAAAAACTAAGTATAGAGCCAAGTAGAGCCTCCTGTAGGCTGCCAGTTTACATAGGGGCTACCATATAGCCAATCATAGCCCTTATTTGGCACCCCAAGGGACTTTTTCATGCCTGTGTTGCTCCCCAACAATTTTTAATTTGAATGTGGCTCATGGGTAAAAAAGGTTGGGGACCCCTGCTGTAGTACATAGCATACTATAGGTCAGCGGTAAAAATTTTGGTATTATATGGTGTTAGGTATTTAGAGTTATCATAGAAAAATTATAAGGGGCCACACAGGCTAACAGGGGCAAAGTATTAAAAAGAAATCAGCATAGTAGATCGGTAATGGCCAACAACTGCTCACAGTTTCATAAGCAGAAGAGACACATTGCCCAATATATGGCCTGTATTCTTGCATCTCTGCCCTTTTAAAAAGACTACATTTTCACTTTGAATAAGAACTTTATGAATGCTGTAAAAAGTGTGCAAACACGATTTTGCACCTTGAGGTAAACTTAATAATAAATAAGAGCCAAGAAGACATACTGTATTTATGACAGTAGCATGCTAAAATAGGCATACATTAATGTTTGTGTGGATCTGATAAGATAACTTATTTTGTTTTATAAGTGAATGCAAGAAGCCTGAATAAAGTGTGCTATAGAACAGCATTTTTACAATAGTGTACCTGTAGTTAATCCTGTACCTGGATTTTATCCTTTCCATGCCAATGGTGGGTTTTTAACGGGGTCTACCAGTGGTTGGACACACAGTACAGGAAAGTTATGGGAATGGCCTTTAATGTAAGAAGCAGGCATTTTGCAAACAATGCAATCAATCAAGGCAGATTTTATTCACAGCTTCTTGCATGGTGACCATAGGCATCCTCTCCCCATAAAGCGTCCCCCCTTTTCCTCTGCAATGTCCAGCATGGTGCCCAAGCTGTCTCTCTTCCACTCCCATAGGTTCCCTCTAACCTATTAGTGAATGCTCCAATTCCCTAAATAGTGCGATATTGCCTGTGGCTCTATCCCAAAACACTTACTCCACCTCATTACAAAAGAAAGTCCTTGCTGGCTAGCCTAACTATCTCTCACTCCTTGAGTGAGCTCCTAACAATCTACTAATAGCCCTGAAGGATCAAATTTCCAAATTGCTCAGGCCTTGATGTTCTTTGACCAAAGATGAAGTGTCTAGCTCCTGGGGTTGGTGCCACCTGCTCACTGAGCTGTAGTATTGCCTCATACTATTTACATTTGGAATAAATCTTCATTTCGCCTCCTTACAGGCTCTTTTATCTATTCAGCGCAATGATATATAAACAAAAGCTTTAGCATTAAACAACACCAGCACTATGATCGTGTTATGTATATAGGATCCATATATGTAGCTGTGGATATTCAAATGATTGGCCTCCTCAAACACTTTTGGCGTTGGTACTTAACCCACCATTCATATATGGTCTCCGCAGAGTGATTGTTTATCTGCTTTTCGTTTTACTCACAGGTATGCAAGTCATTCTTAGTGCACAATTAATCCCTTTCATGTGTACCAGAAAATTTCATTTTTAGCAAGTGAAAAAAAAAATAACTAGAGTGACAGGGAGAGGATATAAGACATTAATCCAGATATCTCAGAATCCAGTTCTAGTAATATTATGGAGCAGAGTCTAAAGCACCAAGCTTCTCCTTCATAGAAAAGATTTTCATCTGCATGATATTAAAGGAGCACCGACATGAAAACTGTTTTAAATTACAGTATAATGTATTGTTGCCCTACACTGATAAACTGATCTGCTTCAGAAACGCTGCTATAATTTATATAAACAAGCTGCTGTGTAGTAATGGAGGCAACTGAAATAGGGCTGAATGGTGCCGGTTACATAGTGGATAACAAAGATACTCTGTAGAACACCATTATATTCCACAGATCTTATCTACTTTGTAACCTTTTATTCTTTGAATGGCTGCCCCATGGCTTGTTTTACTAGTGCAGGGCACTTTTAATTATATTAATAACACTTTTTTGGTGTTACTGTTCCTATAAACTTTATAGTACTGTATTAATGTTCATTGACAGGTCTTCCAACAAAAGGTTACCCTCTTCAGTAGAATCATTTAAACTTTCCTTGAAGAACCCATATTATTCAGTCCCATGGGACCCCTAAAACACATGAGCTCACTCGTCCCACAGTCATGGAAGGTTTGGTGCTTGAAGACCCACCAATCTGATGGAATATTTTCAGGGACATAGCAGATATGTTCCACGGGGACCCCTGCCAGCCTTCCTCAAAGCATTTACTTTTCCACCTCTCAATGATACACACAACTCAGCAGCAATTGTTTTTCAATTTTGAGACCTTATCCTAAATATAAATTGAACACAAGTTTCCATTAAAAAAAAAAAAAGCAAGGTGCTACACAACGGGCATTTTATTAGTCCACAGCAATATTAGTTATATACAAAATCCATTGTTCATTGGTGGTTGTGATATCCTCAAAGAACAAGAGTAAGATCTACTGTTGTTATCTCAATAGCCAAAACTAGATGTATTGGCAGCTACTCACATAAATGGACTGGTCCCAGCCAAAATACAAAGGCTCAGGGTTATGCATATTTCTCTTATGTATATTATTTACCTGGGTTGTTTTGAACTCAAAAGATAATCCTTGTATATCTATTTGGAACACCAAATGCATCTTGGGTGCTGGTATAGAAGCTACTGGAGGACACTTTTCCAGGCAATCCCTATCTAACCAGGCTAAGTTTGGACTCCATGTGCCCATTTTTATTTTGTATGACTGAAGCATATGGAATAAGATTCACCAAATGAATATAAACTGATCGGTTTCATCTTTACAGTTTCTTCAAAAGAGTTAAGTCAGAAACATTTCTTATATATATTGAAAATACAATTTGGGTGCAAGCCAAGAAACTGCTGCTGCTCCCTTAGGGGCATGTACATTGCAGGAACCATTGACAGTCAGCAGAATTGGACAGCTGGTTAGAGCAGCTTGCCATCAGGGACCCATCTGAGAGAACATACGGTGCATTTGTTAAGTCAAAGCATGTGATATTGCCATGTATATCATATGCAATGAATGTTATTAAAAAGTGCCAGTTTCAAATAGGCAACAAAAATAATAAACGGCATATTATAATATTTGGACTTTTTGTCTTGATATACAGTAATTGTTACTGAAGAGTGGACTGTAATACATTTTCAGGGTTGCTTTTTTAGCAGATCTGAGAAACCAGTTTGAGCTGCCTTTATCTGTTTCTCTTATTCGTATAATCTGCTTGTATTGCTATAAAGGCTAGGAAAAACCATACAGAGACCTGCTTGTACATTAATCTGAACCAGAGTCTAACATTAGTACTAGACCCCATCAGGGGTCCAGCAATCATCAGCACTAAGCACAAATATATAACAAAGCATAGAGTTCCGCTGTATATCTAGGCATAACACTTCCACCACTTCCATGTATCAAAAATGTAAATTGTTGTGGAACAAATCCAGGGCTGCAATATTCTTTATTGGGAAGCAGAGTTACACAACATGTTTCGGGCACACTTGACATAGGGTTTAGCCTGAAACATGTTGTGTAACTCTGCTTCCCAATAAAGAATATTGCAGTCAAGTTTGCTGCCCTGGATTTGTTCCACAACAATTTACTTTTTTAATACATAGATTTGGGATATTGAACACAGGATAACCCAAGGGATTAAACCAATAAGGACTTTTGGTGAGCTGCATTTATTCCCTTATTTGCACTTCCACCACTTCCATAATGGAGGAAATTTCTCTTCATCTTGGGCAGCCAAAGAGATACACAGTCAATATTACTACTCTACATTCACCCCAAGTGGTCCTCTGTAGGTGTTCTCAACAGGAGGGTAACTCAGGCATAAAATGATGGAATGTTGTCATTTTTTTTGCAACACAGAGGGAAACAATGAGTGAGGCCATGCCAAGAGCTATTAGAGGCACACCATGAGTTTAGCAACCTGCATGTTGTTTTTCAAAAAATTATAGGATGTATTATCCAGAATTTTTCCCTATAGTTTGGACATCAAGTATGTCCTCAGTTTAAAAGGTAGAGTACCCATGTGCTTTCCTGGGACCTCGCTGGGAAAGTGGATACATGACCCAGACCTGAGTAGGTGACAGGCTTAGTAAGTGGGCAGTGAGTTTATCTTTATAGTCACTCTAGGAGCAAAGGGTGGTGTTTGGCTCTGCAGGGTTTCTGGCTCTGTGCCTTAGCCACTGGGCCAGACGAGCAGCCTGCAGGTTTGCTCACTATATGTTACTTGGCCTTTGCAGCCCCAGCCCAGCAGCAGCTGATTGGTTTGCAGTCAGCCAATCATTACTGACTCTGCCCTATGTAAAGCCAGCCCTCCTCACACTCCTTGCCTGAGCAATAACCTATACTAGCACTGTGGCATCGCCCCTAGCTAAAGTTTCCTGCTCTAGCCTCTTTTCCTTGTCCTGCATTAACTTGAACCATACCTTGTTACCTTGCCTTGTTCTTATCCTGTCTTGCCTTTCTATTCTGCCTTGACATTGACTTCCTTGCTATTCTGAATCTTGCTCTATTCCTGGCTCCTATCCTGACCTTGACCTTACTTTGCACCTTGCTCTATCTTTCCTTCTCCTGTCTGTATCTCGTCTGCCTAGCCTGATCCTTATTTTTCCCCTGCTATCCAGTCCTCCTGCCATCCCATCCTCCTGCTATCCAGTCTTCCCAGTCTGATCTACTCTAGTCCCACTTAGTCCTGTCCTGTCCAATCCAGCCTGTCCTTATCTACGCCCGCTGCATCCTGTATCGATCTATGTCTGTCCCATCCAGTCTGTTCCTGTTCTATGCCTGTTCCATCCTGCACCTGCCCAGTCTGCTCCTGTCCTGAGTCCTCGTCCTTGTCTTCCTATCCAGTCTGACTCATTGCCCTCTTCACCCGGTCCAGTCTGATTCCACGTTCTCATCACCCTGTTCCTGTCCTGCCATTCAGTTCCTTGTCTGCACAGCCAGTCCCTGCCTGAAAGACTCATCCATCCCTCATCTGCCTCCACAGCGCCCCCTACATAATCCTTTACAGGTAGACTCAACAGAAAGTTAGCTGAGCAGCCCTTTGCTCCAACAAGGAGTTTAATGGAGTTAGGACCCATGGTGATCAAGCCACTAGTGTAGGGACACGAATGGGTGATCTAATTCTTACTCATGATCAAGAAGCTATCCTCTGTTATACTTCATATGTTATTTAAATGAATTAAGGGGGTTATTTATCAAAGCTCGAGTTTTAGAGCTTTGTGAGCTTTTTTAAACCTCGAACAGTTTATAAACTCGAATGTAAATAACTTGAATTAGTGAACTCGAGGTGAGAAATCCAAAAACTCGAATTGATTAAGTTTTCAACAGAGCTAAACCCATCAAAAAAATCCACGAACATCATGAAGGCTACAAACACCTTCAAATGGTTCAGAAGCCATTGTCTTCTACATGACACCACAGGTTTTAGATGGTGTATTTTTGGATTTGAGCTATTTCCAGGTTTGGGGTATAAAAAAACTCAAAAAAAATTCATATTTTTAATGCGAAAAAAACTATTTTTGACTAAAAATTCCCACAAAAACTTGCATTTTACATGGAAAATTCAACCTTTGATAAATAACCCCATATGTGTGGCCTTTTCCCCCCAACTATCTGGCTGATGCCCACCAGAGTGGCTAAAGGTAATATATATATGGTACAGAGGCTGAGAGATGTCTACTGAACACTGGGTCCCAGAAGACACACAGAGCATACATCTGTATTACACTAGGACTACATTTTTACAGCACACCAATGGGTGGGCTACACTTGGATTTTCCAAATAAGGGGATTTTCTGTAATTGGAATAACCATATCTTAAAGGGAAACCATAGTGAAAATAAAATTTATTATAAGCTTCTCATACTGAACTTTTCAAATACAATAAAATAAAATATCTGCATTGTTTCCAAAATAATCAAGTTTATCGTCACTATCCCTCTCTCAGCATCTGTTTCTCTTCATTCTGTCTTCATGCAGCAGTTGGGTGTCAGATGAATGAGCTAATATTTCTTATAGAGGGCTTCCTGTCCTAGCAGATGAATTCAAGCTCACTGAAATACAAACAAAATCTAACAAAATAACTGACTGTCGCACAAATTCTGCATGTAGAGAGACATGATGTCTGTGTTTCTAGAGTGAGCTCTAATACATCTTCTAGGCAAAAGGATAAGATATATTGCATCTAACTGTCAAGGACTATCTGACACCCAACTGCTGAATGAAGAGAGAATGAAGAGAAACAGATGCTGAGAGAGGAATAGTGAAGATAAACTTGTTTATTTCAGGAATTTTAATTGATTGTATCAAGAAAGTTTCTTATTTCAGTATGATGAAGCTATTATTACATTTTCATTTTTGCGATAGTCTGCTAAAATCCATTTAAACATAAAATTAATTTTGCCACCAAAATGGAATCATGCAGCTTCATTAGGACCAAGTACAAGCTACTATTTTATTATGACAGTGAAAAGGGAAGTTGTTTTGTTTTCTTAAAATGAGCTCTATTGTTGATGGCTGAATTTCTGAACTTTCTGGATGAAAAAGGTCCAGATAAGGGATCCCATACCTGTATAATCTTAAAGTTGAATGTGCCTTTATCCAGATATGTTTTCTGCAAAGATAGCTTTGCTATTTTAGTATGTCATATTACCAGAGGAATAGGCACAAGCACCTGCAATAACACCTCATCTTCTATGCTCAGCAATATGTCAACAGGATTTTAAAAGGGCACCTTCCTCTATTGATGTTTCCTTGCTTATCATGACCACACTAACCTTCATGAAAACAGCTGAACCCAGTTGATAATGTTGTTTAAATATTGCTCATCTCTGACTTGACTGCAAGGTCGGCACCCGTATTGTGACACAGAGTAGTTCATGTTTGCAATGTACAGTTATTAATCTTAAACTGGACATCGAATTCTACAAAAATCCCTGACTACTGGCCAGCCAAACAATAGCTCCCCACACCGGCCGACATGCTTTTATTTACTCTGCTGATATCCTTCCATCAAAACGAAGCAATAATTTAATAGTTTTATTTGGGGACTTACTTTTTCATGTAATTTTTTCCCAGAGAAAAATTGCAAGTAATATAATCCCTTTATCATATATCATTTGATTTATAAATAACTGAAGATATCCAGACAAAAGGCTGATATGATTTGTATCTGTTCCTGGAAAGGGATGTGTTATAGAGAGTTTCAAATTAGTAAGCTTGCAATAAGCAGAGCGAAAGCTGCTACAGATGCGCATTATTCAGCTCCTGGTACAGATTTGTGTTGCCAGACTTGTGCAGACTGACAGTGCTGATACATTTATTTTAAAAAAAAAAGAAGATCTTCTCTACTTCCGTGCTGTCCTATCCGATCCAGCCTGTCCTGTTCTACGCCCACTCTGTCCTGTCTCGATCTACGCCCACACCGTCCTGTCCCATCCAGTCCCATTTCAGCAGATGCTGAGCTTCATTTTATGGCAGGTGCAACTTCTAGGTTCAAGAACCACTGCACATACATTAAGCGGGATTTGAATATGTTTTTTGCCTTTTATTTGATTAAGATATTCGGTACAAGTCGCAGCACCCAGAGGTGCACAGGAGCCTTGTACTTGATACCCACAATGTCCTGTCCATATGGCTCAATTGCCAACAAGTTGCTAAACGGTAATGCATTCAAACTGCCTGCTGCAATGTTCTTCTGCATTTTCATTGGGGGAAACTGGAATTCTGGGTGGGAAATGCTGTAAACATAAAAGACTGCTAGGATTTTTAGGAATTTAATCCTATTAATATACAAAGCCCTTTTTTCAATTTTGACAAGCACAGAACACGCAACCTTGTCCAGCAGAAAAATAACAATTAATATTTTGCTATCATTATTATGGGTAAATATACCCCCCATTTTAACATTAACTCATGCAGTTGGGCTTAGGCAGAAAAGATGCATATTTTCCCTTTAAATTCAACACAAGCTATGTAGTGGTGTAACCATAGTGGAAGCAGACCCTGTGGGGGGCAGGTAACAGGGGAGGCCTTGATAGTGGGGTCTGCTTCCTTTATAACAAATAGAAACAAATGGCACACTCACTTCAATGATTCTGCATAAATTTAAACTGTTTTGATTTTTATTTTGGTGAGATCCCAGCAAACGTTTCGGGGTCAAGCCCCTTCATCAACTGCTTCACCAGAATAAAAATGAAAACAGTTTATGCAGAAGCATTGAAGTGAGTGTGACATTTGTTGTGAATACTGGATGAAAGCTCTTTTTTGCAGCAGAGCTAACATTGAGCACCTCTTATCGATATACAGGAATTATAAAAGTTTTAGAGGAGAAAAGTTTTGACATTTTGTACCTTTGCTTCCTTTATAGCTGTACGAAAACCCCCTTCCCAACGACAATCTAACCTACCCAGCGTCGGGCCCCTTAGAAGTTTTTTTTTTGCGGGAGACCCAGCAGTGCATCATTACGCCGCTGAGTCAATATGGAACTGTCTGACACTGGCGATCCTACAGTCACTTCCTGATTCCTATTTTAAAATTACTTACCAAACCTGATAATTCCTACCCACTACTACAAAGCCAAATCGATCACCGAGGAGCCAGCAAAGTATTCTTAAACTATCCTCTTTGAGCAAATGATACAGAATGAGAAGAAGCTGAGTGAACCCTATATGGCGGGCTTCCTTATGTAGGCTTGCTCTCTTCTCCTAGGAATATAGGAAAATCAGAGATGGTTAAGACCTTGACCTTAATGATCAATTATACTGTGGATAAGAAGGACTGCACTTAGGGACTGGATGTTTGTATAGTATAAAACACAGCTGAAGAGCCATAAAAAAAATTAAAGTGAATTTTTGGATTGCTCAAACAAAGTATCCAGGTAATGAAAAGGATGTTGGAGAAAATCAATTTTGCTGTGTTACACCAACTTCAAACTTCTCCAAAGTTTTCTCCAAAGTTTCAAACTTCTCCAAAGTTTCTCCAAAGAACTCAGTTACCAAGGAGCCATATGGTTTTGTGAGCATTGGCACTATTCATTGAAGGTACTTGTGTTCAAAGACACTTTCCGACAAGCACCGGAAATTACTCAGCGCAATTAAAGGAGTTGTTCACCATTGAGATAACTTTTAGGGGCAGATTATCAAGGTTCGAGGTGAAAATTCAAATTGTCAAATTCAAATTTTGAATGCGAAACTAAATTCGATTGGAGTTTTTTTAAAAATTCAAATTAGATTTTTGAGATTTATAATACACTGGCCCTTTAAGAACTCAAATTCGATTAATTGCCACCGTAAACCTGCCGAATTGCTGTTTTAGCCTATGGAAGATGTCCTGGGATCAATATGATGATGTTTGCAGCCTTCCTGACATTCGAGTTTTTAAAATTCGAATAGAATTTGATTCAAAGTTGATTTGAGTTGTGGGTCAGTCCTATTCACACGAATAATAAATTAATAAATTTCGATTTGATTAGTCAAATTTTGAGTTCATGAACTCGAAATTCGACCCTTGACAAATCTGCTCTTAGTATGATGTAGAGAGTGATATTCTGAGACAATTTGCAATTGGTTTTCATTTATTATTTGTGTTTTTTGTTATTTAGCTTTTTATTCAGCACCTCTCCAATTTGCAATTCTTAGCTATCTGGTTGCTAGGGTCTAAATGACCTTAGCAACCATGCATTGATTTGAATAAGAGACTGGAAAATGAATAAGAGAGAACCTGAATGGAAGAGTGAGTAATACAAAGTAGCAATAACAATACATTTTTAGCCTTACAGAGCAATTGTTTTTAGATGGGATCAGCGACCCCCATTTGAAAGCTGGAAAGAGTCCAGAAGAGGAAGGCAAACAATTCAAAACCTATAAAAAATAAATAATGAAGGAAAATGAAAAGTTGCTTAGAATTAGCCATTCTTTAACGTTTGCGTTTTATGGCACATGCAATTCATTGTGTTTTTTTTCAGACATAACGTTTCATTATCTTGCGCTTCATTTGCATTCAGAAGACACTAGACAAAAAGACTGCATATGGAATACACTTGTGTTTTAAAAAAAACTATAACAACAAAATATCTGTGTTTTGTAAGAGCCCAGGGTGCTTTCCTAAACTCATTAAAAAAGTGTTGCTTTTATTGTTAGTTTAACTCCAATTATACTGTATGTCATACTGTAATTTCAGTTTATTCCACTTCTGTGAATTTCCCTTTAATAGATCGGAATTAAAAAATATTTTGTAATCTTTTCAAAAAATGTTGAATTTGCAATTAGTGTACATTTTTTTATTGTTTTGAGTTATTTCGCTTTTTGTTCAGCAGTTATCCAGTTTGTAATTTCAGCAGTCTGGTTGCTTGGGTCCAAATTCCCCTAGCAACCATGCATTGATTTCCAGAGACTGGAATATGAATAGGAGAGGGACTCAATAGAAAGATGAGCAATAAAAAGTAGCAATAGCAATAAATGAATAGCCTCACAGAGCATTTGTTTTTTAGACAGGGTCAGTGACCCCTATTTGAAAGTTGGAAAGAATCAAAAGTAAAAGGCAAATAATTTAAAAAAAACTATATAAAACAAATAATGAAGACCAATTGAAAAGTTGTCTTAGATTTGGCCATTCTATAACTTGCTAAAAGTTAACTTTAAGGTGAACCACCCCTTTAATAACATAATTCCCAATCGTAAAACTAAAAGGTTTCCATTAAAACAAAGTGATCTCACCTGAAAGTGACTAGGACACACCTTTGGGCTTGGCCAGACTCACAGTAACCTACACAGATTGTATGGAAAATCAGCTCTAGGTAAGAGTCCATTATATACTACATTACATGTTATAAGTCTTCGATAGGAGTTACAAATGTCAATTCTTGCTATATTTATTGTTACAGATCTGATTTGGCTTTTAACCCCAGCATTGCTAGTATTTGTGCTGCATGTTGCTAAGGGAAGGGGAACTTTCTCTCCAAATATTTCTTTAACATACACCTTAAGAATGTGAAATAATGTGACTGTGTCACAGAAATACAATTATTTGACAATGCTTTAGTAACGAGCGGACTTCCTAATAATGTAGGTGTGATATGAATAGGCACCAGGGTGACTCAAGTTATTGAGATCAGTGGGTGGTTAAGGATACATGTTTTCAGGAATTTCACTTTTATGTATTTTTAACAAGTATGGATGAGGGTTCTTATCATAAGAAATATAAATAAGATGAGAGATATGCATTGCAGTCACTGTGCTCCCAGCCTGGAAACACATGGAAACTATTAGCTCTCATCAGTCAGCTGTAAAATGAGTATAGTAAGTAAGATTCTGTTTGGTTGCTCTGGTTTATAGGACCCCTTTGTCATGAAGGTAATCTATGGTCCCCTGCTATTAAAGGGCATGTAAAGTCTAAAATAGAATAAGGCTAGAAATGCTGTATTTTGTATACTAAACATAAACATGAACTTACTGCACCACAAGCCTAATCAAACAAATAATTTATGCTTTCAAAGTTGGCTGCAGGGGGTCACCATCTTGTAACTTTGTTAAACATCTTTGCAAGACTAAGACTGTGCACATGCTCAGTGTGGTCTGGGCTGCTTAGGGATCGGCATTAACAAAGTTGCTTGAGTTCTGCATGGCTGGGAAGTAAGGCGGCGGCTCCCCCTGCTGTTCATAAGTATGATTGTTTCCCTGCTCAGCAGTTAGGGACCGTCTGACAATTCCTATCCACAGCAGTAAATGAAAAGGGAATTTCACTGCATACAGTCAGGTTTCTTATAAAAACGGTACACATTTTTTAATGGGAGTGGAGATAGGGCGTTGGGAGTTATCTAGTGAATCACAGGTAGCACGTTTCTGCTCTAAAATAAAACAAGCACACCTATTTGTATTCCAGCACTTTACTCCTTTTACATTTAAATGGTGTTAAAATGTTTATCATTTACAGAATATATTGTTTATTTCAGAAACAGCAGTAGTTGTGATTCAGATCTGAGTATTCATAAGGTTGAACTAAATCCGGCCAATTGATTCTCAGTTACTCAGGCCCTGTTATAGCGCTTTTTCCTCTGTAATAATAAAACAGTAGCTTGTACTTGATCCCAACTAAGATATAATTAATCCTTATTGGAAGCAAAAGCAGCCTATTGGGTTTATTTAATGTTTACATGATTGTCTAGTAGGTATGAAGTTTCAAATTACAGAAAGATCTGTTATCTGGAAAACCCCAGGTTCCGAGCATTCTGGATCACAGGTCCCATACCTGTGTGTATATATATATATTATGTTACTTGTCCTCCCTGTGTGTACTTTATATATAGTACTGTGCTACATGTCCTTACAGCACTTAAAAATAAAGTTATCCATACATACAATTCAACCTATAATGCAGTTAGGTGCATCCATTTCTGCATCTCAAACAGGTTTTGCAAAGGCTGTTTATTATGATGAATCTGTACACCCAGACAATACTTTTACCCCAAAACTGTACCTCCCTAAATAGAGACTCACCCCAAAGCAGAAACAATAGAAACTTCTTGTTTTTTTGTATATTTATTTTTTTAATTGAAGGTAAGAGAAAGAGGTCAGTTTCAGGGAAACAATAGAATTATTTGTTCCAGAAATGTATTAGCATTTGGCTCTCTATAGAATTTGCAGATAGACTCGTGGTAGTGTCTAGACTGAAAATTAGGGAGCAGATGTTAGTGCAGCTTTTAGGAATATCTTGTATATCAAGGGCTGTTAGACCATCTTCTGACCAACGATTGAAGCGTTCTATTCCTTGAGGATGTGTCTGTGATGATAATGATGTAATTGGTCTTGATTTCACAAGCAGGGGAAGTTCTGATTAGCATATTCAAAGAATTAAATCGGTTGCTGGATTAGGTTTCGTTATAAAGTGCTGTGAGTGAAATCTGTAGCCTTACATAAAGGGGACCTTGTATTTGCCACAGGCTTTTCATATTCATTTCACACGTGGGAAAACACATTTTTATTTCTATTACATGCAATAGGTTCGACAGATATGCATATGAGTTTACAGTTCGGTGTCTGAATTTTAATAACAGGGGCACATTTATAAATGTCCAATCTTCTAAGGCACAATTCAAGCAATCAACATAATGTTGGTCACTTTTTTTCTATAATTTTATTCAAATTTTTCTAATCTAATATCTAATATCAAAAATAAACATTTTAATAGGTATTAGGTGGCAAGATTTTTCCTATAAAAAAAAAAAAAGTGGAAAATGTAATTGCAAACAAGAAAAACTGAGAGTTTGGCTCAATTTGAGACTTGCAAATGGAACAATTTGCCCCAAAGTGACAATAAATAGCCAACACATGAGGTGCTATTAAATCCGTTCTTGTATCAGGGTTCCTTAAGGCTGAATACATATGGGGCATATTCTCCGCTATCATATTTCATCCCCAATCCATCACTGCCCTCTCTCTGAATGTTAAATTGTAGGTTCTTCTCTTTCCTCCCCAACTGAAATTGTCCCCAGCTAGTATTTGTGCGGTATAGGGTTGAGGTTTGCGCGGTCACTCAAATCTGTATGATAAAAGCTGCACTGCTGGTTTTTGTGGATCCACCTGTCCACTGTGTTCAAATATAAGTTTTTTAAAAGGTAGAGTGCGCTATCGATTACTGATAGATTAATTCCCAGGGACCTGATGTCACTGCAGTGACATCAGGTCCCTGGGAATTAATCTATCAGTAATCGATAGCGCACTCTACCTTTTAAAAAACTTATATTTGTCCCCAGCTAGTGACACAGTGGGGGTCATTTATAAACTCATCTGGCTATCAAGGGTTAATGCCCAGGTACAACTTTGCACAGTTTTTATAAATAACCAGAGTACAACAATAGGAACAGGGCATTAAGGTAAGAACACACAGGAGGTTTTGTCTGCAGTGTCGGACTGGACCCTTGGGGACCCACCAGGTCTGCAAAACAAAGGGCCCTCCTGACCTTCATGGTCTAGCCCAGGCACACCCATGTGTGAACGGCGTGCAGCAAACGCAAATGACATGAATGAAAGACGTACAACGAGAATGCGCAATCACCGCCACAACTCAGGAGCAGGTCTTTATGGGGGAGTAGGTCTGGCCTGGGTTCCTGCCAGTCCAGTCCGACCCTGTTTGTCTGCACTGCGAAATCAATTCCAACTGTAGCAACAAAATGCCTCCTGTGTTCTAACCTTCTACATAATGATAAATAATGAAAATATCCGTTGTTTTAAATGTCTACATCACTCACAAACACCTTGGACTCTTACAGGAGGCTCAAACAGTAATTAAAACTGTTTTTGCTTTAGAAAAGTCTAAGAATTAGTTATGACCAGTGGTATAATAAAAAAGAAGGTACTTAGCTGTGAAAAATAAATATAATAAATATTATATAATAATAACCTTTAGATAAAAAATCAGCATATTCTGAAAGGATTTTCTTAGAGCAGCAGAAAGATTCCTGGGTATACAACTGCAAAAAAAGTAAAAACCAATAAGGAGTATGGAATATGTATAAATAAAAAACCTTGATGGACAATTGTCAGCCTTAGATAAATTAATAGACTGATAATGCCATCTTAATCCAAATGTCTTCTAATATAATATATAGTGTAGGAGTATTCACAGGCCAAGAAGGGAATCCTACAAGAGTTACAAAAAGAGTTAAAAAAAAATGCTGAGACTATAAAAGTGGAAAACGGGAAACCGTGATGATTGATGGCTTATTCTGTTAATGCCTTTAAGAGCGGTTTGGATGATTTCTTGGACAGACATAATATCAAAGGCTATTGTGATACTAAACTCTATAGTTTATATAGTATAGATATGGGTATATATAATTTATCTGAGAATAGGGAGGGGTGTGTGTATGGATGCTGGGTTTTCATTTGGAGGAGTTAAACTTGATTGGCTTTGTCGTTTTTCAACCCGGTTTAACTATGTAACTATGTAACTATGTAACTATGTAACTGTGGGCTGCCAGAGTATCTGCCTCTCAGGCTTGGCTACAAATCCCCAAGTGTAGAACATCTAGCGGCACATTTACCTAGGGTCGAATATCGAGGGTTAATTAACCCTCGATATTCGACCGTCGAAGTAAAATCCTTCTACTTCGAATATCGAAGTCAAGGATTTTGCGCAATTCGTTCGATTGAACGATCGGAGGAATAATTGTTCGATCGAACGATTAAATCCTACGAATCGAACGATTCGAAAGATTTTAATCCATCGATCAAACGATTATCCTTCGATCAGAAAATTGTTAGGAAGCCTATGGGACCTTCCCCATAGGCTAACATTGGCCTCGGTAGGTTTTAGGTGGCGAAGTAGGGGGTCGAAGTATTTTTTAAAGAGACAGTACTTGGAGTATCGAATAGTCAAACGATTTTTAGTTCGAATCGAAGTCGATGGTCGAAGTGAAGTGAAATTCAAAGTTTTTTTCCTCTATTCCTTCACTCGAGCTAAGTAAATGGGGCCCCTAATGTTTAGTAGCCTCATCCTGCCGATGGACCACATAGGCAATGTTAGAAAGATGGGAGCGACATCAGAAAATGAATGGTAAAATGATGTTGAATATCCGGCCTGTCCAGTGTAGCTCATGTCTTGCAAATGTGAATGGGTGGCCCAGCCTAGAGGTGCACACCAACTATATCCGACCTGGGCCTTTGAGGTCTTCCCACAAATCCAGGACTGGTCATGACGTTAGTATACACTGAGTATATCATATCTGAAACACCACTCAATGCATTAATGTATTTTCCATGGGCATGCAAATGAGTAACATTTTCCTTGTCTGGCAGACAACTTCCTCTCCGTCCCAGTAAAATGACAGTTTGTTTCCTCTGTTTATTGATCGTTTTTGTCTTTGCATCTTAATGTCAAACTGAGTGTATCACAGCTCTGTAAACCATTCTATTCCTTTCCTTTTCTTACACATTGAAAATGGAGGTTCATTGCATTTGTTGATTAATCCAGATTACAAAGCAACCGCCCTCTCTTATCCCTTTTGCTGAAACAATTGCTGTCCTTGTCCTTTAAAATTCTTCCGTTCTCTAGAATATTTGATATGGGCACTTGTGAAGTAATTCATTTTGAAGGGGGAAGAAATAAAAAAATGGTGTGTGTGTGTTAGGAAACAAATTCATTCCAAGGATGTTTGTAAGAGGGTTGAGTATCAAGTCGCCAAAAATAAGTGAGACAAGGGCAAATTTACATAAATATTCTTTTAGTCCTTTTTTTCTCATTAATTTGCTTTTACAGTTTCTTACATTCTTGTCTGCTCAGGACATTGTTGCTGAATATAAAATGAATTTAATCTAAGTTACTCTACTTGTAGGTTCAGTAACCATAACAACATGGGATAGATTTTCAGATCAAATCATTTCCATCAAACTATTTTTTTTTTTTCCGCTGTGGCTTTTCAAAAACCCTTTATTGAATAAGTCCAAAACAAATTTGAGTCCCAAAGTCAATTGTGTTCACAATCCTTATCCGGCTCACACTTGTATCCCCTCAAGCCCGAAACAGTATCTAGAAAAATGGAGCCAGCGCCATAGGCACAGGACCAGCAAACAAAATATAGGGCAATATTGTTTCAAATAACACCACTTTGTGCTCAGAAGTAGGGCTTAGCTATATCACAGCTAAATGTGAACCCTTGTAAGTCTTGCCATCACTTTGATTATAATAGATGGAGAAAGGCTTTTAAACTCTCCTTAACAGGTTTCAAGGTGGGTACTCACAAACATAAAGTAATTTTGTGGCATATAGAGGGACTTTCCAATCTATTTCACTCTCCTCCTTTGGATTGTTACGATAAAATGAAGTCTATGGGAGACCTTTCTATAATTTGGAACTTTCTGGATAATGGGTTTCCAGATAATGAATCTCATACTTGTACACGGGTGTGGGTCAATTTTATATACATACTGTATATAGCACATGTACCGTGGCTGGAAAAAAAAAATCCTGCAACCATAATATGCCAACTCCCCGTCATTGGGAACCAGATGGTGTTCAAAGAAAAATATATCAACTTATTGCCCAATGCTATTTTAGTTGGGCTTAAACACTGTCTGAACTTCCAGATTTAAATATAAATGTATTTTTTTACATAGACATACCTGATTTCACAGATTGAAAGGAAACCATGATACTTGTAAGAGTCAGTTGCCCATCCCAAATAGGCTCACAGTGTCATGCTAACCCTCACCTTATTCCTCTGTAAAGTGATGGAATCTGTAACTTGAAGTCCCTCAGAGGGACTTTACATCCCAGAATTCATCATTTCACAATAGAACAAGGTGAGGTTGTGGTAGGATGACTCTGTGAGCCTAAGGGTACTGGAAATTGGTCCCTGCAAGCAGACATTAGTGTGCTTTCCTTTGAATCTGTGGTCAGGTATGTCTTTGTAAAATTAAACATTTTCTGTATATCCAGATCTGGAAGTTCAGACATTGTTTATGTACATTTCTACATAAGCCCAACCACATGAGCTTGTCAAAAGGGGGAGTACATTTTTTTCTTCATCTTTACTTTATATGCAGTTATGGGACCTGGTATCCGGGATGCTCGACCTGTGGGTTTCTGGATACTGGATCTTTCCGTAATTTGGATCTCCATACTTTAATTAGACTAGAAAATCCTGTAAACATTAGATAAACACAATAAGCTGGTTTTGCTTCCAATAAGGATTAATTTATATCTTAAGGATAAAATGGAGTCTATGGGAGGTGACCTTTCTGTAATTCAGAGCTTTCTGGATAACAGATCCCATACCTGTGTGTGTGTGTATATATATGTCCTGAAGCAAGGTTTACACATGCAGCTTTGGAAAACAAAGTGTTGAGCACTGACGTCCGTGGCCTGGTAAAACATAGCTAATGCCTCATTTTTGGAACAAACAATGTATCACCAGAGGAACTGGCAATGAGACACGATTTCTATAGAATTGTAATTGGCATTGCAATAGTTGACTTTTCATGGGAGCAGCTTTATAACTCTCTGATTGTTTGTTCACTGCTAATAACATTTCACTCTCGTTGATTTAGAAGGCTTAATTGTATAAGCTGCAAATTAACTTATTTTGTTGGGTTTTTTTTTTGGTTTTTTTTTATTTTAACTCTCAACAATACCATTCATTATTTTTGAACAATCTGACAATTTTCTTAACTCAGCAAGGAGTAGAATTATAATTATTTGTCACAATAACTGATAAAAGGACTTTATGAAAATCCAGACATAAATACTTCTGTTTTTAATGCATTTAAATCATGTCTGGTGGAGAAAACACAATGGGGAGGGATTGCGTTTCCATGTAGTTTCTGGCGTTTATTTTTTACGCCTCCGCTGTATTAGAAATTCAGCATCTCCGTCAGTCAATCAGAAACATAAAGCTTTTATAAATATCCGCTTCTATATTTACAAAGGAAAACAACTGCATCACTGGTGGGCTGTATAAGTCCAGGTTACACCCCCCCAGACTTGTCTCCCTGGCAGCAATTGCTGGCCAAGAGCATGTCAGGATCAGATTGGCTTCCACCAGGCATGCTACTGGTCAGGTCACCAGACACCGAACTTTGGCCAAAGATGGCTCCTCCAACCCCACTGTGCAGCATTACATTTAAGAGAGCAGGTACTCTTTACACAAGGTGGTAGAAGAGGGGGCAATGTGTGAGTGGGCTATCATTTAAAACAGGAGGGGGTTTTAAATCACCTTTGATGGAAAATGTCTCAAGCAATGATATTTGAAAGCAGTAATCTCCAAGCAGTGGCTCACAAGCAACATGTTGTCATGTCTGAATGCTGGTGAATGTTCAGCCTATATGCTGGGTAACCCTGATAACACCCATTTACTGCAGGATTAACAGCAGACACCATGGTAAAGTGAAGGAGGTTTAATAGTTTAAAATGAAAACGGCAATAAACTGGAGTGCAAACTAAAAAAACAGATACAGGCCTGGGTAGAGACAGAAGACTAAGCGAATCCAGTAATGGGCTGAGAAGGTCAGGGCTAGCGGAAGACTTAGCAATGTCCAAATGGCAGACAAGGTCAGTGGCAGGCAGCAGTCAAGCAGGGTCGAGTAACAGGCCGAATGTCAAACCAGGGAATCCACGGAAGACTGGTATTGGGAACCAGGTGAGAACAGGAGCAAGGGAAACAGGCAACAGACATGGAACCAGGCAGGGAACACAGAAACTAGGAATCGGGTCCGGAACCACAGAAGTCAAGGAAGCCAGAGGACAGATCGGGCTCAAATGATCAAGCAAGGAGCACTGGTCAGGGACATGTTTATAAAGGGTACATAACTGGAAATGGGAAACATGAGGGTAACAAGATGGGAGGAGACATAAAATACAACAAATATATGCATAGGTAGGAGGATTGGTCAGATGCATTCATGAGAGCCTCCAGTGACTCAACTGGAAGGTACATTGTCCCAGGAAAACACATGTTAAGAGTTCGAATCCCAGAGAGTCCTGAGTCCTGACACATGTTGCTCACCAACCCCTTGGATGTTGCTCCCAGTGGCCTCAAAGCCGGTGCTTAAGTTTGAATTCATGGCTTGAAGGCAAGTTTTGGTTGTATAAAAACCTCCTGTGGGCTGCCCGTCTCATGGGGCTGCCAATCACTACAATTATTTTGCATTATCCAGAAACATTTTTCATGCTTGTGTTGCTACCAGGGCCGTATTTATATTAAGGCCACCAAGGGCCTGTGCCTAGGGTGGTACGGTTTTGGGGGCTGTCCTCGGGGTGCTTATTTTTTTTCATATTTTTTTTTTAAACCCTCCTTCCCTCTGCCACGGATTTCGATAAGAAATCCGGTGAGGGGTAGGGGGGGGCGAGGAAGCATGCGGAAGTGACATCACATGCACGGCGCGCTGGTGTCACTTCCGCTGAATATGTCACGTGACATCAATGTGCACAGCGTAAGAGCGTGTTTAGCTCCGATGCCTAGAGCAGCATTTGACCTAAATACAGTCCTGGTTGCTCCCCAACTCTTTTTACATCTGACTATGGCTCACAGATAATAAACAAAAGGCTGAGGATCCCTGATTTAAAGGATAATACAAAAGGCAACTGGACTTTCTAAATATTCTTTAAAATTTTCAATATTCATCCGAGAGGCTTCTTCATTTCAACTTGAAGCCACTTGAATAAGGGGTGAAATATTTCCGTCTATAGCCACTAGATACTACCATTATATTATATTTTTGGTGCATACAAATAATACACAATGTAGGCTTTTAATTGCGCACTTTGGCTGCGAACATGGCGCACGGGCACATCATAGGTAGTAAAGAAGAACCAAATCTAGCATTAAGTTCAGAATTAAGATTCATCCCATTCATTTTAGCAACTTAATGTAATGTGACTTTAATGCACTGGACAACTGGAGGTGACATATTTTTGGGAATAATTAATGCAGTGGTGTACGTTGTGCTCAAATAAGAGTATGCAAATGATGAAGCTGTATGGAGGAATCCGTGTTATAAATTGTGTGTTTAACTATTGAACCATTAAAGGGACAGTAATATAAAAAAAATGAAAGGGCTCCATATAAGTATAGTTTACTAATATAAAAATAATGGGCCACCCATGCTAATTACACACATACAGTAAGATCCAAAAGCTCACAACTAAGACCAGTGTGTGTGTTCACTAATTATTTATTAATCATTTAATTCAAATGAAATTAGATATATAAAAATATTTTTTACTCAATTTAAACTTCAAATATTACATTATTTACAATTATCTAAAGTTGAAAGTGTTCATATAAAAATATGTATTTGAATATCTTGTTTGTGCACAGTATAAGAGTGGGTATTTTATTAGCAGATGCCGGAGAGAGAGAGAGAATGAATCATTAAAAGCATAAAATGCCTTTTTGACTTTTTGAAGTTACTTGCCCTGTAAGGCATGACCTTACTGTAGTTGTGTTGTATCAGCGTTTACTATGTTTGGTTCTAATTAGTTATCTGTTGTTGTTGTCTCAGCCCATGCAGTGTCTTTACATTTATCAAGGTTAAACCTTAACTGTCTTTTCCTCCCCATTCTACCAGGTTATGTCCTAGCAAGCAAGTAATCTAAATAATTGTACAGTTTGCACTACCTCTAACAAAAATACAGGTATGGGACCTGCTATCCAGAATGTCCAGGACCTTGGGTTTTCCAGATAAGGAGATCTTTCCATAATTCGCCTCTCCATACCTTAATTCTGCTTAAAAAAACCTAATAGGATTGTTTAGGCTCCTATAATGATTAATTACAGAATATCTTATTTGGGATCAAATGCAAGGTACTGTTTTATTATTACAGAAAACTAGGAAATCTTTTTTTAAAAAAAATGTAATTATTTCATTGAAATGGAGTCTATGGGAGATGGCCTTCTCGTAATTCAGACCTTCCTGGAAGGTTTTCTGGAAAACGAATCCTATACCTGTATAGTAATATAATATGAATTGATCCCTCTGCTTCCATTTTTGGCCCTGTGTCATTTTATAGCATTTGCCACTCTACATTAGAGCTATTGCACTGGAGTTATGTGGGATAAATGTTGAGATTATGCCCAAGCAGTGGCAGTAATGGCCAAAACCTCTCCCCCCCCCCCAACAACAGAAAACTTCAGGGGTGCTATCACATGGAGTTTAATTCAGCGATCTTTCCCCCACCACCCACCTTTAGGCTAACCACCCCCTCATTTGTTTTCATTGAGTAGCAAACTGGTTGAGCAGACTGGGGAGAGGCACTACCATACAGCAGATCCTGACCCTATCCTTGGGCCTCCATGGTTGCAGGGTCTGAGTTATGGTAGTTCCTTGAGTGTGTCCAAGTTCTCCATCATTCATAGGAAGTATAGACTAGAACTCAGACCATTTTATGTGGCTTAACCTTCTTTGTCTTTTAGTTACCCATATGTGATGGTGATACAACGCCAGGTCATAGACCTCTTTGTATAACATCATTGTTATATATCTGGCCCCAAACACATTAAATAATGTATAATTGGCCCAAGGCATGGGAAATAGTGGATGGCACTGTTCAATATTTTGGGTTATTTTGCATGAATCTGTTGTCTAGTTGTGTCCAGTTACAGGTCTGGGTGTGTCAACAACTGGCTGTTTTTCTACATAACACAAAACATTGTCAACAATTTTTTCTCGTCACAAGCACTCATGACAATTTTATGCACAAATAACTATAGATACCCCAAAGGGACTGCAGTGGCATTTCATTTTGTTATACACCTGATTTAAGCATTGATTAAATATGCGCAGACATTTATACTAAAGTAATTATAAGCTCTTGCCAAGCGGAGGGATAATCTCTGTAGTAGGATTAATTTTAAAGTCACATAAAATAAATTCTATATTCTGGAGGATTTTAAGCATGTAGAAATTAATGCTGATGTGCTAAAAGGATTTCAATTATGTATTATGCCTTCTGCATTGTTAATGTACTGCACAATAATATCTGGCGAATTTGCATAGAATAAGAACATTAAATGAATGGGAGATGACTGGGGAAGTCTGGGTGCAGTTCATTACTCGGTGGACCCCCCCCCCATGCTATGTTTTGGTTATACCACTGATTGAATCTTAGTATACATGGCCATATTAACAACTCTGCCAATTAGTTGATTGTATCAGAGATGCAGGGTTCACATCTGGGGGGCAGGGTTACAGGAGGGCTGTCTCTCTTATAGACTCGATTTCAATCAAATAATTTTTAAAACATTTTTTTTAATGATTTCCCTTTTTTCTGTAATAATAAAACAGTAGCTTGTACTTGATCCCAACTAAGATATAATTAATCCTTATTGGAAGCAAAATTGGGTTTATTTAAAGTGAACTTTACACCAGCATCTTCATTTGCCCTATGCGTTTGGTGACCTAAGGACACTTAATCATAAGCTTTAAAAGAGCCCATTATGAGCTCCAAAGCTAGAAATGTAAAAAAGAACAGATATTAGAGGCTGTAGACTCGTCATTCTCGTCAGCTGTTGAAAATTAGAAGATCTTTCCAAGCTCTGTATTATTTGTTATTAATAATTAATATATTTAATTTGTGCCTACTGCATTTTGCTTCTCTAAAGAGATCTGTTTATTGGTTATTCTACTGAACTGATGTTGTTTTAGTAGTGTTTCCCATGTGATTGTTTTTGAGAGTAAAGCGTTTCAACAATCTCAGTCTATATTATCTGGGACTAAAGTCCAGGATTCTGGGATCCAGTATTTTGACATAAGGAGCCACAGATTTGTTGGACTCTTTCACTTTCTAGTGTGTGTGGCTCTTGTATTTCTTCTTTTATTGTCACCTGGTTTAAGGTCCTTCCCAGGCATCTAGGGAGCCATTGCACCACTGCTACATTACTGCAAATGTGCAAAGTAGAATAGTTTTAGGACTTTCTGGGTTCAGGCTCCCCTGACTCTGGGTCCTTATAGGGAGTCCAACAGAGAGGCATTGTGCTCATTGTTTGCTTCTGCTATTTTATTACTGTTATTATACTTTGCAGCAGGTCATATTATGTTGTATATGACACTGTCCCTGCCCCAGGGGAGCGTACCATGCCATACCATGAACACTATCGTCAATTTAATTAGCAGCCAATTAAATATACAGTATGCTCCATAAAACAGATTTGCCACCATGAATAACTAGCACTTGAAAATGTGTACAGCTATCACAGTTCCTTTGTTTGTTACAGTGCTGAAGCACAGTCACATTCAGACAAGAAAGAGCATCTGATATATTAAAGGCTAAATCAACCTAGAGTTTAAGAATCCTGAAGATACAAAAATGTACATTAAAGTCAAGCATGTCCATGCAGCTATAACATGAATGCATGTTTAGTTTACTAAGCAAGTGAAGTCTTATCAGTTGCTAAAAAAAAAATCATTCCATAGCATAGAACTCTTTCTACCAAATGCTCTAACATAACCAAAGAACCACTTTAAAGGGGTTGTTCGCCCTTAAATGAACTTTTAGTATGATGTAGAGAGTGATATTCTGAGACAATTTGCAATTGGCATTAATTTTGTATTATTATTTGTGGTGTTTGAGTTATTTAGCTTTTTATTCAGCAACTCTCCAGTTTGAAATTTCAGCAATGTGGTTGCTAGGGTCCAAATTAAGGCATTTTTACTTGAAGGTGCCAAAAGTTAGGCACCCCCAAGTGATTGTATCTACTTACCTGAAATCCCAGGCCAGTGCTTCTATCAGGAGAAAATGGTACCGGCCCAGGGTTATACCAGTGAACACCAAGAAATGATAGTCTTCTTCTTTCTTCAAATTTCCCGGGGCAGACGCATGTGCAGTAGGTAACATAGTAAGTTAGGTTGAAAAAAGACACACGTCCATCAAGTTCAACCTTTTTGCTTTTTTTTTTAACCTGCCTAACTGCCAGTTGATCCAGAGGAAGGCAAACAACCCCATCTGAAGCCTCTCCAAGGGGGAAAAAATTCCTTCCTGACTCCAAAATGGCAATCGGACTAGTCCCTGGATCAACTTGTACTACGAGTTTGATTATTAATGATTATTCCTAACATCCTTTTTGCCTATTGTTTTAATCATGAATCTGTGGTTTTTGTTTGTCTTGAGCTAAACAGGGAAACTGAAGTTCCTCCATGATTGATCCTTGCGAGGCAGATAATTAGATGCAGATAGTACCCTGGTCTACATAAAACCCAAGCAATGGTAACTAATACATGTGGCACGGTGTCATTGATAGCAACACGGTTGGATGTAGATACATTTCCTTAGTCACAGCAACAGTAATTGGACAACAACCCACTGCATCCCACCTGCCTATTAAGCTGACTAAGAGTTCTGATGGTTGCCAATCAAAAGGCTGGATCATTTCTTGCTCTTATATTCTCATGTGCACCCCCTGCTAGAAATACTATAACAAATCAGCAAGCTTCTCTGTGAATTAGTTATTATTCAATGCATTGTGGACTTCCCACTCATAGCATCAACCACAAGTTAAATTGAGTTTTCAGAATAAAAGGACAAACACTGCTCTGTTAGAAGTATAATTTTTATACCTTTCAAGTTCCCCTTAACGTGTGGTGGGGGGTTTATTTGCATGTCAAGGATCATTATTAGCTTATAGCAACAACTTCTGCTCTTTAAAGGTTTCATAGTCACACTTTTATTGCAGCCTTTGTGTTCCCCTGACACTGCTGCATGTGATACTGTTGAACACAATAGTAGAGAATTTTCTAAGCAGCAGGCAGCAAATAACAGCGGATGGTTGGAGAAACATTTCTATTCTGCTGCCATAAGCTGCCGCGTAATGGATAAAGTGATAAAAAAGAGGAAAATATTCCTGTGTGCAAAAGAACTGGTCTTGGAGTCGTAGCTGCAAAGCATGCCTTAGCAGAACAGGAACATCTATTGTTTAACCACATTGCTGCCTCTGTGATTCTGCTGCAACCGTGGCTGATCAAGGATAATGGGAGGTGTAGTTATACAGCAGCTGGGGGCAGTCTAGACATGACTGCAAATCATGGCACAAAAGATGTGAAATGAGGGTTGCAGTTGGAGGAGAAGGGGACCCGGCTCAGACGTACAACCTGCAGCCCTCGGCATTTGCCTGTTAGAGGGATGTGGAGAGTTTGGGTTCAACAATAGCTCTTTTGTTGGATATACGCAATACAATTTGTCTGTTTTATTCACTCTAATGTGTGGTCTAAGCATAACAGGAAATGGCTGAGGCATAATTGTACATTGTCAATGTGTGACCAAAAATCATCACCTAAAAGTCCACCCCCTAAAGTTGATTTCTCTTGGTTACTTCACTCCCAGAATCTTATTTAGATGTCACAGCAGGAGAAAAATAGCCTAGGCAGTAAAGACATCAGCCACTCACTCTCTGTATCAGTCTCTCCTGGATCTCTGCTGATCTTGCCGTACAAAAGCAGATCTAGCAGTATCTTCCTCTAATGGCCATGCACAGCAGCACCAAAATGTTTGTGTTCTCATGCAGTATATATTTGTTATTTATACAGCATTGAACACTTTATTTTCAGGGGGCTTTGCAGAGATTACTCACCATTCAAACCTCAACATTTGTTGCCCAAGCTGACATCGATCCCAGGACCCCAGACTTGATATCCACTGATCCACCATGTTGTCCCATGGTCTTGGTATCTGCTCTAGTCCTTTCAGAATTGTTTTTGTCAATAACACACAACTACAACTATACACAGTATTTTCACCAATGCAGGGTCAAAATGTTTGTGTTCTCATCCAGTATTTATCTGTTATTTATATAGCATTGAACACATTTTCAGGGTGCTTTACAGAAAGTTAAACACCATTCAAACCTCCAAATTTTTGCAGATATTTGCAGAAGCTGGAATTGGTCCCAGGCTTGATATCTATTGACCCATCATGTTGCCCCATGGTTTCATTGTCTGCTCTAGTCCTTTGCTTTTTGTCAATCAAATCAACACACAGCTACATAAACATGTCCAAATATTTCTCTATTTTTTTCAAATCTCTTAAATTCTATTCTCACCGACCTTCAACAGTGTGTGTCATTCAATGTGTAGGGATGTGAAAATTTAGACACCCTTACCCTTTATTGACAGGCACATCCTTGGTTATATGGACGCCTAAGAGGATCCTTATGGGGGCTTTGTGCTTATGTAATCCCTGCAGTTCTCACAGTGGATGCTAGATGGCACTGTGGCATAATATAAAAGGCTTGCAAACCATGAGGTCAGTGTCCATTGCTGCTGAACCTTTCCTCTGTTATGCAGCAGAGCTTAGGGGTGGTGGAACTCAGCCTGAGTATAGTGAAGTGATAGTTATACCCTTTAATAGATCACTCTAGGAGTGATAGGGTATGTAGTTGAGCAGCTCAAAGCTCCGACGAGGATATTAGAGGGATTAAGATCCCGGGTATTACTGACCCCATAGTAGGGCCTAAGTGTTAGACTCAGGGGAGTACGTAGTCTTCTGAGTTCCACCTAAGGTAATCCTGAAGATTGGGGAAATACCTTCTGACAAGCTGCCTAATTCTCTACGTGTACTCTCTACTTTGCAGAGAGTCATTCTATGTTTGGTACAGTGAGTATATCTTGTTATATTGGTTGATCTATGTGTTACTCTATGTTCCATACTCCATTGTGAAATCTGGTTTTGGTTAATAAACTCATTTTATGGTTTAAGCAAAAAAAAACTACTGGCGCCCGATTGTTACAACTTTTAAAGACACTCCTGCTTTAAAATATGAAAAAACACCAACTTTTTTTTTTAAAAAAAAATTAAATTTTTTATGACTTTTCGGCACACAGGATATGATTGTCCTCTACGTCTGCCCCAATTAGTGTTTTATTCTTGTGCCAAATGCATTGTCAATGAGTTTTTTTTTCAGGCAAAACAAAATGGTTGGCGAAATTCACAAAGGTATGGAATCCATTATCTGGAAACCCCCTATCCAGAAAGCTCCGAATTATGGAAAGGCTATCTCCCACAGACTACATTTTACCCAAATGATTCTAATTTTTAAAAAGTATTTCTTTTTTCACTGTAATAATAAAACAGTAGCTTGTACTTTATCCAAACTAAGATATAATTAATCCTTATTGGAAACAAAGCCAGCCTATTGGGTTTATTTAATGTTTAAAGGATTTTCTAGCTGACTTAAGGTACAGTGATCCAAATTACAGAAAGATCTGCTATCTGAAAAATCCCAGGTCCAGAGTGTTCTGAATAACAGGTCCCATACCTGTATCTGGTTTAATAAACCAAAAAGCACAGATATAGTTTAGTATGAACAAATTTAAGCAACTAAGGTGGAAATTTAATAAAAACCATTAACAGAAATAACACGGACAATGTGAGTAAATATTCCTTTGCTGGACCCAAAAATGTGACCCCATCTTAAAACTTCTTGATGAAAAGTAATTCGTTTTGCTCTAAAAGAATATGCTATTATTTATCAGAGCTTAAAAATGCGCTATGTACAATTAAAGTTAGCAACATGATAACTGTCTGGTGAAGAATATTATATTGCAAAATACAAATTGTTGTTTTTGCAGATTTTTCTACCTTCTATGACATTTGGAGGCCGATGTATTAAAGGTCAAATTGTAGTGGTATTACAGCTTTTTGAAACCACAATTAAACTCATTTTCTGTAAAACCACAAATGCCATGAAAGAGATTAAAAGATCCAAACATAATAAGTACGAACGGAAAAAGCACTGAACAATTCGCTAAACAATTTCAAGGACAATTGCTAGTGAAAAAAATTCTGAAAACCTCAAAATCTGAATAACTGAAAAATAAAAAAGGTCTTATAGGATCAGGGCAGCTTCTATTGACTTCTATAAGACCTCAACACATTTTACTCAGTGAAGTTTTGTATAGGAGTTTTTGTGGCGTTTACACTTAATAAATGTAAAACATTTTGAGTTTTAGAAAAAAAAACACACTTTTAGAGAAAAAATGAGTTTTGTGCAAAAAGTTGCAATCCGAATTTAAGCAAATCAGTATGGGGTGCCGTTTGTCCCAAATACATTCTGTATACAAAACTATCCCTAATACACAGAATGAATGTCTCTCATGTTATATAAGAATTTGTGACCATACACAGAGAAAAAAAATATACAAAAGACTTATTTCTATTAAAGAATGAAAACAAAATCTGGTTAGTGCACAAAAGGATGTCATTATATCACAAACTCCATTCTGTACAGTTTAACAAGCAATCTGTCTCACAAATGTATAACCTCCATGTAACGGACACACTTATGTGCAAAGTTACTTACAGAATGAATTATGTAAAAACAAAGTTGGACATACTATATAATAGTGTAACTAACTAGTGCTTGTCAAGCTAGATTTGACTGACAAAATAGATATCTGTGACAGAAAGCAAGATTTTATAGTACAGGATTCATTCTTTCCACAAAATGACAGTTTTGTTTCACAAAACAGATAAAATAACCATTCTGTGAAGCAACACTGTCAGTCACATTCCTGAACCAATAAGAACAAAGCTTATTGCCATATACAAACAAGATGAGAAGTGGCCAGCTCTGCTCCACATGGCTAAGGCAAAATATCTGACCTGCTATAGAGGGCGCCCTCTAATGTCCCCTGTGCTGCATAGTAATAAACATGAACAAACCTTTCCTAAAAGAGCTGCTGTTAAACACTACAGGTTCATAAATGGAAGTTTTTACAAATGGCTGAGAAATATAATGCTGCACTTCTAATGATTGTAGAAAAAGAAAAGTATGCAAAACATAAATATGATCATTTTAGGTGATATGCCTATTCTTATTGTAGTAATCTGCTTGTGTGGCCATTTTGGTTAAGGGCATTCCTGCTGTTTTGCCATTATCTTATGACTCACTCTTGTTCCTCTTCCTGTCTAAGCTGAGAGCAATAATGGGACAGGCCACAGCCACCTGCCATCTTCTATTAAATGTACCAGAAGTTACTGTGCTTGTCTGGCTGCTTCGCCTGACTCTCAGAGTTAGTTTTAAGTTTTGTATATGATAGTTAGACTCCAATGTCTCCTCCTAGCTGTAATCTTGCACCAATAAGCTTGTAGTAGTCTCTTAATAATGTGCTTAGCTATAGTTCAACTACTACATAATAGATTTAGCCAGAGACTTGGGACTGATCATGTGCATCACACATTGTGTATAGTATGATGTGTAGGTTATATGAGCAGCCACTCCTGAGTACTGTGTGTAAACAAAAGGCTTCAGGACTTCAACTTCACCTCCTTTCGTGAATTCGGGCCTTTTCACCGCTTCGGGACTTTAGCTTCGTCTTTTCGGCACTTCCGCATTCGGTAATACGTGAAATGGCCGCACGGCTTGGGCGCTTGTAAAGGGGACCCGGCTCTTTGAAAAATGCAGCACTTCTGGGCCCCCCTTCAGGCCCGGAACACTTGCCCCCCCTGCTGGTGGCCCTGGACATGCATGTGACATGGGCGCAGTTGTGCTCTCTGCTCTAGTGTAGTGTTGTGTTAAGCACTGGGCAGGTAAGGGGACGGCATCATTAGAGTCTTTTGTTATATATAAATATAAAGCATTGTATAGCTTGTTGCTTCTATATAAATAGATTATGATCCCCTAAAATTGCCCCTGCCTAAATGACCCCCTTTTGTTTATACACAGTACTCAGGAGTGGCTGCTCATATAACCTACACATCATACTATACAATATTTTGGAAGTAAAAAGAGAGACAAAAAATTTTTTTTGCATGTAGTGCTGCAATTTTTTGACCACACCCATTTTGTGGCAGCACCCCCTAATTACCATGTTCACTTTACAAAGTTTGGCAGGTTCTAAAAATTTGAAAATATTTCTCCATATCTAAACTGTTAAAATTACTTATTTTCTTATCTCAAAATTGTTATAAAGCATCTTAGTTGCACCTGTTAGCTGTACTGGCCTCTCTGCCAAAAGCCAATTAAGTTAGAAACTTTGTTTCTTTTTCTGGCTGTTCAGTGCAGAGAAAAGAGGGATTTCCAGTACAAATGAGGGACCTCAGGTTGGGCTGTCATAAGAGGGACTGTCCCTCTGAAAAAGGGACAGTTGGGAGGTATGTGTGCACATGATCAGTCCCAAGTCTCTGGCTAAAGCTATTATGTAGTAGTTGATCTATAGGTAAGCACATTATTAAGAGACTACTACAAGCTAATTGGTGCAAGATTACAGCTAGGAGGAGACATTGGAGTCTAACTATCATATGCAAAACTTATAACTAACTGAGAGTCAGGCGAAGCAGCCAGACAAGCACAGTAACTTCTGGTACATTTAATAGAAGATGGCAGGTGGGTGTGGCCTGTCCCATTATTGCTCCCAGCTTAGACAGGAAGAGGAACAGGAGTGAGTCATAAGATAATGGCAAAACAGCAGGAATGCCCTTAACCAAAATGGCCACACAAGCAGATTACTATAATAAGACTAGGCATATCACCTAAAATGATCATATTTATGTTTTGCATACTTTTCTTTTTCTACAATCATTAGAAGTGCAGCATTATATTTCTCAGCCATTTGTAAAAACTTCCATTTATGAACCTGTAGTGTTTAACAGCAGCTCTTTTAGGAAAGGTTTGTTCATGTTTATTACTATGCAGCACAGGGGACATTAGAGGGTGCCCTCTATAGCAGGTCAGATACTTTGCCTTAGCCATGTGGAGCAGAGCTGGCCACTTCTCATCTTGTTTGTATATGGCAATAAGCTTTGTTCTTATTGGTTCAGGAATGTGACTGACAGTGTTGCTTCACAGAATGGTTATTTTATCTGTTTTGTGAAACAAAACTGTCATTTTGTGGAAAGAATGAATCCTGTACTATAAAATCTTGCTTTCTGTCACAGATATCTATTTTGTCAGTCAAATCTAGCTTGACAAGCACTAGTTAGTTACACTATTATATATTATGTCCAAGTTTGTTTTTACATAATTCATTCTGTAAGTAACTTTGCACATAAGTGTGTCCGTTACATGGAGGTTATACATTTGTGAGACAGATTGCTTGTTAAACTGTACAGAATGGAGTTTGTGATATAATGACATCCTTTTGTGCACTAACCTGATTTTGTTTTCATTCTTTAATAGAAACAAGTCTTTTGTATATTTTTTTTCTCTGTGTATGGTCACAAATTCTTATATAACATGAGAGACATTCATTCTGTGTATTAGGGATAGTTTTGTATACAGAATGTATTTGGGACAAATGGCACCCCATAAATCAGCCCCTTGGCCTAAAGATAGTTACATAGTTACATAGTTAAATTGGGTTGAAAAAAGACAAAGTCCTTCAAGTTCAACCCCTCCAAATGAAAACCCAGCATCCATACACACTCTCCTCCCTACTTTTAATTAAATTCTATATACCCATACCTATATTAACTATAGAGCTTAGTATCACAATAGCCTTTAATATTATGTCTGTCCAAAAAATTCTTTCAAACCACCATCGGCAACATATTCACATAGAATGAATGATCACTTTGATCCCCAAGAAGATGTGAGTGCACATAAAATGTCATATGGGAAAACAACCGGAATGATGGGGAAAAATAAATGTTATGGGATGATCCTACCTGAAGATATTTCAGGGCATTTCCTACAGAAAGTCTTATCCAGTTCCATCTTGAAAGACGTTGGCTCATTAAGAAAAATCTATAAAGAAAAATATAGCATACAGTATGTGCATGGGGAGCACAGTGGGGTAGTAGTTAGCATTGCTGCCTTGCAGTGCCGGGGTTTGTTTTTTAATTTCATTATGGGGCTATGGGGGATCCTACAGAAACTCCAGTTTCGACCCACACGCCAAAAATCATACAGGCCAGTTAACTGAGAACTAAACCACCCACAGTGATAAGTCCCCACTACCCCCCTTGCCTGCCTCCCCCCTGTTGTTACCCCAGATTTGTGTCCCCTGTAGGATAACTGACAGCACATGCAGAGTGAGTGCAGTGGAGCACATGGGCGCCATCTTCCTGTGCTTCAGTATTCGGGTCTTCTTTCTTCCCTTCTGCAATATCCGTCACTTCGGGAGCATGCAAAGTTGTCTCAAACTGAAAGATTACTCCAACTACGCATGCGACAAAACTCACTTTACGAAGATTTTTGAAGAGAAGAAGATGGAGCTCGTGAGCTCTGCTGCGCTCACTCTGCATGTAAGGAGGGGGGCCAGTGGGGACTTATCACCGTGGGGGGTTGAATTCTCCTTTAACTGGCTCCTTCCTGATAAAACTGACCATAGTGTGTGTGTGTGGGAATGTGATCAAGACCTTAGATTCAGGGTCGGACTGGACCGATGGGTTGCCGGAGAAAAAACAGATCACCCCGCTGGTGAAGACCTACTGATTATGATTGTGCCGCGCCACCAAAGGTAGGCAATATTGGGAGGTAGATGGGCGGTGGTGGCAGAGGGGTGGCTGGGGGCCTGGTGGTGCAGGTCCCGATGTGGCAGCCTCAGTGGACCCAGGCCTCTCAGTCCGACACTGTTTAGAGTATAGATTCTGCTAGTTCAGGGACTGATGCAAATTATGTATAATCTCTGTAAAATGCAGCAGAATAACTCAGAAACACATACATAAAACACAATAGTAAAAGTAAGGAACCTACCCTTCATTTTAAAGAGGAGCATTGGCACTTAGGAGTGTAGATTATTGCTTTTAAGGCTGGAATATGCAGAAAGCATTAGCCCTTGGACACCAAGACGAGATGGGCCCCTATAAAGATCTTTGCAAAAAAAAAACATATATATAATAAAAGGAGCTAAGTTTTCCCAGGTTCTGTAAACCATAACAACCAATAAAACGTTTATATCATAAACCCAAAAGGGCTAAATCGTCCCACAGCAGTTACTCATAGCAACCAATCAGCTCTTTCTTGGGGTTTTTTGTTTTTTTTTTGCAGTAAAGTGGCCTACACTAATTCTCAACTTCAGTTACCCAAGTAAATATTTCGACAGCAGAAAGAAGGCTCTGCAAAACACAGACACATTAACATGAACACAGAGACTCAAATAAAAATCGCAAGATGTGTGAACATTTTACATAAAAATTTACATTTCTCCTGCACAGCACTGGGCTGTGGTCCAAGCCTGCAGCAATAGCGTTTGTTTTACATTCCTAAATGGTAGCTATATTTCTAATATATACGTCTGCTCTTGGTTGCGGATGGCATTAAAGTGAGCAGGAGAGCTGGCGATGGATATAATGGTAACGCAAGAGGATAAACAACACGTATCACAACACAAAATGACCCATTAAAGAGTGGGGGTGGCAGGAACTGTTTGTTTTGCAATAACAATATGCAAAACAATATGCAAAACAATATTTCTCCTTCTTAGTAAGGCATAAAGGCAGGTATCTGCCGCTCGCAGGCTTCCAGAAACCACACGCTGCCTGGGGTCAAAGAACTAATGCTGCCTGTTTTGCTCTGCAGCTTGCAGGAAAGTTATGGAAGTTACCTCTACCAATAATTCATAACAGCTTTAATATAATAAAGGTAAATGGTTGTTATAAGTTACTACATTGGGCACATTTATACCATGTTACTAAGCCAATATTTTTTTTATGAATGCAAATGAAGCATAGTTTGGTTTTCCCACTGTCTCCCATGAACTTGGAAAATGCAGTCAAAGTAGGAAGAGATGTATGATGATCTACAATCCCTTTCAGTGCTGCCTGTGATCACAGACATAATGCTGAGTTTATTATACACAGTGGGACAGGGTTATAGTCCCACTCCTATTGTATTAACCCAGGGTCCATGTACTGGTTGGATCCGCCTAGGCATTAACCTCTTTAGCACTTACATCCTTAGTTATTCTCACTACACAAGTCGATGATCCCTTTAACAGTCTAGCGGAGGAATGTAATAAAAGTCGATAACGGAAAAACTATTCGCAATGCAAAAAGTTACACCTTTGCACAAACAAATTTTGATTTGCGTGAATTTAATATGGTTTTTGCGAACCAGGAAACTGTTTAGCGACCACTTCTGACAGTTTGCGAGTTTTATATTTTGCGTCAATGCAAAGTAAATGTAATAAAACTTCTTACTGACAAAGTCCTTGGGGCAAATTTACTATTCGTAGTTGCGCCAGCGTGCGCTTCGCCGCACTTCGCCAGGCTTATTTTCGCCAGCGCTACCCAAATTCACTAAAATCCGAAGTTGCGCTCAGGGGAAGCATAAGGTTGCGAAGTTGCGCTAGCGTTAATTCACCAAGCAAATCGAAGTTACGCTAGCGATGCTTAAATTGCATACGGCGCCAAATTGAAGTTACAATGGAGGTATATTTAGCAGCACTACACAAGCCTGGGAAACCTTCAAAACAGCAAATAACATTTTTATTTTGCCTTACACATGTGCCCACTGTATAGTTAAGTTGCCATGAGTGAGGAAATGTAGGGGGGAAGGAGGGTAGCCCCAAAAAAATTTCGATCTTTTTCAGCCTATCACCCATAAAATAAGAAAACACCAGCGTTTTTTGGGACATAGAAAATTTTTTAACTTTTTTGGAAGAAATCCCTATCTACTCTATTGCAGTTCGCCTGGTCTGAGGTGGCGAAGGAAGTCTGGCGTAAAAGGTAGCGTTCAGAATAACGCTTTAGTGAATTTGCATAGTTACATCCATTGCGCAAATTCGCCAGGCGTAAGGGTGCGAAGTAACACTAGCGAATTAACGCTAGCGTTAGGCGCTTCTTCCTTTAGTGAATTTGCCCCCTTGTGTTTGCTCCAAAAGATTACAACACATTCAAGCACTTCTTAAGAGTGCGCAATTAAAATTTGCAATGCAATAACAGTTTAAGGAACAATATTACATTGCGAGATGTGGATTTTTATTCTTATTGGTGCAAATAGTTTAATTACATTCCCCCCTAGGCCTTGTACACTGGCTCAATATCTATGAAGGATCTGGCTCTACATTCCCCGTCTTTTCTGAGAGGTTTCCAAGAAACGAAAACCAATATTCTACTGAGATATAGCTAACTGTCTCTGTCACATGAAGCTAGATGTACCACACACCCACAGGATTTCCATCAATGGTGAAAATTCCAGAAGGCCTACCACTATCTATCCTTTGCTATCCTTCAGAAAGGTTCCATCTGTTGACTATAGAGGAGGCAATAATACTATACATGCCTGCCCTTCATTTGCTGCAACAGTTGCACCTCTAGTGGGCAGAAATGGTGCAATGAAAAAACTGCAGAGTCTTTCTAATAATTATTGCAGTGCATATAATGAGAGAGCAGTTCTGTCAACATCATGAGCCATGTCCTACAACACAATGAGCCATGTCCTCATATTCTCGCCTGCTTAATGGAAAGAAATGGAAAGAAAAACTATCATTTTAGAAAGATTATATTTTCAGTTTAGCTGCTCCTGTCATGAAGCCTGATTCCTGTATGTGGATAATTACCTATTTATTATGTCTCACTTGACACCTTAGTCACATTGAAATCGATAAAAGTAGAGCTTTCCCTTCATATGCAAGGACGCTAAACGAGGAAGATTCAGGTTTTCCATTATTTTTCTTCCATTTTTCATAAAGAGTGAATAGAAAATCAGTCTGAATAGCTAATGCCAGTTCAAGCACAGACAATGGAGATGGGGGCAATATGGGATGAGAAAAGAGCCCTAAGGAAGAACAGTGAAGCTATTAAAGCCATCAGCCTTCACCGCATGGAAACTGTACATTATATTGAGTAAAAAGAAGCCTAAAGAAATAAACAGCAATAAATGTATTTCTCTCAAACTGATCATAACACATAGGAAAAGTGCAGTCCTTCAGTAAAAGAGGAATTCACCAATAGAAGAACTGAAAAAGTGTTGGACTGGCTTACCAGTACCAGGAAAACTTCAGGTGGACTAGTGTCACTGAACCATCTACCACTTCGCCTGTTATACCAATGTCATGGTCTTATCCCATTTCTGTATAAAACGAGGAGTATAAACGGAGGGAAGAATAGAAGATAGTATCGAAAGAAAAGAGACTAGGGGGCAGATTCACACCCGTTGCACCACTTCACCAGGCGCAGATGCGCTACGAATACACTAATTCACTGAAATGCAAAGTTTCGTCCTGGGCATCGAATGCTGGCGACTTTTTGCTAGCGTTACTTCAGCTGTGTGAACATTTCAAAGTGAAGATGCGCGAGCGTTCATTTGTGCCTAGAGAAACTTCACTAGTGATCTTGCATCAGGTCAATTTGCATAGGGCGGGAAATTTTAAAGTTGAATGGACGTCTTTACTATAAATGTTGCTGCAAATGGTTTAAGTTACCGGTTTATATTACACATGTCCAGGGAACCTTAATCAAGAGAATTTTATATAATGCCCTACACATGAGCCCACTGTAAAATTAATGTTCCGTATGTTATAAAATGTGTAGAGAAAACCGCTTACCCAAAAAACTAAGTTACGACTTTTGCAGCCAATCCTGTTTAAAAAAAAAAAAAGAAAAGTCGCTAGTGTTTTTTGAATTTTAATGCATTTTCGGCTCACAGGATATGATGTAAGTGACCGAAGATTGAGGAAGATCTGGCTGCTTTATAGCACTTCGCCTGGTCTGATGTGGCAAAGTCAACTCTGGTGAGAGAGGTACGGTTCAGTAAAATCCGTTTTTAGTGAATTTGTGGAGTAACATCCGTTCACCAGAGTGAAAAGTAGCCTGACGATAGAGTGCGACTGACTGCTAGCAACCGTTCCATTCGCTAGCAAATTGGCGCCTGTTAGTGATTTGGCGATGTCCCTGCGGGTGGCAACAATGACGAAAAGTCGCTAACGTTAGCCACTTCGCTCTTTCGTATATCTGCCCCTAGGAGTAAAAAAGGCCCGTAGATTGACTTTTCCAGACTTCTCCAAACTATGGCTAAAAAACCATAGAAAATATATAGTGAGGTGACATGAACCAACAATTCAGGGTGTAGTACTTGTAAAAGTATTTTATTTAGTCATGAATCACTATATCTATAATTAAGCTTCACATCAAACACAGCTTTTTCTGTATGCTTTTATAAACTGCTACACCTTGATTTTTAGGAGCCGTGTTCTGTAAACTTTCCCTGGGCAAACACCCTTACAGCCTTGCTTTGGAATTTTAAAACAATACCCTAGACATAAAGGGTGGATTCACATGACAATGACCCCGGTGACACAAAAAAACGTATCATGACATCATCATGGAAGAAACCATATAAACGTAATGTCAAAGATCAATTCATTTGGCTTTTCAGAAAAATTGTAATGACACAATTTAGAGGCTGAACACGGATTGTATGTGTAAGTGTGTGTAAGTATGTTAATTGTCATTGCATGATTATAAGTTGGATATTACAAAAAAGTAACATTTTTGCCCTTTATGAAAGAAAGACATTTTTGGTAGCAGTTCATGTGTTTGTATGACCTACTTACAGATCATATTCACTGGTAAATATCTAAAGTAGTTATAAATGAATGTCAATTGTCATATTTATTTATATATCAAATTTGAAGATTCAGTGTGTTACGGCCATTTGGAAGTTCTGTTTTCTAATTGAAAAGGTGAGCCTCCCCCGCCTATGATGTTTTCTTGTGATATGGCCTGTTGATAATTAGAGCTACATTGCGTACAGCAACACTGGGCACCTCTGTAAAGGGACATTTATGTCATGGAAGGCAGGGTACACTGTGCAAAAAAGAGACAAAATACCCAATGGTTTTGCACTTTTCACTCTACTTTCTCCAATGGTTTTGCACTTTTCACTCTACTTTCTCCAATGGTTTTGCACTTTTCACTCTACTTTCTCCAATGGTTTTGCACTTTTCACTTTACTTTCTCCAATGGTTTTGCACTTTTCACACTACTTTCCACACTAGTTAACCTGCCATAGATCTCTCTTTTGTTACTGAGAACAGAGACCTACAACCTCACCCATGAATACAGAGCTGCCTGCATTCAGTAGCGCCAAAGTGGTTAGTTTATGGAACTGATTATTTTAGCTGTTGCTGCAACACCTATCCAGCAGAATAGACCCAGGACTAAGCGTCTGACATTGCTTTTGCTGTTCCTGTTCAAGGCTCAGCTGTCCCTGTTAGAATCTGATTGCCTATGATGTTCAGAACCTCTATCTTGTCTTTGCACAAGCTAGCTTTCACACTTTTTTTAATTCTTCCACAAAAATTTCTATAGCGAGAACCACTCTTATGTGAGAATTTTCATTAAAAAAATTCAACTTCTTCAGTTTTACATTAGTTATATTGAGTTTCATAAATCACACTTTTTTTTTTTTTTTGGACTAGAAACAAAAAAAACATTTAAAGTTGAGTAAAAGCATATCACCTTTATTGTAGATCCTCCTTCTAACCAATGAAGGGGTACGTTAATTTTAAAATAAACTCTTAGTAAAGGGTAGGATTATGAGAGTTTCTATTTTGTCTTTAATCATATATATATATATATATTATGTATTTCCCTGAAGAAAGTTCCTGTGTGGAACTGAAACGTCGGATTGAATAAACCTGCTCACTTTCTTGACATTATATCCTTGTCTTCAAATCCTTGGAGTGCTGTCCCACCCTGCACCTGTATATATATATATATATTGGATAATGTACCCCCTGCTGAAATTTATAAAGATATTATAAGTCACTGAGGAGTTATGTGACCATATAAAAGTACGAGGCCGCAGGTCCAGTGCTTTTATACAGGTCACATAACTCCGAGGTGACTTCTGATATCTTTATAAATTTCTAGTAGGGGGGTACATTATGCATTATAATCTACATTTTGTGGGGGGGTCAGGAGGGGGGTTCAAGGTTGAAATTCTGGTCGCCGGCATCAAATTCTGGTCCGTTTCAGATGTGCAGCGTCAAATTCAGACGCCCAGCGTCAAATTTGAACGCAATGTGTCAAATTCGGCGGCCTGGGGCCCCTGTTATAAACGGATCGTTCTGACGTCAGAATGCACCGTTTATAAGGATATAATATACAGTCTGGTCCCATAGGGAAATGACCAGACTGTAGATATCCCAGATATGGTAATCACTTGGCGGTTTACTTACACTATTTCGATGACATGTTCTTAGTGTGGAGTCCCTAAACCAGATGATAAATGACCTAAACAGACTGAACACTCCAGTTCAGTTTACATTATCCGCCGATAGTGATAGAATTAATTTTTGGATGTAGAGGTGTTCAGAAAAGAGAACACTCTGTGATATAAACTTTTTTGTAAGGATACGGACCGGAATAATTTACTGCATTTCACCAGTTCTCACCCACAATAAAAAATCATTCCCATATTCCCAGTTTTTAAGAACCATGAGGAATAATTCAGATGAAGATATTTAATAAATATCAATTGGTGGATATGAGAAATCATTTTGTAGAGAGGGGGTATAAACAGAATTTGCTGGATACATCTCTTTCTAAGGCTCATGAATATGTGCATAGTAAAAAAAAAACAACAGAGTGATGAAAAAATTCTTCATCTCTACGAGGTTTTGACACAGATTCCCATGTGGTTAAAGAAATTGTAAATCAACATTGGAGCATTATAGAAAAATGATAAATCTTTGTCTAAAACCATAAAGTCTATGCCCATTTGGGGATATAGACGTGGTAAAAACCTGAAAGATATATTAATGAACACTGACCCCGTACAATTCTATCAGGTAAATTAAGGGGTTGTAGGGTCTTTGAAGAAAGGCTGTTTTAAATTAGCAGGCTGTACCACATGTCGTAACATGGTATTACCTTTCATTATCCCCATTCTGGAAGCATTACATGTATATCCACACATGTGATTGACATGATCACATGTCCATGCGGCCTGATGTATGTGGGTAAGGCTCAGAACACAATACGTAAAGAATGGGTAATCATAGGTCTTTATTTAAGAAACCATTTGAGACCGGTGGATCAGATGTACCTTTGGCAAATCAATTTCTAACATTGGGACACAGGCTGCCTACTTTAAATTTAAATGTGCCATTTTTAGAACCAAGATGAGACTATGGTTTCTTTAATTTTAGTAATTTCTACAAAATTAGTGTAACTGTCAAAAATATGTGTTTTTCACTATTGTGTAATTTGTTTTTTATTTCCCAGAATGCCCTGTGTGAGGAAAGAGTGGGGCGGACTGTGGGTGTAGTTCACAGGGGGTGAGCTTTTAAATGTTTGGTAAATCTTATGTTGTTTTATCTTGATAAAGGTCCCGGGTGTGGTTTGAAACGTTCATTGAATAAAGGTGGATTCTGAAGAAAAAAATCCCTGTGTGCATCAGCATTTACTTCTCTATAGTGTAGAACTTCTGGGAGCACCAGGGTATGTGTAGCCTTGGAATAATTAGATAGATAGATAGATAGATAGATAGATAGATAGATAGATAGATAGATAGATAGATAGACAGACAGATAGATAGAGAGATATATATATAATTCAGAAAGTTATGGGAAGGCCATCTCTCATAGATTCCATTAGTATATAATCAAATAACTAAAAATTTTAAAAATGGATTGTGCTTGATCCCAACTAAGATGTAATTAATTATTGGAGCCAAAAAGATCCTATTGGGTTAAATATTTAAATTATTTTAAGTAGATTTGAGGTATGGAGATCCAAATTATGGAAACATTATCTGGAAAACTCCAGGGGGCAAATTCACTAAGCGACGAAAAAACGCTAGCGACGCCTTCGCCACACTTCACCAGGGCACCGCTAATTCATTTAAACCATAAGTTGCGCTCAGGGAGGCGAAAGGTAGCAAAGCTGCGCTAGTGTTAATTTGTCGAGCAAAGCGAAGTTATGCTAATGATGCCTAATTTTCATACGGCGTCAAGTTAAAGTACAATGGACGTATATGTAGCAGCAAGTACATTACACTACACAAGCCTGGGAAAGCTTCATAAAATAAAGTTATTTTGCCCTATACATGTGCCCACTGTATAGTTTAGGTGCCATATGTTAGGAAATGTAGGGGGAAGTGTAGGGGGGAAGGAGGGTACTCCCAAAACAATGTTGCAATATTTTTCAGCCTATCACCCTTAAAAAAAGTAAGACGCCATTGTTTTGTGGGACTTAGAAAAAATGTCAACTTTTTTTTGAAGAAAGCCCTATCTTCTCTATTGCACTTCGCCTGGTCTGAGGTAACGTTCAGTAAAATGCGCAAGTAAGTGAATTATCGTAGTTATGTCCCTTCATCATATCGCAAATTCGCCTGGTGTAAGGGTGCGAAGTAGCGCTAGAGTAGGTCCACTTCGCTAGCGAATTTACGCCAGCACCCGTTAGTAAAGAAATGACGTCACGCTGTGAATTTGGGCTAGTGACAGCCGCTTTAGTGAGTTTGCCCCCAGGTCCCAAGTATTCTAGTTAACCAGCCTCATTCCTGTACTTATTTTGTGTGCGTTTTTTAAACATTTCCATTAGCTCTAAGCTTGCTATTTAAACTGTTATCTGATATTAACCACAAAGGGCTGATTCAATAAATGTAAGTTGAGTCAGACAAAGATACAAATCAAATTCATCCCAAACGAATTATCTGAAGAAGCTAAAGATCCTTCTCTGCTGATAAAAAGAGTAACTGCTGGAGATAACACCACCCAGATATTTTTTATTCTTCTAATTTTAGTGAGAAGAGCCGTCTGTTAATTCACAGTTTATTTAAACCCACTATTTAGTCAGCATGCTATTGGAGAATTCCACCTACTGTGCTTTCATCTGGAGATCATAAAGTAGCATTTGCAAAAAATAGAATTAATTCCATATATGCATTCTCTCTTCCAGTAAAACAGCCATCTAGTTAGTAACCCCCTTGCATGAATAGGATTTGCCCAGCAGGAAAGCCAGTTGTGGTGCTCTTGTAAAAAAAAAAAAAGAATGTCCAATTTAATGTATCTGTTCCTGAAACACACAAACTGTTTTTGAATTGTGCAGATTGGTACATTTACGTCGCTTTGGATTGAAAGTTTAGATGAGAAACCTTCACTGCCTTCATACAGTGGTAGATACAAGAGTTGCCTGACTTACTTCTGCTGTTTTAAGAGGCTGTAGTAACAGTTTTGTTTTTGTTTTTTTGTTGAGTTGCTTTTAGACTTGAAAGACTGCAATGGTCAAAGTATTCAGTTTCCATTCATCAAGTGAGTCCAAATAATGACTGTAACTAATTGTCTCTAATCAGACAGGTTTCTTTTTCCAAACCTGTCAAAAAGGATCAAGAGTCCAACAGTTATGTACACTCTCTGCACTAATTATCCCTTTAGGGCAGAGACAGACGAGAAGATTCGGGGAGATTAGTCGCTCGCCTCTTCTTTGGGCAACTAATCTCCCCGAACTGCCTCCCTGCCGGCTTGAATCTAAATCAAAGGCAAGAGGGCGTTCGGAGGAATTTGTTTTCTGAAGTCACCCGAAGTTTCCTCGTGAGGCGACTTCGGAAAATGAAGCGATCCGAGTGCCATCCCACCTGCGATTTAGATTCTAGCCAGTGGTGAGGCAGTTTGGGGAGATAAGTCGCCCGAAGAAGAGGCGATATGTTGCTAGGCGACTAATCTCCCCGAATCTTTTCGTCTGTCTCTGCCCTTACTACTTCTCTCTCTGTGGTGGTGCCTCTAAGATAGCTTCTTTAGATTCTTCGCTATTTTCTACATAAATTCTCTTCTTGCCAACCACTTAACACCAATGTCCATATGTTGGCACAGTAGAACTGTAACCTTGTTGTCCAGTACTTGATTCAAACAAGGGCCCTATTGACATTAGATCAGTACATTTATCTGTCTTGAAATGTTTTTCTGGGTACTCCAGATCTATTGAATTTCTGTTAGTGGCTTAGGCATCCATATTCTATCTAACATAGTGTAAAATATAACCCAATTTTTCAGGGGCTACAGTTCCTATATTAGATCATTATTAGAAGAAAGCTTTCATTGTCAGTGTAAATGTAAAATGGTGTAAAGCAAGGGGGAATAGCTCAGGTCAAGAGATTTCGTTTTCTGAGTATTTGTTCAGATATACAAGAGCTTTTAAGCCCTTCTTTATACAGGTATGGGATCTGTTATCCAGAAACCCGTTATCCAGAAAGCTCCAAATTAAGTAAAGGCCGTCTCCCATAGACGCCATTTTATCCAATTTTTTTAAAATTATGTCCTTTTTCTCTGTAATAATAAAACAGTAGCTTGTACTTGATCCCAACTAAGATATAATTAATCATTATTGGAAGCAAAACCGCTTATTGGGTTTATTTAATGTTGGTAGACTTAAGATATGAAGATCCAAATTACAGAAAGATCTGTTATCTGGAATAACCGGTTTCATACCTGTACATGAATGAAAATAAATAGCCTGTAAGTTATTTTCAATTAGGTCTATGGAAAATAATTCAAGCCCAGAAACAAATCTGACCACTCATACTGTACATAGAGTGTGTGTGTGTGTGTATATATATATAGATAGATATATAAATAATCTATACACATCTTTAACTATGTCCTGCTGTTATGCTGAATTTAAAGACAAAAATACAAAGGAAACCCAAATTACCATCAAAGATTTGCACTAGTTTCCCAGAGCAGCCTATTAACAGGTACCCATTACTATAGGTTGCTATGGGTTACTAGACCTAAACTTTATCGACTTGTACAGATATGTGACCTGTTATCCAGAATGCTTGGGGTATTTCAGATAACAGATCTTTCTGTAATTTGGATCTGCATACCTTAAGTCTGCTAGAAAATCCTGTAAACATTAAATAAACCCAATAGCCTGGTTTTGCTTCCAATAAGGATTAATTATATCTTAGTTTGGATCAGTACCGGATAACTAGAGGGGGGCGGCCCATGGTGCATGACGTGCAGCTGGGCCCCCGCCCCCCTCCGTACCGCCCGAATTGCAGGGATTTTAGTGGCGCGTGGCGATGCCGGGGGCAGGCCCTGGCCTGCTCGCACCCCCTGCTCCCCCGGTAGTTCCGCCACTGGTTTGGATCAAGTACAAGGTCCTGTTTTATTATTACAGAGAAAAGATTAACAATAGAATCATTTGTAAAAATTTGGATTATTTGGATAAATGGAGGATAAGGGAGACGGTCTTTCCGCAAGTCTGAGCTTTCTGAATAACGGGTTTCCATATAACAGATCCCATACCTGTAGCACATTTGTTATAGAGACAAATAATCAAACTCTAGAACTACCAGGCAGTGTATAGTCACTGCATTCAATCTTCCTCTTGTCACAATATTGTAATATTACAAAGTATCCTGGTACAGTATCAGACCTAAATTAGAGATAAATGTGTAAAAAGAGACTTCCAAAGTGGTGGTTAAAAAAGAAGGCGCGTAACAAATACGATTGGTATCCAGTAAATTCAGAAGTAGTAGAAAGGGGGTCAAACAAAGTAAACGCGCTCCCAACTTTTAAAAATAGCTGAAAGTGTAATTCTTTTCTTCAAGAAGGTCAGAAATCAATGCTGGGATAGTTTTTCTCAACAGCAGTGTGTTCTTGACATTGCCCTGTGAGTTGGAATGATCCGGATTAATCCCCTTTAATTCTTAATTAAGTCATTTCATTAACATGTCCTTAAAGTACCCATCAAGGTTAGCATCTCATTATACATTTTCTGGCCAATTCAAAGGTACTGTAATTTGGGGCATGATTCTCTTTATTAAGCAGAGGTGTGTTCCGGAGATCCGTATCTATAATATTTTATGACGGAACCTCTGTAAACTAACCACCAGGATCATTGTCTGTACTCATGGGGCTCATTTATCAACACTGGGCAAATTTGGACCTGGGCTGTAACCCATAGTAATCAGCCAGTGATTCGCTGTTTTCAGTCAGGTGGAGGTAAATCGGAAAAAAATTGATAGTGCCCAGGTTTTCATTTTGTCCAATGCTAATAAATTACCCCCAATGTGTTATCATTTGTACTGATACAATATATAAAAGCGTGCATTCCAAAAAATATATAATGTATCCAAATCCACATGAAAAGAATGGGATTGTTTTGTCAAAAATATGGATTCATGCGGCTTAGTTACCATCAAGTACAAGCTACTGTTTTTAACCAGAACTAACTAGAACTAACCAGAGCAATGCTTTCGTCTAATTGTGGCTGGCACATTCGCACTGGAAAGACGGCCGCGCATGAAACGGATTGTGGAAACGGATTTAAAGAAAATCTAAAAAGAAAATACAGGTCCATTATCTGGAACCCATTATCCAGAAAGCTCAGAATGACAGGAAAGATCTCCCATCGACTCAATTTTCATCAAATAATTAATTTTTTTTAAAGGTATTTCCTTTTTCTCTGTATAATAAAACAGTACCTTGTACTTGAGCCAAACTAAGATATAATTAATCCTTAATGTGGGCAGAACCAGCCTATTGGGTTTAATTAATTTTTATATTATTTTTTGGTAGACATACGGTATAATTATGGAGATAATGGAACTTATCTCTTATCCAAAAAACCTCAGATCCCGAGCATTCCGAATAACAGGTCCCATATTAGGGATGCACCGAATCCAGGATTCAGTTCGGGATTCCGCCTTTTTCAGCAGGATTCGGATTCAACTGAATCCGAATCCTAATTTGTATATGTAAATTAGGGGCCGGAAGGGAACTCGTGTAACTTTTTGTCAGAAAACAATTGTTTCCCCACTTTTCATTTGCCGCCTCAAATTTGCATCTGCAAATTTGGATTCGGTTCGGTATTCGGCCAAATATTTCACAAAGGATTCGAGGAGGATTCGGCCGAATCCCAAATCGTGGATTCGTAGTATCCCTAATACCAGGAAAATCCCCCAGTCATTTAATGGTGTGCCCATTATGTTGCTGAAAATTAGCAGTCTGATTAAAAACCAGCATTTTTTTCAGATTGCTTGATCCCAATACAATTTGAGGACTGTGGATAGGCAAGGATTGAAAGGAGTGGAAGTGGAGTTACAGCAGGGCAGAGATCTGAAAAATATTAAAGGAGCAAAGATGACGCAGGATTATGAAGCAGGTAAAACTAATCCATTCATGCAGTTTTTCTAGTTATGGGATCTGTTATCTGGAAACCCATTATCCAGAACACTCCAAGTTACAGAAATACTGACTTCCATAGACTCCATTTTATCAAAATAATCCTTTTTTTTTTTTTTTTTAATTGATTTCCTTTTTCTCTGTAATAATAAAACAGTAGCTTGTACTCAATCCCACCTAAGATATAATTAATCCTTATTGGGGCAAAACCAGCCTATTGGGTTTATTTCATGTTTACGTGATTTTCTAGTAGACTCAAGGTATGGAGATCCAGATTACAGAAAACCCCAGGTCCTGCGCATTCTGGATAACCGCTCCCATACCTGTTACAATAAAAATATAAATCCCTTCAGTTCACTGCCTGTAAAATTGGTTTGTCAGGTAAAGAAGCTACTGTAAAATTCTGAGTACAACAGATGAGCTCCCAAACGATGCAGCATGGGTTATTTTATTCACACATGTCAATGGCCAAAATAAAATAGATGTTTCCCCATTTCTGATTTCCTGGGTTTTATTATTAAACATGCCTGTAATTGTACATGCCAGCTGCCTAAAACTGAACTAATTATCTTACTGCTCCTGCAGCACCCGCTCTGCACCTTCGTTGTCCATCAATGTCAGTAGAAGTGTAAGCACAGAAGGTTATCTTTAACCCTGCCCTGCTCTTAATTACTTACATCCAGCCTCTCACAAACCCTGCCTGCCCCATCTACAGTGCACTCCTTCCTGATCTGAAGTGCTAGCTGCCTGCTAATCCAGCTCTTCATCGTGTTCAACCTGAACTGATGCAGTTTCCTACCTCTAAAGCTTTCTATCATTGAATGGCATATGTGTAATTGCTACACTTGTACATAGGGCACAGCACCTCATTTATTGCTTCACTATACACGTGCCTTTATGGATTCATCTTTCTTTGCAAATGGAGTCAAATCTTCATAATTGTCTCTCATTTTTTATGCATGATGCCCTCTTTTTCCCATGTAGAACGTTTATATTAGAGACACCTCTGTAGGAATTCTGTAAGGTCCACCGGTAATGGGCAAAATGATTCCTCATTAATTATGTCTGCTCCCACCTGCAAACATTTCCCACCAATTCTGTTTCAAAGACATATTCACACACTGCCACCAAGGGACACAAACTAATTAAATCTCACGGTTTTGCCTTAACCTTATATTCTTTATGTGTATAGTTTTATACTATCAATTCAGCTAAATAATCGAAGAGTTAGGCTGTGTTTGTGACAGCTGTTATAGTTATTTCTTTCACATGTTTCCCATAATTTCCTTATGATAATTAAACTTTAGAGGGGAACTGAACTTAGATCTAAAAAACAAAACTGCTTTTAGGCTAGGGCCACACAGGGGCCAAAATTCACTGCCTGATTTCTGCCCTACCACCAGCAGCAGCGTCCTCTCTTTTCCCCATTCAGAAGTTTTGAATTGGAAGTGGCGCAAAGAACCACGAGTCTTTGTATTTTGAGCCAAAATCCGCCAAAGTCTGTTTGTGACACTTCTGAATATTTCTGAATGCAGAAAAGAGCGGATGCCACTACCCATGGTGGGGCAGAAATCAGGCAGCGGTTTTTGGCCCTCTATGTGGTCCTAGCCTTAAGGCCATACATGAGCCTATCAAGCACCAAAGCACCATGCTATGGCTGAATGTACATACAGTAGGCAGATAACATTTTCAAACCTGCCTGTGCCTGCTGGAAGTGATGGGCCACCATAAAGTTTTTTTATGATTTATCTGTCCATGTAGGCCTAGTTTGAGGGCCAACCAGACTCATTTATCGACTACTAGGTACAGATTCTGGATGCAAAATTGCAGGTGTTAAAGAGTAGTGGTTCCCAAACTGGAGGCATCACATTTTGTTCTACTAATTACCCCTGAAAGTCCAGGTGGATAGGCAATTAGGCTAGGATAAGGGTAAACACATATTTGTGGTCCTATATAGTCTATGGTTGAAAGGTTGTACAGTATATTTGTAACCTGATATAAGATAAGGGTCCCTGAACAAAAGCTGGTTTTCCAAGGAGGGGCTTAGGCAACAACAGAAAAAGAACAGTCACTGCCTTACAGCACTATATGCAAAGCATGTTAGTGAGTGGTATGTTAGCAGTTGTTTCAGTTTGCTTCTAGACAAAGATCCATAGGGGACATTTTAATTTTCTAACCCAGTGATCGCCCAACCAATGGCTCATGAGCAACATGATGCTCTCCAACCCCTTGGATGTTGCTCCCGGTGGCCTCAAAGCAGGTGCTTATTTTTGAATTTCTGGTTTGGAGGCAAGTTTCTGTGCATAAACCAAGTGTACTGCCAAATAGAGCTTCCTGTAGACTGCCAGTCCACACAGGGGCTATCAAGTAGCCAATTACAGCCCATTATTGAAACCCCCAGGAACTTTTTACTTGTGTTGCGCTCCAACTTTTTTTTTTACATTTGAATGTGGCTCACAGGTAAAAAAAAAAAAGATTGGGGATGCCTGTTGTAACCTATTCAGTCCTATCAATTCCTGTGCTAGTACTACAAAAGTACTAGACTCTAAAACTATAAATGGTATGGCTAGTAGGACTACAATGGCTAGCAACTGAATGCAGTTAAAAAGCAAATCTCTTTGCCTTAAAGGAGAACTAAAGCTTAACTAAAGAGGTAATTAGAAATGTTGTACATTATGTTTTGTGCTTATGTACCAGCCCAAGGCAACCACAGTCCTTTAGCAGTAAAGATCTGTGTCTCCAAAGATGCCCCAGTAGCTCCCCATCTTCTTTTCTGCTGATTCACTGCACATGCTCTGTGCTGCTGTCACTTACTGAGCTTAGGGACCAACTCACAATATACAGTACACATAGAATAGAAATGTCACAATATAAGGCTGATTAGTAATTAATACAGATAATTACTACATGGCAGCACAGAAACCAGTGCAACTAGCATCAGAATTTAATAACTAGCCCTGTAGCATCAGCTTATATTACAGACAAACCTCATTTTCTGCTGGATAATTAGTGACGAGCCCTAAGCTTAGCTTCTCAACAGCTGCTCAGAGCCCACTGAGCATGTGAGTGTCACAGACACTTTCCAAGATGGTGACCCCCTGTGACAAGTTTGAAGTCCTGGATCATTGCTGCTATTGACAAGCTGAAACTTTAGGCTGGTGCAAAAAGGTATTTATATAAAATATGACATTTTTAACCATGTTCATTTTGGGGTTTAGTTCTCCTTTAAATGTTTAATATGAATCGTGCCTCAATCGCTATCCATATATTTGACTACACTGTTCACTTGTTTCCAGCACTTGAAGGATTAAATCACCTACCAAGGTGGAAATTGATGTAAAGCAAGTCCTAATGAGCGCCCGTCAGGAGGAGCCAGAATTTCAGTTTGATTGAAACGGCAGACAACAATGTCGGAGGCTTTAAAACTTTAGAGAGAAAAAGTTGAGAGCTACTTGAAACAAACCTCTGCTGCTGTTTAACTTTTATCTTCAAAAACTTGCCACAGAGTTTTAGTCTAGATTATTGAACCTGGCTACTTTTGTAGTGTTTGAAAAGAATACATTCATAAAACCTTGTCAAATACTTTCCAAGGTACCCAGGGATACTTCTGTGGTTAGGATTTTACATGGCTTAGCATGCCTTAAGATGAAATGCTCTCTCTTTTTTTTCCCTTTCTTATTGTCTAGCGTTCGCCCAAGAAAGCCTGTTTGATCTCGCCGTATTGAGTTGTGCATCATTCGTTGAATCGTAATTATGAGGCCCATTTGGTTTCTTAGCTTGTCTTCAATACTCACCATCTTGTTTATTGAGAACTATTATTGGTCTAGCAGAAAGCTCCCGGCCTTCTGGAATCAATCTGTTAACAAAAGATGTATTTTTTTTTTATGTTTGATTATTATTAAAGTAAGCAGGACACCAGTTTTAAATACGGCGTGCTGAGGAACTACGGCGTTTCTCTGGATATTAAGTATAAATAAACATTTTTATTTTTCTTGGTTGATATTTTTGCAATTGTTTTTTTTTTTAATGGGGAAAATTTGTCATGAAATTCCTACAGAAGCTTGTTTCATGTAAATTCAGACATACTGCTGTCAGAACTATAATCACTGAGTGCAAACTACATACACCAGTGATTGCATGGGCCCTATACATGGCATCAGACATCACTGAACTGCACCAATAGACTGATCAGAATACTGTACCTCAATATATCAAGAGGACACTTTGCTATTGCCGGTAGGTCCAAAAGGAATGCTTTTTGGTCAAAATTAAAGCTAAACAACCACAAACGTTGTAACCAAAGAGAACACAACCTTACCAAAAATGAGCCCTGTTTTTTAAACGGGTGGTTCACCTTTAAGTTCACTTTTAGTGTGTTATAGAATGGCCATTTCTAAGCAACCTTTCAATTGGTCTTCATTATTAATTTTAAATAGTTTTTTTAATTAAAGGGCATGTAAAGTCTAAAATAGAATGAGGCTAGAAATGCTGTATTTTGTATACTAAATATAAACATGACCTTGCCCCACAAGCCTAATCAAACAAATAATTTATGCTTTCAAAGTTGGCTACAGGGGGTCACCATCTTGTAACTTTGCTAGACATCTTTGCAAGACTAAGACTGTGCACATGCTCAGTGTGGTCTGGGCTGCTTAGGGATCGTCATAAACAAAGCTGCTTGAGTTCTGCATGGCTGGGAAGTAAGGCGGGGGCTCCCCCTGCTGTTCATAAGTATGATTGTTTCCCTGCTCAGCAGTTAGGGACCATCTGACAATTCCTATCCACAGCAGTAAATGAAGGGTGAATTTCACTGCATACAGTCAGGTTTCTTATAAAAACGGTACACATTTTTTAATGAAAGTATATTGCAGATATTTTTTTTTTTTTTTAAAGAAAGTAAAAATGGGATTTTATTTTTTTGCCTTTACATGCCCTTTAAGTGCAGTTTTCTTATAACTCTTTCCAGCTTTCAAATGGGGGTGACTGGCCCCATCTAAAAACAACTGCTCTGTAAGGCTACAAATGTATTGTTATTGCCACTTTTTATTACTCCTCATTCTATTAAGTCCTCTCTCCAATTGATATTCTAGTCTCTTATTCAAATTAATGCATGATTGCTAGGGTAATTTGGACCCTAGCAACCAGATTGTTGAAATTGCAAACTGGAGAGCTGCTGAATAAAAAGCTAAACAACCCCTTTAAGTACATAGGTTTATTGCCTTATCTCCAGGGCAACTTGAAGTGCCAAGCATGTAGGCACGAAACGCGTTAGTTTTGCACACCCACTGTTGTAATTTAAATGTGTGCTTCAATAAAGCCAAGTTATTATTAACCATATTCCAAGATGTACTTTGATTGGCGTGCCTATACGATTTTATATAGGGTGCCCCTAGGCCGGGACCTCTCATCGCCCAACCTTTCACCCTTCTTGTTTCCCCAACTTCATATGCACAATCACACATGTTTCCAACACTTGTCTCGTCGGGTCTGGAGCATAGGGATTGGCACACAAGAGATTTAAAGAAATAAAAAATCTCACGCATGTCCCCAGTGCTTCTAAACCCATTGTGATGCGGTTGATGCCGCCCTTAATATTCTGCTGCCCTGGGCCTCGTTCTTTGTGGCCTTTCCCATAAATCCGGGCCTGCTCATTTCCTAAATACAGATGGAGCACTGGTGTTTCTAAGATCTATTCAAAGTTTTATTTCTGCATGTAACAGCAATTTTCATGGTTCATATGCAACATATTCTGAGCCATTTAAACCTTTATAAATGCAAGGATACGGGATATCTTCAAAAATGATTTGGGTTGAATTATAGAATGGACAATGTATTATTTGATGCCAGAGTGAAAACATCAGTTTCTATGCTTGAGGTTCAGGGTGATGAATGCTAGATAGCGGTTTAAGATCATTCTTAATTGTGAGGCCCAGGACCTTCTAGGGAAATAAAGACTTTGATTCAAGCACTACTACATAGTAAAATAGCATTGTGGGGCCTAAAGTTTAGCTGCCAGTCCCCAGCTCTGTTCCATCTGGTTTTCCTCCTTTACTTTGTCCAAAATGAATGTTGGTGTAGTTGCCCATCTAAATGCTACAGATTCGTTTAGCTGCCCTTCAGACTGCGGCAGATAGGGAGGCAAAATGTTCTTGTCTCTTTAGACCCCCTTTTAGAATGTGGAGAATGCATGTACAATAGAGATTTTGTTCTGATGAAGTTGTACGACAGGAACTATGTTCTTACCTATATACGTTGCTACACCGCTCGGAACATGAATGGCATAGTCCATGTCCTGACGGTCACTAACCTCCAAATGGAGAACTAACCTCCAAACGTTATTCTTATTAAAGGGGTGCTTCACCTTGAAATTAACTTTTAGTATGTTATAGAAAGGTTAATTCTTAGCAATTGGTCTTCATTATTTATTTTTTATAGTTTTTGAATTATTTGCCTTTTTCTGACTCTTTCCAGCTTTCAAATGGGGGTTAAAAAAACAAATGCTCTGTAAGGCTACACTTTTGTTGTTGTTACTACTGTTTTGGGGGTTTTGTAATAAAAGGCACTACATCAGTGCATGGTTGCTAGGGTAATTTGGACCCTAGCAAATAGATTGCTGAAATTGCAAACTGGAGAGCCGCTGAATAAAAAGCAAAAACCGCAAAAAATGCAAAATGGAAACCAATTAAAAATTGTCTCAGAATATCACGCTCTTTATCATACTAAGGGGCAGATTTATCAAGGGTTGAATTTCGAAGTGTAAAATACTTCGAAACTCGACCATCGAATTGAAATACTTCGACTTTGAATATTGAAGTTGAAGTATTTTTCACCGAATTTGCCCATCGAAGTAAAATAGTTGGATCATACGATGAAATCATTCGAATCAAACGATTTTAGCGTACGATTGAACAATTTTACTTTGATGTGTGAAGACTTAGAAAAATGGTCTAGAAGGTCCCCGTTGGCTAACACAGCACTTCGGCAGGTTTAATTTGGCGAAGTATTGAAGTCGAAGTTTTTTTTAAAGAGACAGTACTTAGATTATCGAATGGTCGAATATTCTAACGATTTATACTTCGAATCAAAGTCGAAGTAAATTCGAAGTCGTAGTATCCTATTCGATGGTCGAAGTATACAAAAAATTACTTTGAAATTCGAAGTTTTTTTACTTCGAAAATTCCCTCGAATTCACTTCGACCCTTCATTAATCTGCCCCTAAAAGTTATCTCAAAGGCTTTCTAATAGATTTAGTACATTGGCCAAGACCATGGTTGAGCCAATAGATTATCTATTAAATGCTGTTTTAAGAATACAGTCTGCATCAGTACAGTCGTATTTCTAGGACAATTACCCTAGTGCCATTTTTTTCTAAAATGTAAGGGTATGAGAGTTAGTGGAGGAGGGTGTTCACTAAACAGATTTAAATTGTTCCCTATTTATTGCAGCTGACCAAAAAGAAAAAAGGGCTGACTGGTCTCTAGGATTGCTACTTGACTTTGCACAAGCGTTGTTGTGTGCAAGGCTGAGAGTACTTTTATTATTATGGGAATTAATACCTTAGCTCCTTTCTAGAATTTCATTGCATGAGATGCACATGCCAAATGTATGGTAAATAGTGAACAGCTGTCTTAATTAGATTCATATATAAAAAAAGAAAATAAAAATCCTTCACCGGTATATGTTGAAACTCTAAAAGCTTCAAGAGAAAACACCAGCTTTCCAGATTCCTAGCGTTCAGCTGCTTCTTCTTATTTTTAGCATATAAAACCTGAAACAGAAAGACGGCGGCTTTCAGGAAAATCTTTGAAAATGTGGTAAATACAGATACAGAATTATTATCCACATAGGTAGGATTCAGTCCTAAATGACCTTTGTCATTGATGTTATTCTATGAATAATCAGCGGAAGCAGCAGTCTTGTCATATTAAGCGGTGCATGGCAGCATTAGCACTGTACACCTTCAAGGTTTCTGTAATGATAAATGGTTCCGCTGCAGCTGTGCTAGTTAGCATGCACGGTGTCACAATCCCTAAAGTCATAATATTCCCACAACCATATATCAATGATTGCAGTGCGGGAAGGCAAACATAATAGATTTCATTCAAATAAACTGCACAATTGGGAAGAATTCACAATTTTATTTAGCACCTAGGGGTACCTTTTTTAAAAAAAAATGTATGGGATTCAAAATCCAACAGCTTCAGGGTCAATAAATGCAATGATTTGTATTTGCTAAGCCAGGAGCTGAAAAGGCTTTGGAAGATATGTATGTATAAAGGCAAGTTAAAGTAAAAACGCCTCTAATTTCGCTCACTTGTGGATTTAAACTACTACTTACCAAGTCATTATATTACAAGGCAACGGCAAACATTCAAGGATTGAGGGTCCTCATTAGTCGTATATGTAAGTTATACAGGTACGGGACCTGCTATCCACAATACTCGGGACCTGGGGATTTCCGGATAATGGATCTTTCCAGGGGCCAAGCCAGGTACCCTAGGCAATCCAACTGGCCAGCCCTCTGTCCCTGCCTCGTGAGCATAAGAGTGAGTGCACACACTGACGACCCAGAGCGCATATTAAAACCTCTTTTGCCTACCCCTAGTAACGGACATTAATCTTCTGTTTTTTGGATCCAATACCTTTATTAAGTAGGACTGTGAAACTTACTCAGCCAACCATGGAAGTAGGAATCTGTACTTTAACAACTACTAAATGTTGGGCAACTCTGAACTATATATCTACAGCTCTACTGTTATTATCTTGCCCTTCTGCAGATATTATATCCTACTATACATGCTACCCCTCAATGTTCTGACTTACCATTGCTGCCTTTTGGGGGCCCAATGTGTACCCCCTTTTGTTGCATCCTCTAAAGACAGCTTTGAAGAAATTGTCATTGGTAGATGGACCCATGGCCCTAAGTCTGTATGTTCAGTTCCTGTAGGAAATAAAAACCTCTTGCAGGCCTCTTTCCTGGGATACACGGAGGATTCCGTGGATCTGTACATATTGTGCCTCGCTTTCAAGTGGGAAGTGAGAATCCCCTTGCTCATTGACTTTAAATCTCTATATCTGAATAAATCTATATGTACATGACATGCTTTCAATCAGATTGTGGTGCCTGGAAAGCATATAATGCCCACCCTTGAATAAGGCTAGTGTAGCACACCCGTGAATGTACTGTGAAGTGTGACTTTAATGCGTGTGACCCCGGTTATGTTGCTTGCCCGACACCACTGAAAGCCTAATGCCTGAGTAACTCCCTGCAACTCTCAACACCCTGTATTACCTCATTGTCCAGTCTCATCCACAATGAGGATTTCAGTAATTTAAGTGGATTTTCCAGTAGACCCTGTCCCTACCAACCTTTAGTAACCTATCCAGCTTGCAAGATATTTCCTGATGCAATGAACTTATTTATTAACATTCAACAACTTAATTATAGAAAATCATCAGTCACTCCTTTGAGGTATATCAAGATCAGCTTATAATATTCAGTGGCGTAACTAGATGTTGCTGGGCCCCACATCAAATTAATTTTAGGGCCCCCAACATATCCAGTGTTTGTCCTGTTTTACCAATATATGTTCAAATTGCTCATCAATGAGAGCCTCATGGGGCCCCCTGTACCTCCTGGGCCCCCCTGCAGCCGCAGGGTCTGCTTCCTCTGTAGTTACGCCCCTGATAATATTCCTTCCCAGAGATAAGATATGGGATCTATGTGAATTCACCCTCCTGTGCACAGATTCCTCCCTCGGAATGACTCTCTATTTTATTGATCCTCAATTTGGGGTCTTGTATCTTGGCACCCTATCGTGTCCTCAACTCACCCACTAAAGTCCCTGTACTATCGTGTTAAACACAGGTAATGTGTAAAAGCATCAGACAAAATTATAAATATCTTTCAAAGACAATGTTATGATAGATATGAAAAAAGGTTATTTTCTGACGTCAGTGGGGGTCATTTATCAAAACTGGGCAAATTTGCACATGGGCAGTAACCCATGGTAACCAATCAGATTGCTGCATTCATTGTTCTACTTGCAGCTGGCTTTAAAAAGCTAATAACTGATTGGTTGCTATAGGTAACTGCCCATGGGCAAATTTGCCCCAGTGTTGATAAATGAGCCCCAGTATCTCTTTAAGTGAGAATGATTTGGGGATTTCTGAGGATAAAAATGGTCAGTGAGTGGCTAGTAAAGCCAATAGTGATGTTTTAGGCTAAGGCCAGATTGGGCAGAATTGTAGTCCACAAATAAATTGAATCACAGCAGTTTTGCTTGAAGTGCTCTCCTTAATCATTGGATTTGAGATTACTTAAGGGATAGCGGTGCCCTAGATATGGATTGATGCACTTGGGTGTGAATTAGTTAAAGGCAGAGCGTAAGAACACCCCTTTGGAAGTTTCAGATTGGACAGAAATCAACCTGCCAACATCCACAGGCAGCATCGGACCAGACCCCCCTCTCTAAGTCCCAATCAGTTTTAAAATAAAACGTTTCTGATGCGTGGCGCCGGACGCACATGCGCAGTGTTGCACGCCGGGTAGCTATTTCAGCACGTGTGCCCGGCGGTGCTGCAATAGGGGAGGTGAGTGAGATGGGGAGGTGGTGAGGAGGGGAGGCAGGGGTCCCGGAGGGGAGGTACCGGAGGGGGCCCTGGACGGCATTCCCGGTGGGCCCTGGGCCCCCCAGTCCGACCCTGTCCACAGGCTCATTTCAACCCCTGACCGACAGCCGAATCTGCTTGCGTCTAGAAGCCTTGTGTCGGCTCCGGCTCAAACAGACTCAGCGGATTTCGGCTTGAAATGCAAAGTCTTGCGTTTCTTCACCAAAATCCACCGAGTCTGTATGTACTGGAGCCCACACAAGGCATCCGGACTTGAACAGACAAGAAGATTTGGCTAGCAGTCGGGGGCTGAAATCATATCTATATTCTGCCTGATGAGTAAGACCAATCCTTTAATTACAGGAATGGGATCTATTATACAGAAAACAGTTATCCAGAAAGCTCTGAAATGCAGCAATGCTAATTTAGAACAAGCATTTCTTATTTTTGATTGATTTGCTTTTTTTTGTTTCTCGAATAATAAGAAATGAACTGTACCTGATGAGTGAGTATCTTAGTATTAAAATGTTTTTCATTTATTGACCAGAGTATTGTTCGGCTTCAAAAGGCTGAAAATCGAACAGAAAGTTGGGAACCAAACTGAACTGTTTGGAGCAAAAACGTACAGATGGCAACCCTACTTACCTAGAGTATGCAAGTAAGTAGGACTGAAACACTGGGAGCACTGCAACGTTGTGCTCATTTTAAGTCTAACCGTTACATTTCAGCAGCCTCCAATTGTTTCTCCACTTGTCTCATCTGAGCTAGAGGGTCGCAAATGTAATGGTATTCTGCCTGAGAGCAGCTGAATTTACAGTAACACAGCCAACACAAGGTTATGAGCCTTTGTCTGTTTTTCTGTAGCAGTCTCCACTTGATCAGGATCTCTGAGCTCTCCCTGTGACTATGATTAATCATTTTAGATTTTTCTTAAATAGGCACTGAATCGCGGTGGGGGGAGTACAATTGTATCTTTTTCCCAGGATCACTAATTATTCACTAATAATTTCAACTAATAATTGTGTTTAACATAAAACAGCACATAAAGTCTGCAAATTCTGCTTGGAATCTTTGCCCACTGTTCCTACTATTCTCTTAATCAGCTGCTTTCAGCTATTTTCTTTGCATTAGATTTGAAGTTGCCGATAACAATTCAAGTAGGTCTTCTTTCAAGCTCATTAATACGATTAAAATAATCTCTGTTTTCACATTTCTTGATTGTGTTTTCTCTTTTGTTTCATATTTACGGAAAATATCAAGGCAGTGTATAATGAAATCATGAAATGCGTGGTGCTTCTTGCAAAGGATCTTCTTTTGATAATATAAGTGTTGTAGGCACAATTATCATCACTGGCTGGGGCTTATAATGCAGAAGCAGATCTAGGTCTTGCTTATTTTTACAGCTACACGTTTTCTCCTTTACGACAAGGGCGTAACTACAAAGGAAGCAGACCCTGCGGCTGCAGGGGTGCCCAGTAGGTATAGGGGCCCCCAGGGCCAGATTTCGTGTAGCGTTGCCCAAAGACCGCATGGTCCCAGCGCTGGCCTCTTCTGGCTGGTGCACGCTCCCCCCCCCCCCCGCCACCACCGCATGGTCCTAGCACCGGCTACGCGTACGCAAGAGCACTTTAAAGCACCGGAGCACTGGGGAGCTTTGAGTCTCCCTAGGGATGCAGCTTGGCAGCATGCCGCCTCTACATTTTTGCCGCCCTAGGCCCAGACCTTTGTGGCCTGGGGGCCCCATAAAGCCCTAGTTCATATATAATTTCAATACATATTGCACAATACAGGTCCATTTCTAGGCATTTTGGGGGCCTGAAAGATAATTTGCTGTGGGCCCCAGTAATATCTAGTTAAGCCACTGCTTTACGGTATTGTATCGGCATACACTGTATTTAACATTGATAACTACTGCAATATCAATTCAAGAATTTATTTTACCTAACGGAAGCCCCAATGAACAGCGGTGTTTCAGGGGCTGCTGCCACTCCTCATTTTTAGCATTGGAGAAGGTCCAGGGGGGCCACATCGTTAGTTGCATCCTCTGCGCTAGTAGAGCCGAAATTTCCATGGCATGGGCAAATGGTAGCTAGCGGCCTTGAAGGCCTTTGCTCATGGGTATTTGTTCCTGCACCTCCTTTGGTTAATCTTTCATGCACTCTGCTTCTGGGGATTGCAGCAACTTGATGTGTCCCACCTGTATTCGGCACTAACTTGTGTCTCAGCGAGTACAGCCCAATAAGGATACATGGGCTGTAGTCATAGGTTAATCTGACTAATTTAGTTTCATCTAACTTTCACCCATCACTTATTGGTGGCATTTGTTTCTGTGGTCCTCAGCTGTGGAATGCATGAGGAATTAACCACAGGAAAACAGAGGAACAAACTCCTGTGTGTAAGTTCCCTTAAGGCTTTCAGATGCTAGGAGACACGTTATTTGCCATTTTTTACCTATGACACCTTATGCTCAATTCATGAAAAAGAGATTTGCTGGTTGTCTGTTTTAATCTCCTATATGCCATAATGTTCAGGATAAGTTCCACTTGCTCACTTACACTTTTATTAGGGATGCGCCGAATCCACAATTTTAGGATTGGGTCGAAGCCTTGGTGAAAGATTCTGCCGAAAACTGAACTGAATCCAACCCTTAATTTTCATGTGTAAATTAGGGAAATGAGGAAAAGAGAACCACGCACTTTCTTGTTTGTGTGATGAAAAGTCGTGATTTTTTTTAATTCAGTTTGACCAGGCACTTGGACTCCTGCTGAAAAAGATCGAGCCCTGGATTTGATGCATCCCTAACTTTAACACACCCTGAAAGCTTAGCCTACCTGGGGTGCATAGATAAAGGAGATGGAACCATGATGTAGGCCAGTGATCCCCAACCAGAGGCTCGTGAGCAACATGTTGCACAACTCATTGAATGTTGCTCTCAGTGGCCCAAAGCAGGTGCTTATTTTTGAATTCCTGGCTTGAAGGCAAGTTTTGGTTGCATAAAAACCAGGTGTACTGCCAAAAAGTGCCTCCTGTAGGCTTTAAGTCCACATAGGGGCTACCAAATAGCCAGTCACAGCCCTTATTAGGCACCGCAGGAACATTTTCATGCTTGTGTTGCTCCACAACTCTTTTTACATCTGAATGTCGCTCATAGGTAAAAAAAAAAAAAAAAAGGTTGTGGACCTCTGATGTAGGCTATCAAAAGTGGTCATACAAAGATCAGCTTCCTTCCTTCACAGTAAGACTGAACTTTGGGAGGAAAAGACCTAATTCATTATTACCACCACCCCCCCCCAATATTCAAACAATAACTATTCAATACATTATGCCACAGCTGGGCTCCATCACAATAGGGTTCTGAAGTTGTTACTGGACAGCGGTGTCTCAAATGAAAACTCAAATTAAAAAATACTCAATATGAGTTCCCCATTCAGGAATGTGCACATATGGCTCAGATAGTTTAACCTTTGTGTTTTTTTATGGATTTCTAACATATTAGACAGGACAGACAAAACTCCAATATATCCTGTAATAATGGAGCAGCTGAAATGCAGCACTGATGAATGCTCAGGCAATTTGGCCAGTGAATGAATACATGGAATTTGTTCTGCCTTGGTTTAGTAATTTGCCTGTTTCCTTTCAATAATGTCTGTACAACAACCACTCCATATGTGGGTTTCTTAGAATGCCGAGCTCAGATTCAGGAAAATGCAAAAAGAATAGTACTTACAGTAATAAAGACAGCATACTACCTATTGGCCTTGTCTTAAAAACATCCTGATTTTGAGTGAATTAAAAGAAAGCATAGCAATAACATTAACCTTGAGTCTTCCAAGAATCATCTACAACGTAATTTCCCAATCTGGCCCCACAGGCCACAACAGGATTAACAAAACCCCTCTTTTTGCTTTAAGGGAATCCACAGACTCGCCGATTAAGATATGCCACAGCTACTGAATCAATTCCCTTTTATTATTATATGGTTAGCAAAAATAAAGGCAGAAACACACAACTTTCCAATATATATTGCTTTGCATTTTCAGTGACTTTACTTTTATTTGCAAAGGAAACTAATTTGAAGCCGTATTTTTGCCCTTTTTTTTGCAATGCTGGTTCTACATTTTGAAAAGTTCAGCAGAAGCCATCTCTTCCCGCAGTTACGACTGCCATAATGTCTTGCATGCGTCTTCAAAAGTCTGTGAGTTTGCTTCTACTGCATTGTTTCGAGAGTCAGAGCCAGCAGTGCAGACCATAGAAGACAAAATACTTTGACAAATAACTTGAAAACCACTGAAATATTTCATGCATGTACATCAGAAAGCTGCTTAGCATGACATAGTCATTTGTTGTCCCCCCTTTGATACTAATAACTAATTACTCTGTGTATGACATCAGCTAACGGCATATTTGGTCTAAAATTTCTGATAACCAGATTTCTTTCTTCAGTTTATATCAAGGCCAGAGTCCTCTTTCCCTTCTTTCTATACTTGATGTTTTTTAATTTATCTCATTAGTCTGTTTTGATCTGTCTATTTTAGTTGATCTATGGTTTTTGTTTGTTCCGTTTCATGATGGTGTAATGAGGCTGAGATGGGGGAGCAGTTAGTAGCTTCAATTCAGTCATAGCAAAAACAAACAGTTTCTACTGACTTCAGCTATGAAAGAATTTTTAACATGAATTCACAAAGCTTTCTAACCAGTTTACTAATCAGCATTTTTCCTTATCTGTGTTGCTTAAAGGTTCACCTTCAAGTTAACTTTTAGGGTGTTATAGAATGGCTAATTGTAAGCAACCTTTTAATCGGCCTAAATGTTATAATTTTTATAGTTTTTGAATTATTTGACCCATTCTGACACTTTCCAGCTTTCAAATGGGGGTCACTGACCTCATCTAAAATAACAAATGCCTTCTTAGGGTAGAACTCCACGGGCGACTTTTAAATCTATACTGTCCGTTCTGACGCGCTGAGACTAAACGCAGGCGTCATGTCGGATGCGCCAAATCTAAGGTAAGTAATAGGAATGTTGGATGCGACATGTTGCATCTTCATCCAACAGACTAGACTCTCTTAAAGGAGAACTAAATCTTAACTAAAGAAGTAACTAGAAAAGTTATACATTATGTTTTGGGCTTCTGTACCAGCCCAAGACAACCACAACCCTTTAGCAGTAAAGACCTGTGTCTCCAAAGATGCCCCAGTAGCTCCCCATCTTCTTTTCTGCTGATTTGCTGCACATGCTCTGTGCTGCTGTCACTTACTGAGCTTAGGGACCCACTCACAATATACAGTACATATAGAATAGAAATGTCACAATATAAAAGATTATTACTACATGGCAGCAAAGAAACCAGTGATGTGAGTGTCACAGACACTTTCCAAGATGGTGACCCCCTGTAACAAGCTTAAAGTCCTGGATCATCGTTGCTATTGACAAGCTGAAACTTTAGGCTGGTGCAATGTTTAGTATATAAAATATGGCATCTTTAGCCACATTCATTTTTAGGATTTAGTTCTCCTTTAACCCAGGTGGGCCCTCGCCAATTGGAGGAGGTAGGAGGTAGTATATAAGTAATCCGATACAGTCATAAGTAGAGTAGGGTTCAGTGAAACCACTGTGGAAACAGTTTGTAGATAACTGTTGTCCCGGATGTTAATATCCAGGAGCAACTGTAGGAACACATATTTAATGATACCAGCTAGTGATCCAGATTCCTCCAATGGAAACTGTTCAGGGAGCAATATGCTCAGCCTGAATCCCTTCAGTAATGCCTAAGGAGAGCTACCTTCAGTTACAATCCTTTGTTGGAGCACAAAATTACTCTGTCTAGCATGCCTTACTATCCTACATTCCTAGAATGTACGTTTGCCAAAACTAGTCCATTATCTAACGAAACCTTGTTCATGGGTCCCTGTTTCCTGGCTTTCTCTATAAGGGTCTTCCCTCTAGGGCAGACCCCTTTACTGAGCCTTGTTGACACCAGGCTCCCCCAGATACATTCATTTGGATTAGGAGATGGGGGCCAAATATGTTCATTATCTCTTTCCAAACATAAATTGTTACACCCAAGCTCAATACTTGAAAATATCCCTGAGCAATGAGCAGAAATAGACATTCATGTTACTTCATTTAAATTCTTTTCGAGGTGAAGCAGTTAAATGTAATAATATACTTTAGTGTTTTTTCAAGGGAATCATTTCTGATATGAAGAGTATTTCTAGAGGTGAGTTTGTGGCTGATTCTTTAGAGCATGTCAATTAGAGGAGAAGAAGAAGGAAAGAAAACATTAAAGTAATACAAAGGGATCTATAAGTGTTTGATTTTGGTGGCAATCATTCTTCTCTTCTCCAAAAAAAATCAACATTTAATAACGTGTTATGAGCCTCTCGAAGAACAAACCTGTTTCCAATGAAAGAAACTTCATTATCAAGATTATTGCATTTGATGTCTACGGAGGGAAAAGAGGGGAAACCATCTTCAGGTTTAATGCGTAGCCTTCACGGCGCATTGGATTTTTTTTTTTAAAAAAAAAAAACTTGACAGGCGCATAAAGCATTCAATGATACATGCTGATAATAGATATTTTCCGGCTTTTGTTACTTTGTGCGCTTATGAACGGATAATATTAATGAGCATACCTCTGATATAAATATAGATATGACTATATGAGACTTTGCAGACTTAAGTTATGGTTTTCAAATAAATATTCATGCATATTAGCAAAGGCACGTTGCCATTTTGTAGCTATAAATCTGCAATATTCAGCTGCTTAATTGAGTGAAAAAGCAATCTATGCTGTACCAGTAAACATATGGCGGAGAGACCTTTGCTAGATTCACTTGTCAATCTACCTCGTTCTTATGAAAAGGCACAAATAACAGCTTGAATTATTTCTCCACCAGATGAGCCGAGGTATGGCTACGACTGGCCAGTTGGTAGAAACTAAATCACAGCCATTGAACTCTTGCACCTTTAATTTATTAGCAACTGTTCCAACTTAATATACACTGCCGTGTTCATTTCGAGAGGGAGGAAAAAAAAAACCCTATTATTTCCTTATGTAATAACCTTTTCAGGACATTAAATCTAATGGTAGGTTCATGAGAACAGGGGTCAATATCAAGGCAATCGTGTTTGGAAATGCTTTTATTATCATACTAATAAAGGATTAGATTGTGCTGCTATGCGATACAACATAGAGGAGAAATCATTTTACTAGTGTAGAAATAGCAGGAAAACAGAGGGAGGTTCCTGGCCCAAAGAGCTTATAGTTATGGAAACAAACAGTAGACATATGCAAAACTACACTGTTTTTTTTGCTTTGTACCCTGCCCTTCTGGGAATTTCTGCTGGTCTCTGCACTCCAAAATAGAGCATAGAGATCTCTCCCTCCTCCCAATAAATACAGTTCTGCCTGCCTTTGACTGTGCTGAATTCATCAGGTGGGGGGCACATATGTGTCCCCACTCCTGCCCCCTACACATCTCCTAACTTGCATGTGCTTTAAACATACAATTTATAAATACCAGTGGATGCCCAGTTTTTACCATCTGCCCTTTGGGTGCATATTAAAGGGGTGGTTCACCTTTAAGTATGTTAGAGAATGGTCAATTCTAAGTAACTTTTGAAATGGTTTCAAAGGGAGGGGTCACTGACCCCATCTAAAAAACAAATGCTCTGTAAGGCTACAGTTGTATTGTTATTGTTAATTTTTATTACTTGACTTTCTATTCAGGCCTCTTCTATTTATTTTCCAGTCTCTTATTCAAATCGGTGCATGGTTGCTAGGGTAATAGGTGCCTAGCATTTCAGTCATTCTTATCAGGGTTAGACTGGCCTACCAGGAGACCAGGGAAAATCCCAGTGGGCCCTGGACTGGTCTAGTGGCCTCTACATATTTTACCCCTGCATGGCTGCTATTTTCCCTACCCCCTACTCTCCTTCTGCACTTAAAGGAGAACTAAACCCCCCGCAATGTTAAGTCCCCACTGGCCCCCCTCCCTGTCTTCCCCTTGCAAAGTCTTTCCCCAGATTTCTGTCCCCTCTTGAAATAGTGACTGTACCTGCAGAGTGAGCGTAGCGGAGCACACGGGCGCCATCTTCTTCTCTTTGGTAATTTTTGTGTCTTCATCTCCCCTTCGGCAATTTCCGCCTCTTTCGGCGCATGTGCAGCTGTCGCAAACTGGAAGATCGATCCAACTGTGCATGCTCCATTATGCTGCTCACTTCATGAAGATTAACAAAGAGAAGAAGATGGTGCCTGTGAGCTCCGCTGCGCTCACTCTGGATTTGCGATCGCTATTTCAAGAATTTTGGGTAAGATTGTGCAGAGAGGAGGCAGGGGGGGGCCAGTGGGGACTTAACATCGCGAGGGGGTTTAGTTCTCCTTTAAGTTGTATTTTGCCTCTTAGGCGCTGCATTTTATTGGCACAGCCCTTCTATTTGTGCGGGCTGTAACCTACTACGTGCACAGCCCTAGCATTAAACTTATTATCCATGCCTTGCCTACTGTCTCCATATTCTACAGATCTTAACTGGGCGTGTCCTGGCCCTGCTCATCTACTCTGGTCTCCTGCAGGTTCTTAATTATTCTAATCCAACAGTAAGCAAAGCATGAGGCTATGCAGAAAATAAAGTTATAGCTGTCAAATGAATCATTAGCCCAAGCCCAAAGGACTGAACACTGTAATTTAAGGTTTGATTATTTTCTAGCCGTAGATGAAACATCAATTAGCATTGCTTGTATCTTAGGGATATCCTGCACATTGATTTAGAAATAGAAAAGTCCATGCTGTTAATACTAAACACTCGTTAGCATTTTTATGTGCAGGTAACTAACAATTTGATTTAGGAAGGATGGGCGAATTTTTTCGCCTTGTTTCGCTGCAGAAATTACGCCCATAGACTTATATGGCGTTGTGCGTCAAAAAAGAGACGCTGTTGTATTGTATTCTATTTTTATTCTATTTTTAGAGCTCCAACATATTGCCAGCGCTGTAAAATGAATGTGCTTATACAAAGAAATTGCATGGATTACATACATATAACATACAGAGTTACAAACATAACAACCAGTACCTGTAAAAAAGGCGAGGAAGACCCTATGCAAAAGAGCTTACAATCTAAAGGGGGAGGGAATGAGACACAAGGTGTTGGAGTGGGCAAGATCAGAAATAAGCAGGTGAGAGATGTAGCATATAGGTATCATTTGGTACCTAAACAGGGGCTTCTCTAAATAAGTGTGTTTTAAGAGATCTTTTGAATAATTATGGGCGAATAAATTCTGCGTTTCGCTGCCGGCGATTAACTTCTCAAAACTGGCAGAAACATTCAAAATTATTGGACACCCATTGACTTTAATGCATTTGGCCAAAATAGTGCGTGTACAACAATTATCGCGGGTGTCAAAATTGATGTGCGTCAAAATAATTTTGATGCCCATTGACTCCAATGCGTTTCGCTAATTTTGGGAGAAATTCGCAAATTTTTCCGCAATGCGAAACGGGACAAATTCACCCATCACTACTTTTTAAAGCAGATAGGTTGGGAGAAACTCCAACAGACTGTGGGAGAAAACCTCCAGAGGTGGGTGCAGCCCTTGCAAATTCTGCAATGAGAGAAGAGTTGCGGAGAAGATCAGTAGACTTGGTTTATTTTAAGGAATCTTCAAAGCTCCAGATGGGGAAGGAGTGGATGACTTCAGGGGCTGGAACAGGTGATGTTTAGGGGGCAGGTTGGTGACATCAGCAGTAGGGCTATGACATGGTGCCCTGTGATTGGCTGAATACCATGTCAATGGGGGTGGCAAGTTTTCCCCAGGTGGTCTTGGGTGGGTGCATCACCATGTTTATTTCCCCCACAGCCCAGTATCTCTACTCCAACCCCACGTCACACGCATAGCTATAGTTTGTATGTTTGCCGGCACGACTGTGCGCTGTGTTTGCAGTCTTATCTGTGTATATAAAAAATGATTAATTGTATGGTCTGCTTTATATATTTATACACAGTTGTTCCTTTTATTGAATCACCCAGCAAGTGCTAATAAGGAAGCATTGCTCCAACCACTATGGGTGAGGACTGGAGCAGCCAGAGTTGGGTGAAACGAGACCCTGCCAAGAAAACATTATGAGAAGCACATGGCAAATAAATTATACTTGTATGTTCACAAATTAATTAAGCAACGTCTTTTTCTCCAACAACTTCATATTTATCTACATCAACTCACACTGTCGCTTCCAAGGAAACAACTGCCTGTTTGTGACATTGAAGCCTGACACTCGGGCGGTGGTTTGTGCTTGGAGATTTCAGGTGCCTATAGCACGAGACTAATTAAGCACGATGTTTAAGCAAAAAAAATAAAAAAAAATAATAATAACTAGAGATGTGGATTGTTTTCTTTTCAGTGTTAAAAACAAAGTATTAATCTGATTTATCAGAGCTGACAAAGAAAACAATATAGTAGCGCTATTCAGATCACTTAATCATACACTGCTCTCTACAGCTTAAACCAGGCATAAGATTTCTGTTGTATAAATGTGTTTTATTCTGTGGCAAAATGCATCAAAGTTCCCTAATTTTACAATTTTAATATTTTCACCTGCTATGATTTTATTATTGATAGGACTGATTGTAAATAACATTTTGTATTGCAAATTGTGGTGCTAAAGTGCTACCCACTTGACTTTTGCTGCACAAATTAAAAGTCAATTCAGAGTGAAAGAAGGTGGGTAGGTTTGCAATGTTTTCTGAAGCAAAATACTGGCCTTTCTATGGTTTTATCTTTTATCACCTCTTACAGGTATGGGATCCATTATCCAGAAGCCCATTATCCAGAAAACTCCAAATGATGTGAAGCTCATCTCCCATAGACTCCATTTAATCCAAATAATACAAATGATTTCCTTTTTTCTCTGTAATAATATAAGATTACAGGTATGGGATCTAGAGTTATCCAGAAAGCTCTGAATTACGGAAAGACCGTCACCCAAAGATTCCAGTTTTAAACAACTTTTCAATCGCCCCTAATTTTTATTTATAGTTTTTGAGTTATTCGCCCGCTTCTTCTGACTCTTTTCAGCTTTCAAATGGGGGTCACTGACCCCATCTAGAAAACAAATGCTCCGTAAGGCTACAAATGTATTGTTATTGCTATATATTATTACTATTCAGGCCTCTCCTGTTCATATTCCAGACTCTTATTCAAATCAATGCATGGTTGCTAGGGGAATGTGGACTGGAGAGCTACTGAATAAAAAGCTAAATAACTCAAAAACAACAAATAATAAAAAATGAAAACTTTTTGCAAATTGTCTCAGAATATCACTGTCTACATCATACTAAAAGTTAACTCAAAGGTAAACAACCCCTTTAATAGCTCCCATTAGACAAGTTGCAAGTCCCAGGTCTCCTTTTGTTTTACTAAAGAGATTATTACATTGCGTTATTATACAGCAGGTATGTTAGTAAATGATAACCTTATTAAAAGTTCCACTCTGGTCTGGGCTTTTATTTATATTTGTGTAGTATACAATACATCAACAACTCCTTTCTTGATATTCAAGTGTCCTGAAGTCATACACAATGAAATATCATGCAAAGCGTTTTAGTGCAAAGTCATTACAGCAAACCCCATATAAGCATAAAAGCTTTCAAAAAATATTGTCTTAAACATACCACAAGGCAGTGTCCTCCCTCTGTCAGTATACATAATGCCAGTCACTCATACCTGACACATTTCGCCCCAGTGGCTGGCATTTGGGCTCATTAACAACCGGGAGCAAAGTGCAATAAACAGGAGCAGTGTCTTCTGTTTTGTCTACAATGCACTTTGCTGTCCTGTTGCCACTGGACAGCAAGGTGCCATTTTTTTTCTAGGTTCATGAATGAAATGTAAAATATATCTGTGTATGTGAACACTGCAAACAAAAAGGTTGGGATGTTGGTATACTCTGGCAATGCCCTTCCTTGAGTGTCATTCATTACATGAATAGAAAGCGTGCCAGATGCAAAACATTCTAGAATTCTGCTTAGCACAGACCACCTTTGTGCTGTGCTCTGTGGCTTGTGCCAGATGCATGCAGGTGCCTCACGAGGAAACTTCGGGCGACTTCGGAAATCTAAATGGATCCGTCGTTCAGCAACAAATCTCTCCGTAAGGCATTTTGGGAAGATTAGTTGCCCAAAGCAGAGTTTTGTTGCCACCACCCTAAAGGTCAGGGCTGCCATCAGGGCGGGACAAGTTTCCCAGGCCCGGGCATGAAAGGGGGCCCGGCAGTGCTTTACTTATGAAAGAGCCGGGCCCCCCTTGAGAGCGCCGAAGTTTGGAAGCCTCGAACAGCGGAAGTGCCGAACAGCCGAAGGACCTGAAGCCACGAAAACAGCCGAAGTCCTGAAGAGGCGAAAAGACCAGAAGTCACAAAAACAGCCGAAATTGTAGTACTGAAGCGGCGAAAAGACTGAAAGTCACAAAAAGAGGCGAAGTTGAAGTCCTGAAGCCACGAATTCTACTGAACACCAATTTGTGTTTTGTTTTTTTTTTAATCCCCTGGCCACCAATTTATTATTTTAATATTCTATAGGGCCCCACTTTTATTTTTTTACTTGTAAGGGGGGCCCTGGCACCAATACTTTTTAAAAAAATTATTTGGGGCCCCAATATTTTTTAGGGCCCCAATTTTTTTTTTAATTGTAAGGGGGATCTTGGCACCAATGCTTTTTTAAAAAAACTTTTATGGGGGGCCCTGGCACCAATGTTTTTCTTTATTAACTCATAAGGGGGCCCTGACTATCAAATAGTGTTTTATAACTTGTGTGTGTGGGGGGGGGTTACTTTTTTAGCGCTGATGTCTGTGTGGTCTTTTAACTGTTGTGTGAAGTGGGCGGGATCTGTTGTGGGGCTTGGGGTTCATTGTGGGTGGGGCCCATGATTTCATATGGCGGCCCTACTAAAGGTGTATCTGGCACAGGGGCACCAAGGCAGCATCTCTGTACTAGTGCAATGTGCATTGTGTACTGATGTGCATAACTGCTTGTATATTAATCTTAACCTGTGAAAGCAAATTCTTATATTAGGGATGTACCAAATCCAGACTTTGGTTTAGGATTTGGCCAAATTCAAGCCTTTTTCAGCAGTATCCAGATTCGGGCAAATCCTAGTGCTAAGCCAAACAGAATCAGAACCCTAAATAAATGACATAAAGACAATTTTTAGTGCATTCGACAATATTTTGCAAATGCAAAGTAGGGTTCAGATTTGGTTTGTGACAAATCCTAAAAAACACGATTTGGTTAGTCCCTACTAATTATATTTAATATGTAAAATCATTCTAAGGATCTGAGGAATATCACAAGGCCCTGTACATAGTCCTATAATATTCTATAATATGGGATGTACAGTACTATATAAGGCTTTGAAAGTTGATATCTACAGTAATCTCTCTTATTGCTGTACTTGTTTTATTCAGCATAGCTATATTTTCCCAACGAGCTGCATACAGCCAGCACTTTATACAGCACAATTATTTTTTATTAGACATTTAAGGGGAAACGGAATCAAATACTCTGGATAAACAAAACAATGCAGAATTTGAGTTTTCTGTCCTCGTCCATGGAACATGCAGGCTGAGGGTCACCGTCATTAGACAACAGTCAGTGTTTTGGTATTTCAGCTAATTGCTTGGATAAAAACCATACCAATCAGGGCATGATTCCATTTATATATGTAAATGACTTTGCATTTAACTGCAGAAATGGAAATGAAACAACATGTCTGTGGCGGGACGGCTACCACTTAACAGATGGTTAAAGGACTTCGGAATGGAATCCTCCCAGTTTGTAAAGGACATTAGGAACAGCAGGACTGGCCAGTTGGTAGGCGCCAATCTTTGTGCGGCAGAGCACTTGAACTTTTGCTCCTTGAAACCACTCAAATGTGAATAAACACTATTGGAAACACATTAATGATTGCAATCTGACAAGCTGCAGAAATGGAGATGTCCTGATTAAATCATATCACAGAAGAGGCTAATTAGTGTTTGTGAGAGGGGGAGTCTTATCCTGTCCTTCCATCTTTACGTTCATTGTTTCTCTGGCTGCTCCTGTTGAGGCGCTGGAAGAAATCTCTCATTCACAGCTACAGATGTCAAATTTGCAAATAAGCCGCAATCGAACAATGAATAAACACAACAGGAAGAAAAGTCACATATGTCTACAAAGCCGTAATGCACTCGCGAAACTCACACGAGGGAATGGAAGGATTCAGACTGTTCTGACATTGTGTTTGAACATGCTTTGTGCTGCCGCTTTCCTTTTGTAATTATATCATGTGTAAGCTTTGCTAAATGGCAGTTTTGAGCTGCGGAATGCACTTTATGCTGACATCTGGCGTTATTTGGAAAAAGGTTTACGAAAAAGGTTTAGCGGGATTAGCCAAAATACATCCTGTGGGGAGGGGTTCTAAATAACACTGCCTAAACATAAATTGTTTAAAAATGTGACATTGTGGCAAGCGGGACAGTTTGAACAAAATTGTTAAATAAAGGACTGGTCCATCTGACTTATGTTTTATGAGGTGCCCTTACTAAAATGGGAGATGTTTGTATCTTAAAACAGAGGAACCAGTATGTTTAGAGGAGTTCGGCCAGAAGGAGCCCAAAAGTTCCTCTGCTTTATATTAACCGTTAACTAGTGCCTGTCACGAGTTTGCGGGAAATTTCTGCGTATCGCCGTCTGCAAATAAATTCGAATAAACTCACGTCTGAAAAGTCGCTCGCATCAAAATAGCAGTGTCTCAACACCATTCAGATGCCCATTGACTTTAACGCCAGCATCAAAATTGACGCATGTGTCAATTTTCGAGTTTCACAAATTTTTTGCCAGATTTCCAGAGAAATTTGCGAATTTTTCAGTGAAGCTAAACGGGAGAAATTCGCCCATCACTATAAACTACAGGCATGGGATCTGTTATCCGGAAACCTGATATCCAGACCGTGTCTGAGACTCCATTTTATCCAAATGATCCCAATTTTCAAAATGATAATAATAAGAACAGTAGCTTGAATTTGATCCCAACTAAGGGATAATTAATCCTTATTGGAAGAAAAACCAGCCTATTGGGTTTATTTCATATTTACATGATTTCCTAGTAGACCTAAGGTATAAGGATCCGAATTATGGAAAAATGTATCTGGAAAACTCTGGGTCACCAGCATTCTGGATAACCGGTCCCATACCTGTACTTTATGATTTCCCCAAAATACTTAAACCACTGAGCTACAGTATGTTTTAGCAGTGTGAGTTCTTTCACTTATTAGTGGAATTTACAACATTTAGCTAAATTAGGACAATTTGAGGGAGAATAAAAGAGTTAAGTAGCCGTATTATGAGATAATTTGCAATTGGGTTTTTTTTTTGGTTTTTTTTGGTATTTGAGTTATTCAGTTTTTATTCAGTAGCTCTGCAGTTACTCTGCAATTTCAGCAATCTGATTGCCAGGGTCCAGAATGTGTCGATTAGAATAAGAGACTGGAATATGAATAGGAGAGGCCTGAATAGAAAGATAAGTAATAAAAAGTAGTAATAACAATACATTTGTAGCCTTACAGAGCATTTGTTTTTTAGATGGGTACATTGAACCCCATGTGAAAGCTGGAAAGAGTCAGAAGAGAAAGGCTAATCGTTCAAAAACTATATAAAAAATTGTTATTTAAAAGGATGCTTAGAATTAGACATTCTGTAACATACAAAAAGTCAACTAAAAGGAATTGTTCAGTGTAAAAATAAAAACTGGGTAAATAGATAGGCTATGCAAAATAAAAAATGTTTCTAATATAGTTAGTTAGCCAAAAATGTAACGTATAAAGGCTGGAGTGATTTGATGTATAACTTGTCAGTCAGACACTACTTCCTGCTTTTCAGCTCTCCTGGTTTACACTGACTGGTTACCCTGGTTACCAGGCAGTAACCAATCAGAGACTTGAGGGGGTGCCACATGGATCATATCTATTGCTTTTGAATCTGAGCTGAATGCTGAGGATCAATTACAAACTCACTGAACAGAAATGTACCATGTGGCCCCCCTTCAAGTCGCTGACTAACTCAGAGTTAGAGAGCTGAAAAGCAGGAAGTAGTGTTCTGGCTATTATGTTAGACATCCAGTCACTCCAGCCTTTATACATTACATTTTTGCCTAACTAACTATATTAGAAACATTTTTTATTTTGCACAGCCTATGTATTTATCCAGTTTTTCTTTTCACACTGAACTATTCCTTTAAGGGTGAACCACTCCTAATTTGCACATAAGTCACTTCCCTCTGCTTAATATGCACAAATTTTGGATATTGCCACTTCACATAACCAACAAGATGCTAGACTTCCCATTGGGCTGGGGTGAATAGAGGCTGAGCTTATAGCATTGTTGCTGAAGCAGGAAAAGACACAAGTCATGTCAGTCTATATGCAAGGCTTGGGCTTCATCTAATGTGCATGCACTTACCCGAGGGCAATGGGTAGGTTTCAAATGCATAAGTTGAATACCTGGTACCAGCTCTAAATGCACCTAAACACTAGAGAAGAGGAAGGCAGAGGTTCAGGAGACACACTGCAGTGGAACAGTGAGCTACAAGTGGGTATTTAATGACCCTTTAACAAGATATCGTTTTGTTAGTGTAACCCTAATTTGGTTACTGTCTCTTTAAATCGCAATTAACCCTTGGCAATCCAGGGGCCCTGAGTCCCTTTTGCATATGAAAAGAACTGGGCTTTACAGGGCCGTGCCTCCATCTAGGGAACACTGAGGAGCACTCCTTAGGGAATTTCCACTAGGAAAAATAAAACACACAGTTTGCAAATTAAACAAATATAAACTTTATATAAACAGTAGTAAAACTTGGGCAATCTAATACATAATACAATCCTGCACTGGGGACACATGGGACACTACCTAACTCACTATTAGGTACCTGACTGTGTTTCTCCAACACAGTCCTTTTTATTAGTGGTGCTTGCGAAGCAAAGCATCACTACTGTTATCTTGCAAACTTATTTTTATTCTTCTTCCGTATGAAAGTTTGGCGCGTAACTAGTCCCGCACCGTTTGTCCTAGACCCATGAATGAGGTGTCAAATCGTGCGGCTTAATCGGGAATGGGGTGGTATGACTTTTCTAAGGGGTGGGTGGTTAATTGCCCCTTGCGGGGGCAATTAACCACCCCGAAAAGTCCCATAGATTAACATTGAGGCCAACTTTTGACGGATTCTAGCGCAGAGAGGGAATCTTGTAGAAACGTTAAATTTACCACATTTGAAGAGGTTTGCGACCTGTGTCAGATGATACCCCACACGAGGGTATAAGTTTTACCCCCGGGGCAGGAGAGGTCCCCAAATTTGCCCCATTGACTTATAATGGGGAATTTATCGAATAATTAGTTTGTCGCAGACCCATGAATGAGGTGTCAAACCGTTCAGCTTATTCGGGAATGGGGTGTTGTGACTTTTCTGTCCTATTTTGGGGACCCAAAAAAGTGAGCGGAGCCGCAAACAACCAATCAGATTTTCCCTATTGACTTCAATGAGAAAATGTAAACAGCTGTAATTCTCACAGTAATAAAGCCAGAGCTCCCAAACTTGGCACCGTGGGTCACTGGGTGACTGCGGCCAAAATTTACAAAAAGTGGGCGGAGTCTACAACAGCCAATCAAATTTCAGCCATTCAATTAAATAGGAAAATTTTAAACTGCTGCCGCTCTTAGACGGTTAATGGCAGCCTCCTCAAAGTTGGCACAGTTGGTCACTGGGGGACTGGGATTAAAATTAAGAAAAGTGGGTGGAGCCAAAACCAACCAATCAGATTTCTTTGATTGGTTTTAATGGGAAAAATTAAGAAGGCTGCCATTCTCTCAGTATTGATGTCAGGGACCTTGAATATCACAAATGTGGTCGCTGGGGGTTTCCACTTCTAGTTTAGAAAAAGTGGGCGGAGCCACCAACAACCAATCAAATTTCATTCATTGATTTTCAATAGAAAAAAATAGAAATGCTGCCATTTTTACACATTAAATGACAGCATTCCCAAACTTTGGTATGTTAGTCACTGAGTGACTGTGGTTCACAATTAGGAAAAAAAGGGGCGGGGCAACAACAGCCAATCAGATTTCAGCCTTTGACCTTAATGAAAAATGATAAACTGCTGCTATTATCACGGTTTAAATGCTAGGTGTACCAAACTTGGCTCAATTACTCACTGGGTGACTGCGGTCAAAATTTAGGAAAAGTGGGTGGAGCCATAAACAGCCAATCCGTTTTCACCTATTGACTTCAATGTAAAATTTTTGATTACCGCCGTTCTCACAGTTTTAAAACCGGAGGCCCCAAACTTGGCACTGACCATGACTAGGTAACTGGGGTTAAAATTCAGAAAAATGGGCGGAGCTTAAGACAGCCAATCAAATTTTACCTAACGCTATTCAATGGGAATATTTAAATTCCTGTCATTCTTACACTGTTAATGTAAGAGTGCTCAAACTTGGTCCATTTGGTGACTGGGTTGCAAATTTTTAAAAGTGGGCGGAGCCAAAAATAGCCAGTTTGTTTGGATTGATTTCAATGGTAAAATTTGGTTGGCTTTAAATTTCACCGGTTTAATCCGGATTCTACCGACTTTGTGTACTCTCTAGGCACCAGGGGCGACTGGGCAAGACACCCAACATATATGGGGGGCCTGAGTTTTGCCACGGCAAGCACCACTCACATTTTCTTCAGGAAATGTACCTCTCTAGTTATCAAAGTCCAATCCTCTGGAAGGGATTAATAACCACACAGTTCAGTTCAATTGAAATATACCCTGGGTAGCACTACCTTTCCCAAAAGTACCTCTCCCTTTGGAACTTAGCATCCACTTCCACGTAGCAGGTAAATGCACAAGACCTGTCCTCAAATTGGGGCCCATGCTTGTATCCTTGCCAGTATCCTCTCTTGGGTGGCTCATTCACCGGGGTGCGCTTTGGCGGCAGTCACATTGGAGTTTCCAGGCAGCTTGGCAGCAGGATCAATCTCACCAGTGGCACCTTCCACCTCCTGAGTCTTTAGAAGCTTGGCAGGGAACAGGATGGGCTCTCTCTGTACTTCCACGGATGCAATAGCTTGGACAGTTTGAACAATGCGTGTTCAATTCCACTTCTGTAACAAGATGTATATCTGAATACCTACAAAAGGGAAACTTCCATATTTTTTCATAATATAGAGAAATACAATGCAAACTTCATTCCATGTGCATGAAAACAAAATTGATTTCAAATGCCCCAAATACCCCCATGTAGGCCCAGCCCAGATATGTATAGTTTTATGATTTTAAGTTGTTTCATACCCTACATTGCATTGACATGTGTCTTGTAAACGTATTTTTTTATTGACTTTAGAATACATGTATGGGACCTGTTATCCAGAATTTCTGGGACCTTGGGGTTAAACATTAAATAAACAATAGGCTGGGTTTGCTTTCAATATGGATTAATTATATCTCCGTTTGTATCAAGTACAGGTATAAGATCTGTTATCCCGAAACCTGTTATCTGAATTACGGAAAAGGCCATCTCCCATAGACTAAATTTTATCCAAATAATCCAAATTTTTAAAAATGATTTTCTTTTTCTCTGTAATAATAAAACAGTATCTTGTACTTGATCCAAACTAAGATATCATTAATCCTATTGGGGTTTATTTAATGTTTACATGACTTTCTAGTAGACTTAAGTTAGTAAATTACAGAAAGATCTATTATTCGGAAAACCCCAGGTCCCGAGCATTCTGGATAACAAGTACCATACCTGTACAAGGTACTGTTTTATTATTACAGAGGAAAAACATTTTTAAAATCTGGATTATTTGGATAAAATGGAGTCTATGGGATACGGCCTTGTCCGTAATTCAGAACTTTCAGGATAACGGGTTTCCAGATAACAGGTCCTATACATGTAATAACTAAATATTTGGACAATCTGTGTTCAATATTTTATTTTTAAATAATGATACCATAGGTTTAAGCTCTTGGCCATATGGGTGACATTATGTCTGCAGACTTGACAACAATGAACATGTGGCACTGGGTTGTGCTATGCTAGGAGTCGGCACTGTGTAGAGTTGGTAATGAGCACATTTACTCATTTATCTTTGATTACAGTTGGATATGGGCATTTATCGGTTGCTGACACCCAGGGAGACATTAATCACAGATGTCGGGAGTCAGCTGGAACTGACCTGTGTGGCTATAGAGGTGCAAAGGGCAGCAGGGTCTCTACCAGTTAGGGATCCTTGTTACTCTATGTGTGGCTGAAAATCTAATTAAGAATATATTTAGTGCTGAGTTGTGAATTGCAGAGGAATTAGAAGAGTATCTGAAGCAACAGCATTCCCTTATTATCACCTGCCATTGCTGCTCTGATATCCACGGCTTGGATGTAAGCGCTGTTCTGAATGTGCATGAACCCATGGCTTTGGGTGTGATTATGTGTATATTTCAGCATTACGGGGTAAATTTAAGGGGTAAATTTATCATAGAGTGAAGTTCCGCCACTAGAGTTAAATTCCGCAGCTCTCAATTCATTTCTATGGGATTTTGAAAGGCGTATTTATCAATAGGTGAAAGTGAAAGTTCACCCTTTGATAAATACGCCTATAAAAATCTCATAGAAATGAATGGAGAGCGGTGGAATTTCACTCTAGTGGCGGAACTTCACTATTAACTTTCACTCTTTGATAAATATATTGATAAGTGTAGCACCAGGCCATTGTATGGAGAGATATTAGTCATACTAAAAGTTTAGCATTGGACTACAGGACTGAGAGGCAGGATGGGATTCTCCTCTACCCTATAAGGGCAATTTTACTAGATATAGAGGATTTCAGGGTGAATTACTGTTCAGGTCATTTCTTTCGCTCTGTTTATGCAAATACTTGAATTTAATGGGGAACTGTCACCCTCACATAAAAGGCTGTCTAATAAACTAGACATGAATTAAAGACGAGACACACATTTTTAATTAAAACATCCATACCTCATATAAACTTCTTTAAAAGTCTTAGCTGTCAATCATATATTACCTGCCCCTCCTTTATGCCTTAGGCAGACAATTACTTTCACTTTCCATTCTGCATTTCCTCAATGTCACTGCTCTCCTCACATTCCCCCTCCCACCTCGTTGTCTAATTGTGTAGCCAGTGCATGGGCAGAAGTGATATGCTAGATACCAATGGGACCCACGGGCCAACACACACACCCGCAGGTCGAGCGCTGGTATATAAGGGGAGGTGGTGGGATAGGGTCGGGTGCAGATGAAGACGGGGAAAAGGACTTGCACCCAGCCAGGTTAGAGCTGGGTGCGAGTAAACAATTTGTCAACCTTTCCATCACTAATGGGCATCAGGTGCCCCATTTTGGAGCAAAAAGAACATTTTGGAATGCTGCAAAGCTTTTCTTAATAACAGTGTCCACAAAACGTTGCCTGCCTGCTCGCTGTGACTGTGAATTTTAGTGTAAGTGAACTTACATTGCTGGGGTAACAACATAAAATAGGATTTCGAACAATTTTTTTAAGTTGTGTCAGAAGAAGCTAAGTTTAGTTGAAAAGAAAATGTTACAAATCTGACATGGATTTGTAAACACCTGTAAATTAGGCAAATCAGTAAATGCCTTTTGATACTATGTGTGCCTGCTAGGAATTTATATAGTGAAAAGGATGGGATCTTGCATTGGTACCCCACACATACCCTACTTTTGAGGGTCCCTCATAGTGATGGATGAATCTGACCAATTTCGCTTCAAGTCTATGGGCGCACAAAAACTCATTTCACCCATTGGAGTCTATGGGCATAATTTCCGTGGCTAAACTTTTTCGCTCATCACTAGTCCCTCATCCTCTATTCTGTACAACAAACAATATGTGATTCCTGTGCCCTCAAACTCTGCATGGGGCAAGCCAGGAGACTATCCAAGGAGCTGGTTTAGCAGAATTCAGACATGTTGTTATAGGTTACTTGTGTCACCCACCTTCAAACACTATTTCTAATCATCCCCTGCAACCTTTGTGAAGATAAAATGAGTATCCTCTCACCACAAAATGGTGGTTCTAATGTTAAAAAGTTGTCTCTGTCCTACTCAAGGATATGTAACAACTTATTTCTCTTGGGTTTAGTGCCCGGTATTAAATGCCATCTTGTAAGACTGATCCCAAGAGCTTACACTTAAAGTGCTGGAGTCCAAAACCAATTTGTAGTAGAAAATGTGATTTATTAGCAGGGCATTTTGTACTCACATTCTGACATGCTTTCGCATCGTCTGCATTTTTCAGGCAGACTCATCACTGCCATGTAACGCATTCCACTAGCGAACAATACAACCCCAGTTGTCATAGACACATTACTTTCCATGACCTTACACCACGTTCTGGTCCTAGCAGCCCGGCATACACTCTACGCCCCACTGCCCTACTCGGAATAGGATTTTCCTGTGTGCCACCTTCCAGTCCTAGCAGTCCGGCACACTCTCTATGCCCCTCTGCTCTACTCTCTATGCCCCTCTGCTCTACTCTCTATGCCCCTCTGCTCTACTCTCTATGCCCCTCTGCTCTACTCTCTATGCCCCTCTGCTCTACTCTCTATGCCCCTCTGCCCTACTCTAGATAGGAACTTTTCTGGTCCTTACTTCAGGATTTTCCCACTGGCCGTAAACTGTAACTTCTGCCCTATCTTGGCTTAGCCATGGCCCCAAGGCCACTGCCTCCTCGTTGGGGTCTGAGCTACCCATGCTAGCTATCACCCTATCTAGCTGAAGTACCTAGTACTTCTTACTAGAGACCCTCACTCTACCTGATCCTGTCCAGCCGATGTCCAGGAGAAGAAGAACCACGCCCTGGATGTGTCCTCCCTGTGCACTCTATTTCCCTCTAGTGGTTGGGGTGTAAACTACAACTAAACTTGCATTGCTTTAACACTATTGCCACCTAGTGGCCATTCTAACACATTACAATTATTCCCATTACTTTTGTTCTAACCACAGATATATAACATTAACAAATTTACTTCACATCACTCTCGCACATTCCGGTACAGTAACATTCACACCAATTATTCGGTGTACCGCCTTACACTCAGATCTATGATTGTCTGTTTAGGAACACCAATTCTTTGGAGCACCTAAGCACAACTGTAACACACATACTTACATAAGCAGGACACCAACCTGTGAAACGACTTGGAAAGCACCCCTCTCATAAGCCTTAAAATCATTGTAAAGTTCCATCAATCATGGAGGAGACCTGCAGCTGCCCGTAACCCTTTAGAAGGAATTTATCCCAAAGTAAAGGCCTCTTGGGCACCAGTACAACTGTAGCATTTTTGGCCACCCCTGTGACATAAGACAATATATCAAATATTTTTTTGTTGGTTGCCGACAGGTTTATCACCTGTACACCCCAATAGCTGCCAAAAGGGCCTTGTTTCTGTTATTCACTTTTAAGTAAAGTAAGTAGTAAAGTTCTCCTCCAATCAGAAGTGTCAGGTTTGCAAATTCCTTAAAGACCATAATCCAACACATCCAAGACATGTTCTCATTTGTTTCTCCCTTGATCTTGCAGGTGACAAATCCCCAGGTGCATTATTTTTTAACAATTATGATTTCTCAAGCCTGCGACATTTTCGGAGTTCCCTGCGTAAGCGATTTGAATGAGAGCTTTCAGCTACTGCAGCACCTTCCCATCACGGGCAGATTTATTGATTCTCACTATAAAAGAGGCAAATAATTATTTTCCTTTTCATGCGATATATCCAGAGCTTCATTTTTAGGTACCAGACAGTGTCCTTACGGGTCTCCTAAGACGTCTGGTCGCAAAGGAAGTGCTAACAATTCTAATAGATCATTTCCATAGCAGACACAAAGGTTACACAGAGAACTGTCCCTGGTTTTAACTGGAAGCTGTGATCTTATGATAAGAAGCCTTTTGTACTCTACATGCCATCTGCCAAAGCTTTGCATTGCTAAAGTGAAAGAATATTCTATATTTAAACACTTCCCCCGTTAGTGTGTGGCGCATGCACGGAACTTTGAAGCAATGTCAAGTATTAGAGAACATAACTTTTAATAAATATAATTAAGGTGTTCAGGAACATAATTATTTCTGTATTGTACATGTAACAACATTTCCATTGAAATCTGTAGTTTCAGTTTTATTGCAATGCAACTTCCAGCTCCCAAATGCTGCACAATTTCCAATATTTCCCAGGCACGCAGCCTCCAATACTGCCACTACCCTGAAACATTCACCTGTTAAACTGCAAAACCTCCCTATTGCTTACACCATGTTTTAGGCTATATGAGGCTGTAAAGCAACAAAAAGGAGGGTGTAGGGCACACTGGAAGCCAAGCCAAGTCAGACCAAATAGTTAAAAAAAAGAAAAATGCTGTATTGAACAATCTCAAGCCTTACACGTTTCGTGTCTGAATGACCGCCAATGGTTAAGTGTCATTCAGACACGAAACGCGTGAGATGATTGTTCAATACAGCATTTTTCTTTTTTTTTTAACTATTTGGTCTGACTTGGCTTCCAGTGTGCCCTACACCCTCCATTTTTGTTGCTATGCGGCCAGTGTCCGCTGCTTTGAGCTGAGAGCCGGGGGCAGGAGCACCTAGGCCATCCCTCTACTCGGTGAGTCTTTGACAATAGGAGTGTTTATGCTAACCATTTATCTTCTGGACTATACGAGGCTGGCTTACTAAAATTGGAGATAATATCACCAGTGACATTGCCCATAGCAACCAAAGAGCAATTGGATTTGAACTTTCACAAAAAAAGGTACAAAACAAAATGAAAGATTGGTTGCTATGGGCTCTGACGATACTTATAGTTCAAACCACAGTGGATTCAATGGTATACCAGTTGCGGAACTACTGGGGGAGCAGGGGGTGCGAGCGGACCAGGGCCCGCACCCCCTCAGGGCCCCCCGGCAGCCCACTCACCAGTGAAAGCCGTCGTGTACGGAGGGGGGGTGGGGCCCGGCTGTGCGTCACGCACCAGGGCCCGCCCCCCTCTAGTTACAGCACTGGTATAGCCGGAACCCTTTAAATCAATCACCCCTAGGCCTGCCACCTTTTCTGTAAAAAAAATACCGGCCTTCCTATATATTTATCTTTTTTCCCTATTAATAACATTGGGATCAACCATCATTTTTACCCGCCAGGCCGGTAAAATACCATCCACATCCCTAATCACCCCAGGTGTCCAACCCCATAGGGCAAAGTACTCGGTCCATAGGTAATGGTGCCTGAAAGTTCCATCTTTTGTTTTTCTCTCTTTGTCCATTGCTTTAACCTCTGTCATTAATTATATCAACAAGGAAACCGTACCCAATGGTATCTCTACCAAAAGCCAGAAACATGCAAAAAGAAACATTTCACCTTTATAAACAATATCCCAAAAACAACATAAAATTATTTTCATTCTAAACTTTAAAAGTAGGTTTATTTTTGTGTCGTCCCCCCCCTCAAGTTTCCTGGGAGCACCTCAATAAGCAACGTCTGACCTTTTTTAGTCATTGTGTCATTCAGAAGCAGCTGACCAAGCGTTGGCTCCTACTGAGCATGCTCCTGAGAATATAACAATTGTTATACCTAACACATTAACTGCTGGCACTTACCTGATGCTCATTAACATATATTAACCCATCTGGAACATTTAATTGGTTGTTAACCTTGCTTGTAGGACACATTCTCTTTTTCTTGCTCTAGGAGATTGTTATATTAATATATATGAATAGAGTCTACTTACTTTATAATATCTGAAGACTTGACATTTCCCCTAATACAGTAGCATAAATATAAGGGGGGCAGGGGATGTGTCTGCACCAAGGCCCCCCCACCCCCGTGTGACACACTTGGAGGTCAAGGTAAAGAGGACAATGGGGCATTACAAGGAGGGTCGTCATAGTCATTTTTGCACCGGGGCCCACAGGGCTCTATTTAAGGGGTTAATTCACTTTTGAGATCCTTTTATTAACTTTATTTGTGTTTTTTGAGTTAAGCTTTTTATTCAGCAGCACTCCAGTTAGCATTTTAAGCAAATGGGTTACTGGGGTCTAAATGACCATAGTAACCATATACTGATTTGAATAAGACAGAATATAAATAGGAGAGGGCCTGGCTAGAAAGATGAGTAATAAAAAGTAACAATAACAATACATTTGTAGCCTTACAGAGCACTTGTTTTTTGATGGAGTCAGTGACCCCCCCATCATTTGAAAGCCAGAAAGAGTGGGAAAAAAAAGGCAAGTGATGATAAAACGATCAAAAATAAATAATAAAGACCAACTGAAAAGTTGTTTAAAATTGGTCGTTCTATAACATACTAAAAGTTAATGTAAAGGTAACATATTCTTAATTATATTTTACTTTTTAAGAACATTTTCTATCTGTTTCCACCTCCAGGGAGTCCTCTTCCATGTGGCCTTCCTTTTTCTGAGCAATAGAAAAAAAAAATTCTGACTTCTATTTGGTCTCTGTTTCTCAGTGGGCAGAGTTATAGCCTCACTCTTCCAGCTAATATATGGGGCACAGTATTCCTACCCTGGGCAAATACAAGTAGAGTTATAGCCTCACTCTTCCAGATAATAGTATGGGCCACAGTATTCCTACCCTGGGCAAATACAAGTAGAGTTATAGCCTCACTCTTCCAGATAATAGTATGGGGCACAGTATTCCTACCTGTTCAGATATGAATAGAGTTATAGCCTCACTTTTGCAGATAATAAAATGGGGCAAACCTTAGGCCAATAAGGTGAAAAACAAGCTTAGCGTCTCAACCTCACCTCCATATTAAGGTGGTAACACCTGGCTTTATTATTTCAACAGAGCTAAATAAATGTGTGTATATATGGAGGAAAAGCTGCTGACACTTGAACTTTGGGTTGCTATGAGGATATTGGGTTAATCAGGGCAGAGTATTTGCCTCACTTTTTCAGATCATAATATAGGGCACAGAATTCAAACCCTGGGTCAGGAGGCCCTGCAAAATCAAAGCAAAGGTAATTTATATAGAAATTGAGTGTTTTATACAAAGAATGCAGAGTCGATGAATGTAAATAGGGCACGCTCAATTCCCAATCTAACTGGACTTTTAAAGTCAGTCCTTGGATATTTAATGTCGTTGCTGGAAATGCTTTCACTTGATCTATTCCTGGTGGCTATTTTTTCTGGTGACTATTCTTATCGTTCTTTCTGCGTAATCCATTTCTAAAGCATTTATCTTACTGCAACAGAATAAATCACACAAACACAGACTCTTTCATAATAAAATACCGCGCTTAAATAAAAAATGATAATAGCATCGGGCCCACAAACACTTTGAAATAAGGATTAAATTTTTTTTTTAAAAAAAGGACCAGATAATAAAACTGTATTTAAATGCAAGAAAAATCACTGTAGCTGCTGTATGTTAGACATCTTTGGCAGACTGCAAATATATTGCTCTTCATGACCATCTCCCATGGCTGTTTTTTGTTGCCACAAAGTAGGGAGCACAGAATTGTCAAATAATGTAATTGTATGCTGTAGTATTAAGGTTTGCTTTTGCCATGAACAAAGAGCTTAGCCAAGACTATGAAAAACATTCCTAGAGCATCACTTCTCCACCACCAAACATTTTAATTCACCTTTAGCAGATAGCAGTTCTCTACCAAAGCCAGGCTACTCTGGGTATTTGTCACATAAGGAAATGGCATAGATCTTTCAATACATTTTGTCAAACCATGGAATTGCAATGGAATATCTGCTATCCCACAGTCACACTCCCTTCCCAGAGACTATTATCTACTGTTACTATAGGCACCATCTCTGCCTACTATACCTGCTATCCCACAGTCACACTCCCTTCCCAGAGACTATTATCCCACTGTTACTATAGGCACCATCTCTCCCTACTATACCTGCTATCCCACAGTCACACTCCCTTCCCAGAGACTATTTTCCCACTGTTACTATAGGCACCATCTCTCCCTACTATACCTGCTATCCCACAGTCACACTCCCTTCCCAGAGACTATTATCCCACTGTTACTATAGGCACCATCTCTCCCTACTATACCTGCTATCCCACAGTCACACTCCCTTCCCAGAGACTATTATCCACTGTTACTATAGGCACCATCTCTCCCTACTATACCTGCTATCCCACAGTCACACTCCCTTCCCAGAGACTATTATCCACTGTTACTATAGGCACCATCTCTCCCTACTATACCTGCTATCCCACAGTCACAGTCCCTTCCCAGAGACTATTATCCACTGTTACTATAGGCACCATCTCTCCCTACTATACCTGCTATCCCACAGTCACACTCCCTTCCCAGAGACTATTATCCCACTGTTACTATAGACACCATCTCTCCCTACTATACCTGCTATCCCACAGTCACACTCCCTTCCCAGAGACTATTATCCCACTGTTACTATAGACACCATCTCTCCCTACTATACCTGCTATCCCACAGTCACACTCCCTTCCCAGAGACTATTATCCCACTGTTACTATAGGCACCATCTCTCCCTACTATACCTGCTATCCCACAGCCACACTCCCTTCCCAGATACTATTATCCCACTGTTACTATAAGCCAGGGGTCCCCAACTTTTTCACCTGTGAGCAACATTCAAATGTAAAAAGAGTTGGGGAGCAACACAAGCATGAAACAAGTTCCTGGGTGGTGCCAAATAAGGGCTGTGATTGGCTATTTGGTAGCCCCTATGGGTACTGGCAGACTAAAGGAGGCTCTGTTTGTTAGTAGATCTGGTTTTTATACAACCAAAATTTGCCTCCATGTCTGGAATTCAAAATTAAGCTTCTGCTTTGAGGCCACTGGGAGCAACATCCAAGGGGTTGGGGAGCAACATGTTATTCATGAGCCACTGGCTGGGGATCACTGTTATAGACACCATCTCTCCCTACTATACCTGCTATCCCACAGTCACACTCCCTTCCCAGAGACTATTATCCACTGTTACTATAGACACCATCTCTCCCTACTATACCTGCTATCCCACAGTCACAGTCCCTTCCCAGAGACTATTATCCCACTGTTACTATAGGCACCATCTCTCCCTACTATACCTGCTATCCCACAGTCACACTCCCTTCCCAGAGACTATTATCCCACTGTTACTATAGGCACCATCTCTCCCTACTATACCTGCTATCCCACAGTCACACTCCCTTCCCAGAAACTATTATCCACTGTTACTATAGACACCATCTCTCCCTACTATACCTGCTATCCCACAGTCACAGTCCCTTCCCAGAGACTATTATCCACTGTTACTATAGGCACCATCTCTCCCTACTATACCTGCTATCCCACAGTCACACTCCCTTCCCAGAGACTATTATCCCACTGTTACTATAGGCACCATCTCTCCCTACTATACCTGCTATCCCACAGTCACACTCCCTTCCCAGAGACTATTATCCCACTGTTACTATAGACACCATCTCTCCCTACTATACCTGCTATCCCACAGTCACACTCCCTTCCCAGAGACTATTATCCCACTGTTACTATAGGCACCATCTCTCCCTACTATACCTGCTATCCCACAGCCACACTCCCTTCCCAGAGACTATTATCCCACTGTTACTATAGGCACCATCTCTCCCTACTATACCTGCTATCCCACAGTCACACTCCCTTCCCAGAGACTATTATCCCACTGTTACTATAGACACCATCTCTCCCTACTATACCTGCTATCCCACAGTCACACTCCCTTCCCAGAGACTATTATCCCACTGTTACTATAGGCACCATCTCTCCCTACTATACCTGCTATCCCACAGCCACACTCCCTTCCCAGATACTATTATCCCACTGTTACTATAAGCCAGGGGTCCCCAACTTTTTCACCTGTGAGCAACATTCAAATGTAAAAAGAGTTGGGGAGCAACACAAGCATGAAACAAGTTCCTGGGTGGTGCCAAATAAGGGCTGTGATTGGCTATTTGGTAGCCCCTATGGGTACTGGCAGACTAAAGGAGGCTCTGTTTGTTAGTAGATCTGGTTTTTATACAACCAAAATTTGCCTCCATGTCTGGAATTCAAAATTAAGCTTCTGCATTGAGGCCACTGGGAGCAACATCCAAGGGGTTGGGGAGCAACATGTTATTCATGAGCCACTGGCTGGGGATCACTGTTATAGACACCATCTCTCCCTACTATACCTGCTATCCCACAGTCACACTCCCTTCCCAGAGACTATTATCCACTGTTACTATAGGCATCATCTCTCCCTACTATACCTGCTATCCCACAGTCACACTCCCTTCCCAGAGACTATTATCCACTGTTACTATAGACACCATCTCTCCCTACTATACCTGCTATCCCACAGTCACACTCCCTTCCCAGAGACTATTATCCCACTGTTACTATAGGCACCATCTCTCCCTACTATACCTGCTATCCCACAGTCACACTCCCTTCCCAGAAACTATTATCCACTGTTACTATAGACACCATCTCTCCCTACTATACCTGCTATCCCACAGTCACACTCCCTTCCCAGAGACTATTATCCACTGTTACTATAGGCACCATCTCTCCCTACTATACCTGCTATCCCACAGTCACACTCCCTTCCCAGAGACTATTATCCCACTGTTACTATAGACACTATCTCTCCCTACTATACCTGCTATCCACAGTCACACTCCCTTCCCAGAGACTATTATCCACTGTTACTATAGGCACCATCTCTCCCTACTATACCTGCTATCCCACAGTCACACTCCCTTCCCAGAGACTATTATTCCACGGTTACTATAGACACCATCTCTCCCTACTATACCTGCTATCCCACAGTCACACTCCCTTCCTAGAGACTATTATTCCACTGCTACTATAGGCACCTACTATACCTGCTATCCCAGGGGTACCCAACCACTGAGCCATGGACCTGTGGTGGGCCGCGGGCTGTGGCGAACTGGGCTGTCTCTTGTCCCAGCTGCACTCTATAATAGCTGCAGAGACAATGAAAAAGGCCCTAATTACCTGCAATCCCAGGTCCCTGACGTGCCATTGCCATAACAGCTGTTTGAAGCCCAGGAAACTTTTTACTGATCACGATAAGGACCAAAATATGGTTCGGACAGTTTTTTGGTAAGCTTGGAATGCACCCACGCATCTACATGCCCCCCCCACCTCGTCCCCCCCGAAAATGGTCTTGTCCGAAACTGTTGTTATTCCTGATGTGCGCCACTAACCACACAAAACGTCCTGCAAGGTCACACAGAAGGGAGACCTCTACTAGCGTTAGGGCTAATAGAAATATTCGGCACATTGCTGCCACTTGAAAAAAGAAGATCCCCAATTCATTTCTTGTCCTTGCTCCTGGAACAAAATGTATACCTAAGAGAGAGCCAAAAAACAACCTTTTTTTTATTTTTTTTAGTACAAAATTGCCATAATAGATTGTAGAGTGCATCAACAATTTTTAAATGCTGCATCTGCCTGTGGATTTCTTAACCACACAGCTCCCTTTGAACTAACAGATGGCGACTATAAATGTTGCCACATATCATCATAATGCATCCATAGAAGATTAGCAAAAAAATATATCTACAACTGAGCTGCGAGAGGCACTGAATGGCTGGCCAAAAAGGAGCTTATGTTTCCCTGGAAATCCAATGTAACTGGTATAAACCGTAGCCATTACTGTTTTCTCACAAGTTATATATATTTATATAAAATGTACCTAGATCCTCACTATCACTGGAGGGTAGGATGATACACATCCCTTGGTATCCATTTAATATATATATATATATATATATATATATACATACAGTATATACACACAGAAATCCCTTGACGCAGCAGTCCTAAATATGTCATTAGAAGGGGATCAAAAGAAGCACAATCTTTTATTTAGAATTCAGGAGGAAAGATTAATCATTCTCATTAGAATTATATTAATATTGAGCCTGTTTTTAGCCTTTTTTTTTTTAAGTAACTAATGCAGATTTTTCCGCACTAAATGTTCATTGTTATAAACAATTACCACGTTTTAGCAATTTATGCTTATTTTGTTTTTTTGGGGAATATTTTTTTTCCTGTAGGCGAATGTTCAGCCTGAATTGCTCTGCTTGTACATGCTGCAGTGTTCTGCCAACATACTGTCCTTTCCATGGAGCAACAGTGCCACCTACAGTGACATGAGATCATGATAGTTGTAGAATAAACTGGCAGATAGAATGATGGTCCGAGATTAATATTATTTTATAGCTTTTATGCGTAACCTTGTTTGGAATTGGAATTTCATATTTGGCTATGTGCAAGTAATCAGATTTTGGGTGCATATATTTTTTCTGTTTTGCAGTTCTAAGGGACCCAGGGAGGCAAGATCATGGTATAATTCTAAACTGGAAAACTGGGCAGCAAACTGGAAAATGAGGTTCAATGTTGATAAATACAAGGTTATGCACTTTGGCAAAAATAATATAAATGCAAGTTATACAGTAAATGGCAATGTGTTGGGAGTTTCCTTAAATGAAAAGGATCTAGGGGTCTTTGTAGATAACACGTTGTCTAATTCTGGGCAGTGTCATTCTGTGGCTACTAAAGCTAATAAAGTTCTGTCTTGCATAAAAAAGGGCATTAACTCAAGGGATGAAAACATAATTATGCCTCTTTATAGGTCCCTGGTGAGGCCTCATCTGGAGTATGCAGTTCAGTTTTGGACTCCAGTCCTTAAGAGGGATATAAATGAGCTGGAGAGAGTGCAGAGACATGCAACTAAATTGGTTAGAGGGAAGGAAGACTTAAATTATGAGGGTAGACTGTCAAGGTTGGGGTTGTTTTCTCTGGAAAAAAGGCGCTGGCGAGGGGAAATGATTACACTTTACAAGTACATTAGAGAACATTATAGACAAATGGCAGGGGACCTTTTTACCCATAAAGTGGATCACCGTACCAGAGGCCTCCCCTTTAGACTAGAAGAAAAGAACTTTCATTTGAAGCAACGTAGAGGGTTCTTCACAGTCAGGACAGTGAGGTTGTGGAATGCACTGCCGGGTGATGTTGTGATGCTGATTCTCTTAATGACTATAGAATGGCTTGGATGATTTCTTGGACAGACATAATATTAAAGGCTATTGTGATACTAAACTCTATAGTTAATATAGGTATGGGTATATAGAATTTTAATTAAAAGTAGGGAGGGGTGTGTGTATGGATGCTGGGTTTTCATTTGGAGGGGTTGAACTTGATGGACTTTGTCTTTTTTCAACCCAATTTAACTATGTAACTAACTAACTATGTAACTATGGGGCAGCGTGGGTCGTAGACTGGTCTGGGTTGACGCGGCCCAATGGGATTTGACTCTGTGTCCTGCTGGCCCATCTGACCCTGTACTTTACAGCTGAGATTCTTGCTTTCTTTTAAGTGAAGGATATCAGACAGGGCTGAAAAATGAATAGAAGATCTGTAATCACCTAGGTGGTGGTTTGATGATATCTGGCATTGTATGACATAAGATCTAGTGGGGCTTGATGCAACTTATCTAGTGGTGCTTGATGCCTGTGTCCTCCCTCCCCACTCACAGGTAGGAGAGTGGCTGCGAAGGTGGGATAGAGCAAAACCCGTGGACCAGGCCCCCCTGTTCCTGGATCCCCCTATGACTGCGCAGTCTGCTTCCCCTATAGTTACATAACTTGACCTGTATTCAGATTACCGTACTCAGAATGAAGCAATTAGTTCAGCATAGGGAATGAAATGGTGGTGGTATACTTTCTCTGCAAGCAAAGCTGCAGTGTTTTTATGAGTATAATCATTGGCATTTTCAAAAATATCATGTTCACAGGATGAAATTACTATACTACCTTCAGGTTTTTCTACCACTATCCAGACTTGTTTCATTTACAGTATTATTGATGGCCTGACAATACACTGAGTAGCACAAGCCCACAGACTAGGTGTTATACTAGCTCAGTGGTTATTGAGCTTTTCAGTTCCATATCTCAGATGTTGAGGAGGCAACCATAGAACCCTGCATAGGAAAAGCACAAATTAGTAAATTCACAGTCTTTTGGAGGCATCGGTTGGCTTTATTTTTAGATCCTCACTCCGTTGGTTGGAGTAGCCCATTGTTGTTGAGCCTAATGTTTGGGGTATAGGAGTAGGAGATTTTATAAAGCTCTGCTGTAGTCAACAGATGGCAACTTCTTATGGTAAATTAAGGTCTAATGAGATAATTAGGGTTAAGGACCTTGTAAAAACAGTGTTTATCACTGGACAAGTAAAAGGGTGTCTAAACTCATGTCACAACTACTATTGTCTTTGTTCCTATGTTTCAAGTTCATGAAATAAAATTTAAGCAGGGCTGAAACTATGGGTAGGCAGAAGAGACATGGCCTAGGGTGCAAGGCTGGGGGTGTGCTAGACAGGTTCCTCTGGGTTGCCTAGAGCAGCTTCCAAATGGGTTACCTAGGGTCAGCTAGACACAGCACTAATTGTAGGTAAACATTAACAGTTGCAAATATTTTTTTATGGATTCCTGCATTAGTTGTGTCCTACTTTTCACTTACAAAAATAAAAAGAAGTGGCCAAATATCAATAACTAATATATTTACCTTGTCACTCCACCACATTGTTCCAGGTATTAATGGGCAAACTTTGTAGCCTGATGTTCTGGGCAGCAGAAGGTTTTCTCCCATGTCCATCTAATCTGTGCAGTCTCTTACTTACTGCAGATGCCTGCACTGACATCCAAAGTGGTGAGAGCTGCCTGAAGATTTAAGTCTGGCGTTCATAAAGACTTCTTACAGCATCTTGCATTCTACTCTCAGGCTGAACTTGCTTGGATGGATTGGCCTGGTCAAGCAGGTAGTTGTTGAAATCCTCTCCACTTTTAGCTGATCTTCTGCACAGTGGACTTATTGATCTTAAAGGGCATGTAAAGTCTAAAATAGAATAAGGCTAGAAATGCTGTATTTTGAATACTAAATATAAACATGAACTTACTGCACCACAAGCCTAATCAAACAAATGATTTATGCTTTCAAAGTTGGCTACAGGGGGTCACCATCTTGTAACTTTGTTAAACATCTTTGCAAGACTAAGACTGTGCACATGCTCAGTGTGGTCTGGGCTGCTTAGGGGTCGTCATAAACCAAGCTGCTTGAGTTCTGCATGGCTGGGAAGTAAGGCGGGGGCTCCCCCTGCTGTTCATAAGTATGATTGTTTCCCTGCTCAGCAGTTAGGGACCGTCTGACAATTCCTATCCACAGCAGTAAATGAAGGGAGAATTTCACTGCATACAGTCAGGTTTCTTATAAAAACAGTACACATTTTTTAATGAAAGTATATTGGAGATAGGTTTCTTTTTCATTAAAATAAGTAAAAATGGGATTTTATTTTTTTGCCTTTACATGCCCTTTAAGTTATTTGCCAATTTCTTTACATCCCAATCCTATAAACTATTTTTGATCAGTTTTTATCTGTGTGTACTGATTTAAACGAAGATCAAATATTGATATATCCTCATGGAAATATTATCAGATGTGTCTTATGTTTTTCGTAACCAGCGGAGCATCAGACCAGCCCTTTTTCTTTCCCCTGACAACTTCCTTGGCTACATGACATGGTTGGGAACTGACCAGCAGGCTGCGCTGTTGTAACAAATGTAATTCATATCAACAGTACACATATTGCTTAATATCATGAAAGTTAAAAAGAATTAAGCAAAAGTGCTTAGAATAGCACTCTCATGAAATTGTACAAATTATTGTAAAGGTTTACTTATCCTTTTAACAAGTATTCTATAATTTACCAGCATATTCTGCTACTAAAATGGTCCCAGAGGTGGCCATTTAAAAAAAAAAAAAAATGAATAACGTTCTAAATGAGTATAATTAAGCATATGTTGTAAGGCTCCTTGCATAGGATAAAATGAACATGCACATGCTACTTCTCTGTCTAAATCGGTGCCAGAAAGTAATTAAATTCCCTTGAAATCCAATAATATCCAATGTCCCTTTTAGCTGCGTAAGGATATGTAATGCAAGGAGCAAGATATAGCAATGGCATGAAGCATTCATACAGACTCAATCTGATAAGATCTGACTAGGCATTATTACTGGCCACTGTAATGCAACATGAATATTTTTATATAGAAATGCTCTTAGGGTAGAAGCAAGTGAAGGAAAGGGGAATTAAATGCTATAGAACAGAAGCAAAATAATCTGCAGGAATACAGACAAAAGTCATCAGGTTTAGGGCATCGACACACTCAGATTCGGGGAGATAAGTCGCCCAGCAACAAATATTCTCTTTTTCGGGGCGACTAATCTTCCTCACGAGAAAACTTCGGGCGACTTCGGAAAACGAAGCGATTCAAATGGCATCCGGCCGGCGATTTCTAGTTGGCGGGAGGCCGTTTGGGGAGATTAGTCATGTCGAAGAAGAGGCAATTTGTCGCCAGGCTACTAAATCTCCCCAAATCTGAGTGTGTGTCTCTGCCCTTAAGGGGTTCAGTTATGATCACTAAAAGCTGGGAGCAGAAAGTAGAAGTAGTAGATGAGCGGACTCTCAGGGGGATGCCGGGAGTTGCAGGCAGCACTTTTATACTGTATCCACCAAAGGCAGGTCTTTGTTGTAACCTGAAAATGTTTAACTTGAGCAGCTGCTAATATTAGTCCCTACATTGTTTCCCTGTGTAAATGAAAGCTTTTTATATGGCCATTGTGTGAATGCCAAGGTGTGCTTAGAGAGGGCACGGAATGTTCCTGATTACAATACCTGCGAAAGAATTATTTATTGGCATCACCCAAGTCTCTCCTGCATAAACCAATCCCTGCATCTGCTTTAATTCTCAGTAATATCCTACCTGTACCAAAAGCCTTGCCAAGATTTCCCTTGTTACCGTAATGGCAGTGTAGTTAAACCGAGCTATTGATCCTTATGTTTTTATAGAGATCGGACAATATAAGCAGCTCAGTATTGATATGCAGTTATAAAGAAAAGCCTAAACTATTGCTCTTTACAATGTGTATACAGTAAATACCCCCATTTTACATTTTTCAGGGACCAGAAAGAAATGGCGTAAAATCCGTGAAAAATGTAAAATCATGGAAATGCATTATATATTGGTGTGACCACAAAAAACTGTGTAATATGGGGGAATACTTCCTATAGTGGATGTAAAATTGAGGTTTTACTGTGTTTGTATATACTGTACCAATTGTTTCGAGATGGAGCAAAATGTAAAAATCTTTGCTAAAATCCTTAGAAAATTGGCGCATCCAACCTCAAATTTAACCAAACCTCTTCCCTACCGGTAGCTGCAAAAAGAAACCTATATAGCTGTTTTCATTTAAAAAAAAACTTTTTTTAAATATATGAATTTTCAAAGCTGGGTTACTGCCCCCCCCCCCACATTTATCTTGAAATGAAGGAAACAATATAAAGCTCTTAAAGGGTGTTGTTTCATTAATCCAACAGCTATAAAAATGCTGTCATAGTGGCTGCCATGTTGGACTGGCTTTCCGGATACGCCCACAGGTGGCAGTGGGAAAAGGTAGTTCCAGTCAATTTTTTAGAAGAACAGGTGGCATGGAGAGGCCTTGTGGGAAGGAAAGTGGGGTCAGACTCACCTTACACACCCTGGTCGTCCCAATCTTGTGAAACCTGGTGCTTGATGAAGGAGGTATTGACAGCCTCCACGACAGACGGAGAAGTAGAAAATCACCGGCACAACAGGATATTTCTAGCAGGGAAACCCTAGCTCGTTTATTTGCCGATGCAACGTTTCGGGGCGTAACCCTTTTGTCAATGCTTGACAAAGGGGTTACGCCCGAAACGTTGCATCCGCAAATAAACGAGCACGGGTTTCCCTGCTAGAAATATCATGGAGAGGCCTAGATCATTTGTGATGGAGTTTCCAAACCACTTGGCTGGTCGAGTTCAATATATGAAATATAGAATTTCCTGCGAAATTATTTAGGATTTATTTCTCCTTTAAGGTCGGATTTCATTTACACTATTTAAGGATCTCCAGCTATGATTTCCTATCTATGTATTGTAGTTGCTACAATAGATTTTGTGGAGCATCACAAGTGGGTGAAATGGTGATGGTGCAGCTGTTTGCGGTTAAATCAGGCTTAATCAAAGATACGTGCAGTCACAAGGGATTATGGGCCCCACTGTAATAGTACCAGGCTATCACTCGTGATTTTCAAATACTATAGGGGTCAGTTACAACTGCACAGCACAATAATAACCCATAGCAGTCAACATGGGTGTCCTCCAGGGGGGGGGGGAAATAGGTAGGTAAAAGTATTAACAAAAGTATTGCAAATAACTAGGGATGCACTGAATACACTATTTTGGATTCGGCCGAACCCCTGAATCCTTTGCGAGAGATTCGGCCGAATACGGATACCAAATCATATTTGCATATGCAAATTAGGGGTGGGAAGGGGAAACATTTTTAACTTCCTTGTTTTCTGACAAAAAGTCACGTGATTTCCCTCCCCACCCCTAATTTGCATATGCAAATTCGGTTCGGAGGAGCAGAAGTATTTGGCCGAATCCGAATCCTGCTGAAAAAGGCCGAATCCTGGCCGTATCCCGAACCGAATCCTGAATTCATTGCATTACTACAAATAACACCTACCAATATTTTGGTGGCAAAGACACAAAGCTGCACCTCCTGGTATAAACTCTGTACTGTACTCACAAAACAAGTGTAATAAAGCAAAATGATGAATCAGTCAGCTCTCTGCACTAACCTTGTTACCTTTTAATGCTGTTGCTCTCGTACTCACGCTGCATATTTAGGGCAAGGCCCTTTCTCACATTCTGTGTATGATTTATATGTAGGCTTGGGTGAATTTGACCCATTTCGCTTCACCAAAAATAAGTCGCCAGCGAAATGTCACCGACACCCATTAAAGTTTGTGGGCATCAAAAAAAAACGTGGCGAAATTTTTTGGCGTGTGACACCATACAAGTCTATGGGCGTCATTTTTACGGCGAAAAAATTCGCCCATCCCAATTTATATGTTTGAACGTGGTATGACCAATTTAACAAAACCTCTCAGGCTCTTTGTATACAGGACTTCAGCCCCACAGCCATAATGAACCACCATTCAGCATTCTATAGTCTGTTTGCATGTAAACCTGAATGGTTAAACAGCCAGTGCTGGGATATCATCCCAATTACTTTGTGGCATTCTATAGCATGGAGAATATTTTAGCAGGTCAAATCTTTTGCTATACAGCAATTGTTAAAACATGATTCGGTTATTTTAAAGCTATAGCATCTTATTTCTAGGCAACACTGGGTACAATCAGCTCTTGTTACTATACAGTATATAGGTATACACCTAACTAAAAACAAGATGTTTCTGCTATAGCATCACACAAAATACTCTTCTCCATTCCTGTCCTTCCCTCTCCAAACTGCTTTTCTTCTATTCCCCAAACATTCCTCAGATTCATTTTGATACATCCTTTACTTTCATGTCCCGTTTCTTTCTTAAAGCTTCTTAGCTCATTCAGTTCAGTTTTACCCCTCTTACCATTTTTAGCCTGTTCTTTTGCGGTCCCCTATGTCACCCAGCCACCCACCAATTTCTGTTTTCTCATGAGCATTGTCCTTCACTTTCACTATTTTTTATATTGTTCTCCCCTCTCTTGCATTAAAGGGATAGTGTCATGGAAAAACATGTTTTTTTTGCATCGGTTAATAGTGCTACTCCAGCAGAATTCTGCACTAAAATCCATTTCTCAAAAGAGCTGACATGGGGCTAGACATATTGTCAGTTTCCCAGCTGCCCCTGGTCATGTGACTTGTGCTCTGATAAACTTAAGTCACTCTTTACTGCAAGTTGGAGTGATATCACCCCCCCCCCCATCAGCCTAACAACAGAACAATCGGAAGGTAACCAGATAGCAGCTCCCTAAGGGTTCAGACACACGGGCAGATTCAGGGGGGTTTAAGTCGCCTGACGATTAATCGCCTCTTCTGCGGGGCGAATATCTCCCTGAACTGCCTTCCCCCTGCCTGCCGCCCGCTATAATGACAAAACGCCAGCGCCAATGCACTCGCGGTGCTTCGATTTCCAAAGTCGCTTCATGGGGAAACTTTGGGCGATTTCAGAAATCAAAGCGCCCTAAGAGACATTAAAGTCTTGTAAGAGAAAAGGAACATTTTGGAGGGGAGCATTAGTAACATTGTGGCTGGACTGATTGCTCTTAAAGGAATTGCTCATTATAAAAATAAAAACTGGGTAAATATATATAATATAAGTATGTGCAAAATAAAAAATGTTTCTAATATACGGTAGTTAGGCAAAAATGTAATGTATCAAGGCTGGAGTGACTGGATGTCTTAACATAATAGCCAGAACCTCAGTTAAAAAGAAAAACATTCCTCCAAAATGGTGCGCACAACAGGCAATAGGTTTGTTCTGCCAGAAGGTAAAAGTTTGGGAGATCTGGCTGAGAAAAAGGAGGAGAGGCTGATGGATGAAGAAAAGAGAGAGAAGCAGAAGGCTGGGGCCTTCGGAAAAAGGAACAGAAAGAGGAAAGAGGGGCAGGAAGAGGTTTTGAGTCAGGAGGAGGAATGGGAGTCCCTAGAGGAGGAGATTGACCTGGAGGTTGAGCAGAGTACCCCAAAATTAAATAGGAGGGGTGAGGAAAGTGGTGGTGCCAGGCACAAATTAAACAGGATTTAATTAGGGAACTTACTTTCATTTAATTACTGTTTCATTGGTTAATAGTGTGATGCTTTTCTGTTTCTGAAATGTTTATATAATTTTCTCTAATGTTTTTTACTTTCAATAAAATTCCCTAACACAAGAGAACAGCTCCCTGGTAGATCTAAGAACAACACTCAATAGTAAAATCCAGGTCCCACTGAGACACATTCAGTTACATTGAGTAGGATAAACAACAGCCTGTCAGAAAGCAGTTCCATCCTAAAGTGCTGGCTCTTTCTGAAAGCTCATGACCAGGCAAAATGACCCAAGATGGCTGCCAAAAAAAAAAAATATGCTTGTTGGTGCAGGAGTTAAATTTTATATTGTAGAGTGGATTATTTGCAGTGTAATTAAGAAATTAAACTACACCGTAAAAATAATGACAGAATCCCTTTTATTGCCATTTTTCTCCCTACCACGATTGCCTTGATCTGTTTTGCAGGCAGGACTTGGGATGGGATGAGCAGATCTGACAGAAACAGTGGAAGGGTCAGTTCAGATGCCGCGATTATTCCTCTCACTACTCCTGACCTGTTTGTGATGTATCAGGTTTTACGGGTCACGCACCAGGTCAGGGGCCGACAGTGATTGCAGATGTGGGTACAAATGCTGCCGCGGGTAGCCTAGTGTGGCATCACTCTTAACCAGTAAAGGCTACCGACGGATTAGTTGTTATGGGTTGTTAGACCTGGTGCAAAGAGTTCAACTTTTGTTTTTTACTCCATATATATTCTACTAGACTGGGGGGAAATGTTCCATAAAATAATGCCAACACAGTATTCACTTGTAATAAGCAGTATGTATTCACACTGAATTTTAATCAAATTTCCTTTTAAATCAGATTTTCTTTTCCTCTGTAACAATAAAACAGTAGCTTGTACTTGATCCCAACTAAGATATAATTAAAATCCGCCTATGTGGGTTTATTTAATGTTTAAACAATTTTCTAGTAGACTCATGGTATGAAGATCCACATTACAGAAAGATCCACAATCCGGAAAATTCCAAGTCCCGAGCATTCTGCATAACCGGTCCTCTATCTGTATATATTTTTGTAAGTTTTAAATAAAGGTAGATGTAGAATATCTGCTGCTATAGTGCACCAGGCTAAAGTTGTATGAATGTAACCAGCTTTAACAGATCATTGCACCTTTAATTTGTATTTATAAACGGTTATCCAAATATACAGCGATTGGCTGCTTGATTAAATTGAGGGTGTGTCATTAACACTAAAAGCTCATTGAGCCTTACAGATTACATTATGCCTCTGATTAAGTGCCCTGAGTGTGCAAAATGAGTTAGGCCAACAACTACCTCCTGTTCCTAATATTTATCTAATAAAGATGGCTTTAAAGTGATGGTTCACCTTTAAATTGACTTTTAAGAGTAGATTTATCAGGGGTCAAATAGTAAATTTAAATTTTCAAGTTTCAAAATACACACATTTTAATCCCCCTATTCCAATGTAAATTGTAATGTGAGATTTATCACACCTCGACCATAGAAACAGTCCTAATTCAAATATTCGCCACCTAAAACCCTCATGTTATGTACAAGTCAATGGCAGAGGTCCGTGGAGCCATTTTGAAATGTTAATAGCCTTCCTGACTGAGTTTTTTATTCAGAGAAAAACTCAATCCGTACGAATCGAATACGATTCGAATTTTCGGGTCGGAACAATTCTATTGACTATTAGACATTAAAATTTTTTCTTAATGGGGAACTCCACAAAAACATAACTTAAGCTTTTTGAAAATTAATCATTTCCAGCAACTTTGCAATATACATCATTTAAAAAATATGCAGACTTTTCATGATTTGTATGTTTTCTGACAGTTCCCTAAGCCTAGCCGCCTGCTGATCTGACTACTTTGCTGAGCTGTCTGACTACTGTTACTTTGTATCAACAGCAATCTGTCCTCAGCCTGCATCCTCCAAACCCCACAATTACCTGCACACGTGATTTCAATAAGGAACTTAACCCAGTGCAATGCATTGTGGGTTATGTAGTTCCTGCATGCTGTCTGTAAGCTGTGGAGAAGTTGTTACAATTTGTTTAGTCCCTCCTTCCCTGACAGGATTTCAAATGATGCAGAAAGAGAAGAACTGTTAAACAGCTGGATTTCAGCATAGAAAGTGGCATTTATTCATACTTTTAGAACATAACTGTGATGGGTATATTAGGAGTTTGTGTTACCGTATATACTCGTGTATAAGCCGACCCGAGTATAAGCCGAGGTACCTAATTTTGCCTACAAACACTGGGAAAACATATTGACTCGTGTATAAGCCTAGGTTGAAAAATGCAGCAGCTACTGGTAAGTTTTCCTAAATTTGGTCACAACAAAAATCTAATTAATGAAATGGCTCACTACATTCTTTACATACCTCTTACTCTGGTCTCTGAAAAGCAAACAGCTCAGCTGCTTCATTCATTTGTTCTTCCTGCTTCTGTCCTGCTTGCTCAGCCCTTTAACCCCCCCTTCAGAATTGTCACTGCTATCCCACAGCCACAGTCCTAGAGGGTATTAACCCCTCTGCAGGGTATTAACCCCTCTGCCACTACCCTTTATAGTCTCATAAATGACTGCTGTTCTGCAAGGAATTAAGTAAGGGATGACAGCCTCTTGATGAGCAGTTTATATTGACATTTAATGTACGGTACTGGACAGCTAAATTAGCACTGGTTATTTGTGTGCTAGCTGCACTGTTAGCACAGCCAAAACGTGCAGTATAATTGCTCCAACAAGGTTACAGTCTGTGGTGGAGACACAGCCGAGCTGGGGGCAGTTGCCCAAAGAGCCCGAGGGTCCCCGGGGAGTGGGCATTAGCCTTGCATGCTGCTGCCTAATTAGCTGCACTCGTAGAAAAAAAATCCGGTACCTGCAGGCGGCGGATCAGCCTGTCCCTCCTCTGTGTACGTGGGAGGCTACTGCTGCTGCCGAAACCAGGTCGGATTGTATCGCTGCCGAACTCCATCCAGATATCACTTCCTACACTCACATACCGGTACATGCCAGGACGCGCCGCTCCTCAAGTCAACGTGATCGCGCAAACAGTGCGCATTCATACTTCCGTCGTACAGTCTTAAGTCACGCCTCTGCACGTCTTCCTTTTCATCGACTCCCAGGTGCGTGCGCAGAGAGAAGGCAGCGGGAGAAGGCAGCGGGAGAGGGCTTGTCTGCAGGTACTGACTCGTGTATAAGCAGAGGTAGACTTTTTCAGCACATTTTGAGTGCTGAAAAACTCGGCTTATACACGAGTATATACGGTATTTGGGCCACTTTATCAAATTTTGGCTTGGAAGCCCAGGTTCCCCTTTAAATAACCTCCAAGTCAAATTGTGAGTATATTCTAATTAAAAAAAATTCACATGAATTCGAAATTCGACCTTTGATAAATGGGCCTCAAAGTATGGTATAGAATGGCCAATTCTAAGCAACTAAATGATCATCATTATTTATATATTTTTATAGTTTAATTATTTTCCTTCTTCTTCCGACTCTTTCCAGCTTTCAAAAGGGGGTCACTGACCCCATCTAAAAAAAAACAAATGCTCTGTAAGGCTACAAATGTATTGTTATTGCTGCTTTTTATTACTCCTCTCTATTCAGGCCACTCATTCAAATTCCAGTCTCTTATTCAAATAAATGCATGGTTGCGAAGGTAATTTGGACCCTAGCAAACAGATTGCTGATCATAAAACCAGGAAGCTGCTGAATAAAAAGTTAAATAATTTAAAAACAACAAATATTATAGCATAATAAAAGCAAACTTAAATGTGAACAACTCCGTTAATGACAGATAACCTCTATATAGTAGAGACTCTAAAATACTAAAGCTCTTGGCACATGGGGCATATTCTTCACTGCGTGAACCCAACTGCACAGCCTTTTACTTGAAATTAAAAGCCCATCACCTTGCTCCAAAAACAATTTCTATTACGGCAGGGCTGAGCTCTGCTTGATGAAGAATGTTCTACGAGCCATGTTTCCCATCACAACCCCATGTATAAGAAAGCTGAATTTGATGCAACTCGTATTTAGTAAAATAATAATGCTTACCAGAAACCGAATAAATTAGTTTATTTGGAAAATTTAACATCCTGAAATGTAACAGATCTAAATATAGTGATTGAGATTTTCAACAGGCAAAACAACAAAATGACACATAAATGGCAAAAGGGGTAGACGTACGGGTCTGTAGTAGCAAAAGTATAAGTAGTAGTTATTTGTTTTGTTTTTTTTAAAGTGACTCTGTATATTATACAACATGTACAAGCCTCTTCTGGTAGAGAGAGAAATCTGGGGGGGCACCCACCACTGCGGTTGATAGAAATTGGGGGGGGGAGGGGGGAGGCAGTGCAAATGGATATGGCATATATCTGAACAATACAAATGGTGTTAAAATTCGCAGGAGCTGTGAAAACACGTTTGTAACACTTTATCCACAATATAAACCATGAGATATTAGTCTTTGCACATCTGCATGCTTTTATGTTTACTTGGTGGCGCAGCCTATCAGAAGGTACGAAAAGCCTCCAACGTTTTTGTTTTTGTTTCCTGCAGTACAAAGTGTAGCAAATCCAGTAACCCCTTGCCTGTAAACATTCATCTACTCTTGTTTATTTCACCGAAAGGAAAAAAATAATGCCTGGAAATAACTGTTTGTAAGCGGGTTTGCCTGGGGTGTCCGCTCCTAAAACCAACTGTAAAAAGTTTGACCGTTCCTAAGCAGGAGCCAGGTATAGACGAATCATCCATGGCTTGCGTCTGCTTCCTCACAGCTTGTCCAAGAACACGTGGCCATTTTCTCCAGACAGATTATTTTGCATTAGTAAGAGAAGAATGAACGGTTAGATGGCTTCAAAATGAATATAAAATGCATCTGTAAAAACTGACCTTTATTTAAACTGGCACAACTATCAAAAATAACTACACAAAACAAAAAGAAAAGGTAGTCTTAAGGTGGCCATAGACATAACAATTACCATCTTGGAAAAGATCTTTCCAAGAGAGATCGTTCATGTAGAGCTGAATCGTCAGATATACAGGTAGAAGCAATAGAATCCCAAATAGAACAATGGCCGATGTTTGGATGCCTTCAAAGGCGCCCAATCAAAATTTTCCATCCAGCCGATCAATATCCAAGTCTTCTGCCGATATCGGTCGGCTCTTTTCCAACCACACACACACCGAATATCGTAAGAAAATTCCTTTGGTACGATATATCTGTATGTCTATGGCCACCTTTAGAGGCAGTTTTATCAAGGGTCGAATTGTAAATTCGAATTTTCGAGTGTCAAAATTCACACGTTCGAATTTTAATCCCCCTATTGGAATGTAAATTCGAATGTGAGATTTATCATAACTCAACCATGGAAACGGTCCTAATTCAAATATTTCGTCACCTAAAACCTGCCGAGTTCATGTACAAGTCGATGGCAGAGGTCCGTTGAGCCATTTCGAGATGTTAATAGCCTTCTTGACATTCAAGGTTTTTTTTTAGGTGAAAAATTCGATTCGTACAAATCGAATACAATTAGAATTTTCGCGTTGGAACCATTCGATTGAATATTAGACATTCAAATTTTTTCTTAACCTCCCAGTTGAATTGGGAGTATATTCGAATTGAAAAATAAAAAATTCACATGAATTCGAACTTTGATAAATGGGCCTGCATGTCTGACACGAGACCATTGCTGCGCTGCAACTTCCGCCAACAGCTGGTATAATTGGAAGTTGGAGTTCAGCATCAGCCAGACATCCCTGTTTTAAGTAGACGAGTAAATCATTTTCAAGCATTACTACCCTATTCAATGCAGTATTGATGCGTTACATTTTTTTTGATGTTTGTCCTGTCACTTTCGCCTTCTTCCCTTGCATAAAGAATTAAGAGCCGAAGCCCCTTTGCTAGGCCATATAAATTGACATTATTTCTGCTGGCTTTGAACGCTGTGACATCACAGTGAAAGCCCCGCAGAAAAAAAACAAAACAAAAAACACGCGCTTTCACCAGCAGGACGTTCATATCAAAACTCTACGTAAATAATCCTCTCGTAGAAATAATCCTCTTGTGGAAATCACATTCATTAGAAACTCTAGGCTCTACTTAAAAACCCCAGTCTATTTTTAAAGTGAAAACCGACCCTCCCACCATCTACTCTTATCTCTCTCATTTTACAAATCGGACGCAATTTTACTTGCAAATATGCTTTTCCAGTCAGGAAAACAGTAGTGCAATTAGTTTACTTCTTTCTCTTTTTTTTGTTGAGTTTGAAGTCCAGAAGGTAAAATGTCATGGCTCTGTGGAAAGATAAGAAGATGCTCCAGTAAACAAGGTACTAAGCAAGCACACTTAGGCTTACCAGTCTGTTCATGTGTGTAAGTCCAAAGCGGCTTAAGAAAAAACAAAAAAAAAAGTAAAAGCAGAAATAAATAGACCAAGTGACTGTAAACAGATCCACTTTTCAACGCAATTCAGTGACAGCATGATCATGATTTTTTTTTTTTTTTTTCTTCTTTAATAGTCTTTAAAATAGTAGACAAACTTCGGAGCATTCCACTAGAACATCCCAGTCCGAAAACTCTCACTGGAGTTACATTCCTAAAAATACACAAGTTTTAAAGTTGAATGGCCTTTTCTTTTTTTCTTATTACTTTTAAAATTTACTTTGAGATCTTCTTTAAAAGGACTTTGATTTTAGATTGTTTTTTGTTTTTTTCTCCGTTCTGGGACAGCTCGTGTGGCGTATTCTTGACCACGGGAATTCCGTGAACTTCTTGGATGGGTTTGCTGTCGTTTGCGTTGGAAGGGAAAGAAGGAAGGGGCGGCTTAGAGGTGGGTAAGACGCTGGAGAGTTGGTGCAGGCTGCAGGATTTCTCCAGAATACCATTATACACCTTGCTAGCTGGGCTAAAAACCATGCTCTGGCTTTCTGATAGGCCGGGAGCATCAGGGCATGCCTTGGGAGCTTCTGCTGCTGAAGGAGAATCTCCAGATAAGGATTCCTCACAGGATGTTTCCTCTCTTGAGATTTTCCGTGCATTGACCTGCTGCGCTTCAAAGCTTGATTGTCTTCTCCCCACTGAGGAACTTACAGAGTCACATTCAGAGCCAGTGTCTTGTGTTCCCCTAACATTATAAAAAGACCAAATTATTTAACTGTGGAGCCTTAAAATAAACTGCAATCAAATGAAAAATATACAGCAGAAAATAATGGGAACATTAGTTTTTTTTATTAAAGGTAGAGTTGTTTTTTTTTTTACCTGAAAAATTTGAGTTTGAGGGTATTTTTCAGGCAAAATTCAAATGGTTTTTTTTTCCTAAGAAAACTTGAATTTTTCGAGATTTATTATAGCCCAAACCTGGAAACAGCTTGAATCTGAAAATACTCCAACGAAAACCTGTTTGAGGTCATGTAGACGCCAATGGCAGAGGTCCCATAAAAACAATTTGAAGATGTTTGTAGCCTTCATGATGTTCAGGTTTTTTTCAGTGGCTTTAACTCTTATTGGGAACCCGTCACCCCAAAAAATTATTCAAAATCCTATTTTATCACATAAGTCAAGCAAAATAAACTTTAATTACACTATATAAATGATTTGAATCTTGTTTCCTTCAGTATGGGAATTCATAATTATAACAAGCAGGCAGCAGCCATTTTGTGGACACTGTTATTAAGACAAGCCTTGTATCATCTCAGAATCTTGTTTGTGCACCAGAATGGGGGGCCTGATGTCCATTCCCATGCCCTGGCTACACAATTAAACAGTGAAGAGAACGGGGGAATGTGTGGAGAGCAGTGACATCTAGGAAGTGCTGAATGGAAAGTGAAAATAATTGTCTGTCCCGCCTCTATGCCCAGGGCACGGAGGAAGGGCAGACAATATTTGATTGACAGCTGAGATTTTTAAATGAGCTTACAACCGCTATGAATGCTTTAATAAATAATAGAAATTGGATTTCATGTTTAAATTGAAAAGGACTTTTATTTTACAGATTTTTGTGTCTGGGTGACAGGCCCACTTTAATTCTAGATTTTTTTTTTTTTTTTTTTTTGCAAATCACCCCGAATTCACAGATTTAATTAATTTTATTTTTAAATAAATAGGAAAGCTTGTGAACTTGTTCGAGGCATAAAAAAACGTCACCAACTCGACCTTTGATAAAATAACCCACTAGATGTAAGATCCTCACAATTCAGACAGTGAGCTTACATGGTATCTAAGGGGAAGTAAAAAGATTGTGAAAGGAAATAAGTAGCTTTACCTAAAGGGGTTGTTTACTTTTACAAAACTTTTACATAAATACATTACATTTTGAATTGCTAGATTTTTCTTTTTATATTATTGTTTTTTCTAAAATGGGTTTCATTTCCCTCACTCTCATACAAGTTCTAAGCTGTGAAAAACTGACACAAAGGAATCATTTCTCAGCAGCATGAAAGCAATGGCAGTAGCTCAAGTAACTATTGCAATAGTTGCTCAGCTTCAATAAAGGGGCCCATGTCCATTTAGTAAGCTTTGAATAACAAAAGAAAAAGTCTAAGCAAATTTCCTATAAGGTTCGATGGCATTGAAGTTCTCTGTAGATGCAATTGCTAGGGGAAGCAGTATTTGTAACAAAGGTTTCTTACCACTGCTTTTCAGCGATGAAATAAATGGCTTCCTCCTCTTCTTCTGTGCGGTAATAAGCTGGACAGCTGGACACTGATACGATATCTGGATCAGGTGACTGAAGGACATGCTGGGTCTGGGGAGAAGGCGGAACGATACTCCTTCGATGTCGACACACGCTGCTGCTTCTTGAAAGTGTCCCGTGAGTTTTTATGATGGATCCTGAAAAGGAGATATTTTTGAACATGGCAATCGGGTTGCATTTTATTAACATAAAAAAAGAAATTCTGTCCATGTATATGGTTCCTAGTTATGCAATGACTTTTATATATATATATATATATATATATATATATATATATATATATATATTTTTATAGTTCTATATTTTAAGGCAAATTAATTAGTAGGGAGTATGCCAATTTATTGATATAGTATGGAACACCTCCAGTGTGGCCACTGATTTTGTCTCCAAGAGGAAGTGGATCTTGTTATAGACAAACTGAAAGGTGAAGGGGTGGGACTTGTACTAAAAAAATCCCAGTAAGGCCTCAGTTTTCTTATCTCTGATGTACATCGTTTCTGAGACTATGCCATTAAATAACTGAAAAATCACTCTGATCACTAGGTGTCTCTCTTTGCAAATCAAACAGTTAGTAGTATGCTATTCAAACTGCCTGGATTGCTGGGATTTACAACAATTCGGATATGAGAGTAACTTTTACAAGTAGGAAAAGAAAAAAAGAAATCCATGACCTACCATGAAACTGGGAAATAATTGGAGGTGTGTCTTCATCCAGATCATCAACACCCCCAGCAATAGGATAAGGAGGGATGGAAACTCTAGGCATTACCACCCAGCTGTGGTCAGAGTACAGGGTGGATGTGAGGTTTGGTAAACCCGAGTTATGTACTATTGGAAAGCCGCACATCTTCTCTATCTGCTGCCAGCGGTACAATCGCTCTCTCAAACAGGTTGTCAGTTCAGACAGTGCTTTCCTGTGGAACACGTACCTCAAGTTAATCATTTGTTTGGTATCACATGCAATCAGGTGTAAAGGTGGTCAAACAAAGACCAATAAAAGCTGCCATTTTGGTCCATCTGGACAGCAACTTATTGGCCAGCAAATATTTTGCTGAAAACTGGCCAGATATCGATGTCAGGCTTAAAATAAAGAGCACAGCAGCAAGTTGCTGCAATCCTCATCTGACGGGTCTCAGTAGGCCCTACTGGATAATCTGATTGTTGGCTCTAGAGCCAATGACTGGTTAAGACTGATTTGGCCCAGCACGTGGTGCCCATATTTTACCAGTGAGATGATCTGGCTCTGTATGGCAAAGATTACCAACAGAAGCCAAGAACAACTAATGGGGATAGACAAAGCACTGCTGAACTGTGGAGAAAACTCAGCACAGTGTTAAAATCCTAAGGGTAGGGACACACTGGGCGATTTGGGGAGATTTAGTCGCCTGGCGACTAATCGCAGCGACTTTTCTCCCCGAATGCCTCCCCTCACTCTGCGCCTGGATAAAATGAAAAGTCGCCGGCGCTAATCACACACGGCGATTCGTTTTCCGAAATCGCCCGAAGTTGCCTCACGAGGAAACTTCGGGCGACTTCGGAAAACGAATCGCCGCGTGTGATTAGCGCAGGCGATTTTTCATTTTAGCCAGGCGTAGAGCGAGGGGAGGCATTCGGGGAAGATTGGTCGTGGAAAGTCGCGGCGATTAGTCGCCAGGCGACTAAATCTCCCCAAATCGCCCAGTGTGTCCCTACCCTAATGGGGCAGAGAAAGCAATATATGCAGACTTGTACCTCACCCTGTCTGCATATTCACTAAACACTGGAGCGGAACAGTTTTGCCTCTATGTGATCCTTGTAATCGAAAACAGATTTCATTAACAAAATCTTTTTTTCTTTTAAGAGCCACATCAATGGGGCTGGACATATTTTTCCTTTTTAAATAACATTTCAAATAGTAGGTGTAGCAGCGTTATTATATTTGCCATTACCAGAGTCTTAGGTAAGGAAAAGGTGACAGAATGAAACGTGAGCGAAAAATCTGGCCTTCTTTCACCCATGTTTGATTTCTAGCTCTGTGTATATTTTTGTTTAATCTCGACAGCACACATGGAGAGTGTATGACTACTGTGGAACTAAACATAATGAAGATATTTTGTTTCTTTGTCTTACAAATTCCACAAAGCTTTAGCATTCACATTTTTGAAGGCAGACAACACAATGTCCTCATTGTGGCATTTCCTTTGTATTCTGTGTCAATAAAACCTTCAACAGCCATTACTTACTTTGCTTCCAGGATTTTATGGTCCACCTCATCCAAGGATGAACTGTGTGCCACGTGCAATGTCCCAAACACTGTGCTTCTCTTCTTCTTTATTTTCTCTGCCTGGAAAGCAAAAAAAAGTGCACTTTAACAATGGGGTAAGGAGAAACAAAATAATGATATTAGCACATTTGAAGTGCCTTCATAATTACAGTAATTTTATTTTCGGGGAAAATGATTCTCAAACCACATCTTGCAATGTAATTGAAATGCTTTAGAGATCATTTTGCTTGATGAAAATGGTTGGATATTTAAATATCCCCAAGCCTTGGCTCTGCATTTTTTGTATTTATAAATAAATATTCTACAATTAGTATAAGTATGCTACTAATTATATGCAAGTCAGTACACAGTTTTTTTTCAGGCACAGCCAGTCCCTGCCCTGTCTAGCTTGCAGCCTAAGTTTGGTGGGTGAGGCGGAGGCATATTAAGTGACATGCCCAAGCCACAAAAGAATTACAGCTGAGATGGGGAATAAAATTGTACATCATGGGCTTCTGATGAAGTGACTAGCACAGTCACGAAACACGTTGAGCCATGCTCCCCACTGCTTGCTTCATCTGCATGTGTTCATGCATTGATTTTAATTTGGTATTTCAAAAAATTGGATGTTTTAAATATTTACAATCGACTTTATGAATCGTGCCGAGATGGTGGGCTACAAGTGTGCCTTTGATGACTAGTGCATATGTATATGCATTATTTCAGCTACTCTGATACAACTAAATGTGGGCATACACTATTAAAATTACAATGATGCGAATGGACGCCGACGAGTCGCAGGAGCGCATCAACTAGCTGATTCGGTCCTGGATAGAATAAAAAAAAAAATCAAACTTGCCCGATCTATACCAGGACGATTTTTGGCCTATCGATCGAGGGGATCCTTCGGAAGCTTTAATCTGCCTGGGTTAAAAGCCTCCACCATGCAACAAAAGTGAAGCTGAAGCAAAAAAAAAAAAAAAAGGCTGAGATCTGCTCCTGCCTCCTACAGGCGCAAGCAAATCTATACCTACTACAACTTGCCCCTGCTGTTGTTTATTTATGACACAGTTGGCAGTTTGTGAATATGGCAGCTTTTTGTGCTGTGGGGTTAACCAAAAAGAATAAGGAGAATGGAGTGTGGCATTTCTATTGCATAAAAAGGGCAAAAACAAAAAACCCGTTAGGGGTACATCAGTGCATCTGTGTTTGTGAGGACTAATTCTACATTCATAAAAGGCAGGATATCATTTCAGAAATAGCCTATTTAAGAGTAAACCCATGCCATGAAGATACAGTTACCCAGTCATCATGTTACATCTTGAACACAAATCATTTTATGAAATTTAACAGAAGTAGGGCACTTAAAATAAGTTTAGAATTTCGCGGAGCAATAAAGCTGTCTGGATATACGAGGTATCACGGCATATGTACTTCAACAGCACATTACAGGATTACATTGTTGTTGGCACATTTAAGTAGATGAATATTAGGATCAGCATCATTAAAAAAGGGAACAAGGCTATGCTTTTTGGAGGAGGCAAATAATAAGAATAGTTAATACAATATATTTTGAATAAAAAAAGTTATAAAAATTTTAGGAGGCATCAGAAATAATATTTAAATTCTTTACCTCATCTTTGGCAATGGCAAGCTGCATTTCTGCATTTTGTTTCTTTATATTATAGTACTGTACTTCCACTTCATGCGTTAATTGAAGCCATTTTTGCAGAGTTTCGGGAACAGACCAGTTGCTCCGGAGTTCAAACTCCTTCTCTGCTTTTTTCAGAGCCATGCGAACCTGTAATCAAAAATAAGATAATTATCGTCTTAATTTCATTGTTACCGATTAGTCATATAGCTGAGCAGCTTGTACTGAGATCTCTTCTGATGTCACTTGTCCTTGTCACTTTTGAAATAGTTATTTTGGCAGCACTGGTTCCAGAGACAGTTTGGAACTTTGCAGTGAGTATTCAAACTCAAAGGGGATGTTCATCTTTAGTATGATGTAGAGAGTGATATTCTGAGACTATGCAATTGGTTTTAATTTTTTTAATTATTTACCTTTATCAGCTTGCCATTTCATCAGTTATCTGTTTGCTAGGGTCTTTACCAATTCAGTGATTTGAAAGAGACTGGAAGCTGAATAAGAGTGTCTGAACAGAAAGACAACTATATAATAACTAAATAAACAAAAAAATTGCAGTCTCACAGAGCAATAGGTGTTTGGGTACAGGGGTCAGATACCCCCATTTAAAAGCTGGAAAAGAACTATAAATAAACAAGAACTCAAGAACTAGAACTATAAATAAACAAAAGCAATTAAAAATGCTTAAGAACTGGACGTTAATTCTAGAACATACTAGAAGATAACTTAAAGGTGAACAAGCTCTTTTAAGGAATGTGATTTTCACACACCACAAGCTTGCAGTCACGTGATAATTGTGTGGCTTGAATACAGTTGCTCCTAAACCTTTCCACTTCACTTAAAATTGACCCGGGACTAGCAGGATTTGTTGAACCCATTCCACTGTGAATGTCTATTGCTGGAAATTGCATTGCTGTGTGTTGTATCCTTTCCCACTGATGACACAATTGGCAAGGATACAAATACTTCAGGACATAACTATACCTCAAGACGTACGTCAAATTCTTAATTAGCAAGTTTGACTTGTCTTACCTGTACTAGTTCTTCTTCTGCATATTTAAGCCTACTCAATTCACATTCTGCCCCTTCCCTCAACTCCCGGAGCCGATAAGCTTCACGCTTAGCATCGCTGATTTCGTCCATCATTTTACGCTCAAGATTTTGCTTTTCTACTGCCACTGTCCTGTTCTCCTCTTGAGCTTTCTCTAGTCTGGAAGGTTAAGGCAAATAGAAGAAAACTTAGAAATTCCGAAGAATTTAACAGAGTCATAGTTAGAAGCTATATTTTCGTCGGTGACCAGGTGAATTCAGTTGGCCATTCATACAGAGAACCGACAGTTTAGCGAGGTCACCAAATGAGCTGATCTCTTCCCAATTTGCAGACATTTGAGGTGGGGGGGATATCGGGCTTATCCAATCGCGGGCTCATCACAACAAGGAGAATGAATGGAGGACCAAACGAGAATGAACTGATGCGGTCCTCGTTTTGATGAGATTTTGAGAGCCCCAAAAAGATGCCAACTTAATCTGTCTGCAGCTTATATGAACCTGTGTATGGCCACCTTTAGTCTCACTCCTGTGCTTCCATAAGTCAATTTAACTGGCGGGCAAGATACCATGGGTTACTTACGGAGAGAATGTGATTTAAAAGTGGTAATAACCAAAATCTTATCTTTAA